>NC_037328.1:151240485-151545781 GCF_002263795.3 Bos taurus | reverse complement strand
ATAGAAGAAATAAGTATTAACCTTTGATATTAATCACGTTAGACCTTAGGCTAAGTAAATTCTTTCCTTAGCTAAAACCCACTACACCCTCACCCTGTAGGAATGTAACTTTACTTGGGTGGCGTCTGTTTTGAGAATAATCAGCCCTGGAGAAATAAGTGTCCTGATTGACTGACCGCTGTCACAAGGAGAGGGTCGTAAATTGTCAGCAGGCCCCCCTGGCCAGAAGATGATGTAACACCCCTAAGACCTCTGTATACATTTGTGTGAAGCACCTGACTTTGATAAAAGTCAGGACTGCTGTCCCCACGTGACTTTTGTATAACATCTCAGTGTATAAAAACAGACTCTGGAAAATAAAGAATTGGGATCAGTTTCTCGAAATACTGGTCTCCCCATGTCGCTCTCTCTCTCACTCTGGTTGAGTCTCCATCTGGAGCGCGGAACCCACCATGCTTACTAATTATGCCTGGGCTTCTAAGATCCGACCGGGGAGGCCTCAGTGTCTCCTCTCCTTCGGGAGAACGGAAGGACGCCTGCGGCCTACGTAAGTGGTGCAAACTTCTTGTCTTGAAGTTTTATTGGTCTCCCGCGTAAACCAAGCTACTCAGCCTCTTTTCTCCACTGAATTTTCCTACTGAGCTATCCTTATTCTATTACTCTTTATATCTTTAATTAATACCTAATTGAAGCTATCGTATCCTGATCCTCGCCTATGCCGTCTCTCCTTCGAATACCCTGGATCAGCCGGGGCTGGTCCCCGGCAGTTTGACCTTTAAATATCTTACCTTGCATGGGTTTAATCTACAAGCAACCACAATCTGTAAGAAGTGGAGGAAATTCTTAGATAAAGCCAGCCAGGATCTTCTTTTTAAAATGATAAGCAAACAATATGATTGAACACTCTGCTCCATTCCCAGCAACTTCAGAGGCTTTACTGCCAAGTGACAAAATGCTGACACCACTTTTGAGCTTCCTTTAATGAAGAACACTCACATTTTCGAAACCAGCAGCCAGAGCTGAGACAGAAGATGTAACTGATAATTAGGTTATTCAGATTCCAGACTGGGATGAGCCACATGTTCAAAGCTGCCCTTCTGACCTTTGGACAAATTGGCAGAAATAGTTTCCTCAAACTGTGTGTGATAGATTTGAGTTGGAAACCCAATTTTATTCATTTCATGTGCTTAAAAACAGAAGTACATTGTCACAGGCCCTCAGCTGATCCAAACTATTACAGAAGCAGGGTTACATTATCCCAGGACACCAAATGCAGTTTAAAAAACACAAACGACAGACAGATACCTGCTTTGCAGAGGATGAATCTTGGGAGACTTGGGCAGCTTGGAGGCCTCAATCGCGAGAAGCTGGACGGCACCATTATCGGACGCTACGGCTAAGTAGTGGGAACCCTGGCAGAATGTGAGCGTCTTGACACAGCCCCCGACTCGGCTATAGGTGAGAATAGACCTGCACAAAGAAAAGCAGAACTGCGTTTCTGAAAAGCCACAGAGTATTACTATCGCTGACATTAAACAGCCACAGGACTGTTAACAAACAAAAAATGATACTCTGAGGTCTGTTTCCCTCCTTGATCGTGTAACAAAAATAATCCCCCTCAGAAGCACTGGCACAAAACCACCTTTCCTTCTGATACTTTCAAGTGGCCGTCTTCACACGCTTCTCTCTGATCAAGGAAAGACTGTCCACCCTCCTTTCCAGCTGGACTTCCCTCACTGTGGCCTGACCCAGCTTGCTTCCTTTCTGCAATTCCTGAAGCCCTCCTCTTACCCCTGCAGTTATTCCATAATCCCGCAGATGCAGCCTGCCACAGCAGGACGGCACTGGCTTGGGAATCACAGGGCCGAGTTCCACTAACTGACCACCAGTATGATTTGAGTCAAGCCACTTAACCTGCACTGCACCTCAGTTTACCCGTTTACAGCCCAACATTTCTAAGCAGGACATAGTGTAGCTCAATTAACATGTAAATCATGAAACGTTTATTAACACACAGTATTACTGTAATATTCAGTCTCTCCCACACACACATTGACCCCTCAAGCTGTCTGTCCCCCTCCTTTAAATTTACCACCGAACTTCCTGAATGTGATGAGCGGTGCCTGCAGAGTTCCTCCTTCATCACCCTCCACAAGGGTCACATACTCAGCCTTCTAAGCGGCCACTCCTTAAAGGTCACAGCCCCAGAACACCAAATTTATTCACCTTTATCTTCTATAATTTATTATACAAGTTAATACATCTTAAATATACAAAAACTATTAAAAAAAAAAAAGAAGTAAAAACATAATTCTAACACCCAGAGAGAAACACTTTTGTTGTTTAGTCGCTAAGTTGCGTCTGACTCTCTGCGACCCCATGAACTGTAGCCCACCAGGCTCCTCTGCCCACGGGATTTCCCAGACAGGAATACTGGAGTGGATTGCCATTTCGTTCTCCAGGGGATCTTCCCGACCCAGGGACTGGACCCAGGCCTCCTGCATTGTTAGGCGGATTCTTTACCACTGAGGTACCTGGGAAAACCACAGAGGAACACTACAGACATTATTATATAGCTTCCCAAAGAGTTTTCTATGCATATTACAGTATATTTATATTTGATTTATAAATAAATATGGAACATTTTATATATTAATCATGCCTCTCTAGTTCACTTTTTAATAGCAGCCTTGCTGAAATATATGTCATAAAGTGTAACATTTTAAAGTGTACAACTCAGTGACTTGGAGCATGCATGGGCATTTTATCCCTTCTATGGCTAAATAATATTCCATTATGTGGATATACTGTATTTGCTTATCCATTCAATAGCTGATAGACATTATGGTTTCCACTTTTTGGCTATTATGAATAATGCTACTATGAACACTCATTTATAGATTTCCATGTGAACAAATGTCTTCAGCTTTCTTGGGTTTATACCTAGGAGTAAAACTGCAGAGTAACAGGTAACTCTATGATTAGCATTTGAGAAACTGCCGAACCTTTTTCCAAACTTGCTGCATCACTCGACACTCATACCAGCAAAGTACAAAGGTGCTAATTTCTCCACGCTGTCTCCAGCACTTGTTCTTGTCTTTTTGATTAGAGTCATTCTAGTGGGTGTGATGTGGTATCCCACTGTGGTTCTGATCTGTATTTCCCTAAAGATGCAGAGTACCTTTTTTGCATACCTCCCAGTTACCCTTTATATTCTTAGGGGACTGGTTCCAGGACGCCCAGCAGATTCTAAAATCAGAATGCACTAGTCCCTCTAGGCCCTCTGTATCCAAGGGTTGCATATCAACAGAAAATATTCTATCCCTGGTTGACTGATTCTGCAGAACCCACAGGTATGAAGGGCCAACTCTATCTGAGTCCTCTGCTTTGTAATTACTTGTTTTCTTACTGTTGAATTAAAACAGTTCTTTATATATTCAGAGTATTTATCTCATTCTGTGGGTTGTCCTTTCACTTTCTTGACAGTGTCCTTTGAAGTACAAATGTTCATAATTTTGATGAAATCACATCTATTTTTGTCACTGTGTTTTCTGGTGGCATATTTCAGAAGTGAAAGTTGCTCAGTTGTATCCGACTCTTAGAGACCCCGTGGACCATACAGTCCATGGAATTCTCCAGGCCAGAATACTAGAGTGGGTAACCTTTCCTGTCTCCAGGGGATCTTCCTAACCCAGGGATCGAACCCAGGTCTCCCTCATTGCAGGCGGATTCTTTACCAGCTGAGCCAGCAGGGAAGCCCAAGAATACGGCAGTGGGTAGTGTATCCCTTCTCCAGCGGATCTTTCCAACCCAGAAATCGAACCAGGGTCCCCTGCACTGCAGGTGGATTCTTTACCATCTGAGCTGCCTAAATCCAAGGTCATGAAGAATTACATGCCTATGTGTTCTTATACAAGTTTTACAGTTTAGCTCTTACGTTCAGGTCTATGATCCATTTTGAAAAATTCTCTGCAAACCCATTCTTTTGCATGCAATTGCCCAGTAATCTCTACACCATCTGTTCAGGCTGTTCTTCCCCACACTCAGCTGTCCTGGCACCTATGTCAGAAAGCAGCGACCATAAACGCACCTCTGCATGTCAGCTCTAGCCCACTGACTAATGCATTTATCCCTATGCCATTAACACAGTGTCTTGACTGCTGTAGTTTGGTGGCCAATCTGGGAGTGTGATTTCTCCAACTCAGTTATTTCCTTAAGACTGTCTTGGCTATTTAAGTCCTTTGCATATCTTCATGAATTTTAGGATCAGAATGTCAACTTCTGGTAGAAAAGGGCAGCTGGAAATTTCATAGGGAAAATCTGAGGATCAATTTGGGGATGTCAGCTATATTAACAAACAGCAGAAGTTTTCCACTGAATGAACATGGGATGTGTTTCTACTTAGGTCTTCTATAAATATTTTAAAATATTTCTTTCAGTGATGTTTGTAGCCTTTAGTATTCAAGTCTTGTATGTTTCTGTTAAATTTATTCTTCAGTACTTCATTGTTTCTGATGCTCTTGTATACAGAATTGCTTTCTTTAGTTCATCTTTGGATTGTTCACTGTTGGTGGTGGTGGTTTAGCAGCTAAGTTGTGTCGGACTCTTCCAAGTCTGTGGACTGTAGCCTGTCAGGCTCCTCTGTCCATGGGATTCTCCAGGCAAGAATATTGGAGTGGGTAGCCATTTCCTTCTCCAGGGGATCTTCCCAACCCAGGAATTGAACCCAGGTCTCCTGCATTGCAGGCAGGTGATTTACCAAGTGAGCTATGAGGGAAGCCCATAGTTCATTGTTAGCACACAGAAATCCAAGTGACTTTTATATATATAAATACAATATGATCATATGTTCTACAACTTTTTGTTGAACTCATTTGATAGTTCTAATAGGTTTTTCTTTTTATTGCTTACTGACTGCCAATACAATTTTACTACTTCCTTTCCAACCTGGATGCCTTATATTTCTTTTCCTTATCTAAATGACCCCACTAAGAACCATGAAAGCAGTCAGAGTGGACATTCTTACTTACATGGCTCGCCTCACGGGCAAGTGTTCAGTCTGTAAGTATGATGTTAGTGGGCTTTTCATAGACGTCCTTATCAGCACTAAACTGTAACTACTTGAGTTGCTTTTAATCATAAAACAGTGTTAGATTTTAACAAAATCTTTCTAAGAATCTTTTGAAATCATCTGTGGTCTTCATCCTTTATTCTATTAATGTGATATATTCACTGACTGATTTTCAAATGTTGGAAAGGGTTTGCATTCTTGGGATAAACTGCACTTGGTCATGGTATATTATCCTTTGAACATGCTGAATTCCGTTTACTAGTATTTTGTTGAGGATTTTAATGCCCATATTACCTGTGCGTCTTGGTCTACTGTTTTCTGGTCATATATTTTGCCTGGTTGTGGTATCAGGGTAACACTGCCCTTATAGAATGAATTACAAAATGTTCCCTCATCTGTTTTTTTTGAAAAAGTTTTTGAAGGATGGGCGTTAATTCATTAAGTATTGGTAGAATGCACCATGAAATCATCTCAGCCTGGGCTTCTCTTTGTGGGAAGTTTTTAATTACTAATTTAATCTTATTGTTATAGGTCTAAATATTCAGGTTTTCTATTTCTTATTGATTACCTCTGATAGGTTGTATCTCTCTAGGAATCTAATCTGTCCATTTCATCTAGGTTATTTTATTTGTTGGCATACAATTGTTCATAGTATTCTTCTGTGCTCCATAGTGATGTACTCAACAGTAACATTCCCTCTTTCCTTCCTAGTTTTAACTTTAATAACTCTCCCTTTTAAAGGTTTGCCAATTCTGACCTTCCCAAAGAACTGACTTCTGCTTTTGCTGGTTTTTCTCCGTTATTCCCTATGTCATTTGTTTCTTCTTTGGTCTTTTATGATTTCCTTCCTTCTACTTGCTTTGGGTTTACTTTGCTCTTCTTTTTCTAGATTTAAGGTTAAAGCTAAGTTACTGATTTATGATTTTTCTTCTTTTTAAATACAGCTGCATGCAGCTATAAACTTCTTCAATACTCCTTTAACTGCACCCTTAAGTTTTGGTTTGTTGTGTTTTCATTTTCAGTCACCTCAAAGTATTTCTCTAAATTTCCCTTTGAGCCACTGGTCATTTTGCCATGTACTGCTTAACCTCTACAAACCTGTGAATCCCCCGAATTTCTGTTACTGATCTAGTTTCATTTCACCGTGATTAAAGAACATGTATGTTGATACAGCTCAGTGCCTTTAAATTTATTGAAGCTTGGTGTCTGTCCTAGATAATCTGCTGCAGTCGGGTAGAGTGTTCTATAGATGTCAGACCTGGTAGGTCTGCAGTGTGCTCAACTCTTCTTATGGGAAGAGCATTAAAATCTCCAACTATTACTGTTAAACTACTTTCCCCTCCAATTTTGTCCGTTCTTCCTCCATGCAGGGGCTCTGCTGTTAGCAGCATGTTTGTAATTGCTATGTTTTCCCAATGGGATGACCCTGTTGTCATTATAAAATATCCTTGTCTATCTCTAGTATCGATTTTTGGGTTAAAATGTCTGAGATAAGCATAGCCACTCCAGCTCTTTTAGAAACTGTCTGCATGGTGTACCGTTTTCAGCCCTTTTACTCTCGCACTGCATCTCTTGAATTTAAACTGTTGTCTCTTGTGGGAAACAGTCATATCATGTTTTGTCTTACTTCCTGCCAACTCTGCCTTTGACTACGTTTAATGTGATTAGAATAAGGTAGGGCTTAGGTTTGACACTGTGCTATTTGTTTTCTCTACGTCTTACGTGGGTTTGGTGGTTGCTCTAGTCCACCGCTGCTCCCGTGTGTTATAAAGACATCTTTCAGTACATGATTTCAATCCCTAATTTCCTCTATCACACATTTTTGAGTTTTACTAAATGTTTTTAAGGGTTTCTTTTAGTGGTTTCCCTGGAAAATACAATCAACATCTAAACACAATCAGATGAGCACCAATTTTGCTCCAATACATCTGCTCCCTCCTCCCTTGTCTGTACTATTACTGTCATACAAATTACACCTTTATGCACTATAAACTCAATGCAGTTTTATAATTATTTCTTTACGTAGTCTTCTTTTAAATCAGACAGCAGAAAGAGTTACAGAAAAAAACTAACTTGTACTGTCTTATGTTCACTCCTGTATCTATTGATACCTTTACTTGATGCTCTTTATTTCTTCATGTGGTTCAAGTTAGTCTCATGTCCTTTCCTGTCAGCACGACAGACTCCTTTTGGTATTTCTTTCAGGTGAAATCTTCTGGCAATAAATTCCCTGTTTTTATTTACCTTGGAATATCTTAATTTCTCCTTTGTTTCTGAAAGACAATTCTGCTGGATATAGAATTACTGTCAGTCTTTTTCTTCCTAGACTCTGAATATATCATCTCACTGACTTCCAGGCTCCACCATTTCTGATTGAATGTCAGCTATTAACCTTACTGAAGGTCCCTCGTACAAGATGAGTCTCTTTGCTCTTTTGCTTCAATATTTTTCAACAATTGCTTCAACAATTTGCTTATCATGTCTCTCGTATGGCTCTCTTTGATCTTTGTCCTATTTGGAGTTAGCTGAGCTCCTCAAATGTGCAGATTAATGCTTCTCACCAAATCTGGGGGTGGGGGCGGGGGGGTGGTTCAAGCCGTATTTCCTCCAATGTTCTCTCTCCTTGCCTTTTGGGACTATCATGTGTATGTTGGTACACCTGACAGTGGTCCACAGGCCTCTGAGGCTCTGTTTGGTTTTCTTTATTCTCTTTTAGTTTTTATACTTCTGAATGGATGTCAACTATTTTCTATTTTCAAGTCCCTGGTTTTTTCTCTCGCCAGTTGAAATCTGCTGTTCAGCCCTGAACTCTTCATTTCTGTTATTATACTTCAGAATGCCAGGATTTCTGTTTATCATTTCTATCCCTTTATTGACATTGTCTATTTGTTGAGACATTTTTCTCATAATTTCCTTTTAATCCTTTAGACATAATTTCTTCTAATTTTTTGAACATATTTTTAATCACTAATTTAAAGTCATTGTCTAAAAAGTCCAATTTCTTGGATTAGTGAGGTACTGTTTCTATTGCCTGCATTTCTTCCTGTATATAGGACATACTTCTCTATTTCTTTGCCTGACTTTTAACTTTTGTCCAAAACTAGACATTTTAACTGGTATGTATTGACTTTGGAAATAAGATACCAATGTTGTCACTGCTTGTTTAGTGACTTGCCTAGAGACCAATCCTACAAAGTCTTTATTTCTCATGCGTGGCCACTGAACTCTCGCGTCAGTTAAATTAATGATCAGCTAATGACTTTCCTGGGGTCATTAAAGAATCTGCCTGCCAATGCAGAAGAAATGGGTTCGATCCCTGGGTTGGGACGATGTCCTGGAGAAGGAAATGGCAACCCCCTCCAGTATTCTTGCTTGGCAAATTCCATGGACAAAGGAGCCTGGCGGGCTACAGTCCATGGGGTTGCAAAAGTCAGATACAACTTAGTGACTAAATAACAATGACATTCCTTACATCTCATGAACTGATGCGAGGTCCAGCCCTTGTGAGGCTCTCCGTGCTAGCTGTGGCACACCCTCAACAAAGCAGTTTACAGCTCGGCCTCATCCTTCATCTCCTGCTCACACAGAGACTCAAGGTCAGCCACAGCTGAGAACCTGCAGCCTCCAGAGTTCTTTCTTGGGCTTATACACAACCCTGCAAGTGCATGTGGTCTTATAGACACCCATGCACACATCCAAACTTTTCAAAAGCCCCCTACTGATATCACACGCTTGCTTTAAAGTTTTTCGTGAGCCTCTTCTTAGCTACAACTGGGACTGCCACCTCAGGCAGCTGCAATGTTAAACAAATCCCATCAATAATTTCAACAAATGCTCCATGGGTAGAGTTTTTCCTCAAAGAACAAAGTAACAGCTCAAATGAAGACAGGACAGGCCCTGATCGTGGCGGTTTACAGCAAGCTGGTCAAATGGTGATAATTCTCTGGAAACGGGGCCTTGGAGGAGTTCAAAGCCTTTAATGACCCCTCCAGGGGCTACTAAGCTGTTGGTTTTCACGGTTACTGTTAAGTTTTCCAAAGCCACTGTACAGCTTGGAAGTAGTGGGGGATGAAATCAGGGCTCACATCCATGGCTTGCTGTTCTGAGAGTCAGCCGTTTTTCTCAAACAACAATTTTCAGATTGATGAAGGACTTTAATTTCTAGAATCCTGAAAAAGTTGATTTTGACAGTTTTTGCCAGTGTTCTCATTGTTTTTGAGGAAAATAATTTTGAAAATTCTTACTCTGTCTTTCTAAAAACAGAAATCCTACATGAGTTCTTAAACCAACTTCTCAAAACTGTATTTTCACAGACTGTATCAATATAGTCCATACCAAAAAAATGTATTTCTACAGCAATCACTTTATTACCACAATAATCACTTACTTATCCAGTTTCTCTCCTTCTGCTGCATCTTTAGTTTGCTCCCAGTTTTTTATAATTAAAAAGAAGGCAAGAAAAGACAACGCTCAGAATGGGAGGAAACAATAAACAAGTGAAACAACTAACAAAGAATTAATTTCCAAAATATACAAGCCACTCATGCAACTCAATACTATAAAAGCAAACAACCCAATCAAAGAGTGGGAAAAAGACCTAAACAGACATTTCTCCAAAGAAGACAAACAGATGGCTAATAAACACATAAAAAGATGATCAGCACTGCTCACTATCAGAGAAATGCAAATCAAACTACAGTGAGGTATCACCTCACATGGGTCAGAATGGCCATCATCAAAAAATCTACAAACAATAAATGCTGGAAAGGGTGTGAAGGAAATGGGCCCTCTTGCTTTGTTGGTGGGAATGTAAACTGGTACAGCCACAATGGAGAACAGCCTGGAGATTCCTTAAAATACCAGGAATAAAACCACCTACGACTCAACAATCCGACTACTGGGCATATACCCTGAGAAAACCATAACCGAAAGACACATGTACCCGAGTGCTCACTGCAGCATGGATACAACAGCTGGGACGTGGAAGCAACCTGGATGTCCACCAACAGATGAATGGATAAAGCCAGCTTTGGTATATATATACACAATGGACTATTGCTCAGCCATAAAAAGGAACACATCTGAGTCAGTTCTAATGAGGTGGATGAACACAGAGCCTATTATACAGAGTGAAGTGAGTCAGAAAGAGAGAAACAAGTATCTCATACTAACACATATGTGGACTCTGGAAAGACGGTACTGAAGAACCTACCTGCAGGGCAGCAGCTGAGATGGAGATTAGAGAAGAGATGTGTGTGCGGACTCAGCAAGGGGTGGGTGGGATGAATGGAGGGAGAACAGGGAAACAGATGCCCGACCATGTGTACACAGAGAGCCAGCGGGAGTTTGCTGGATGACTCAGGGAACTCACACTGGGGCTCTGTGACAACCTACAGGAGTGGGATGGGGTGAGGGGTGGGAGGGAGACTCAAGAGGGAGCTGTATATGTACCTATGGCTGATTCATGTTGATGTGTGGCCGAAATCAAAACAATACTGTAAAGCAATTATCCTTTGATTAAAAATAAATAAAAATGTTAGGGGAAAATAAAAGCCAATCTGAACAGCCTCAAAACTAAGTATCTGAATTAAATCTTTCTTCTTCTTAGAATATGTTCATCATAAAGGCTTGTGATACATAAAGTCCAAAGCTTTCCATGGATGATGGATGTATGAACTATACTCACCAAAGGTCACTGTGTGAGAACACCCAATTGTTTTACTAGGCTTTCATGCCACTTGGCACTTTTACTGCATTTGAGAGCTGCTGATAAATCTAGATAGCATATTCAAAAGCACAGACATTACTTTGCCAACAAAGGTCCGTCTAGTCAAGGCTATGGTTTTTCCTGTGGTCATGTATGGGTGTGAGAGTTAGACTGTGAAGAAGGCTGAGCGCCGAAGAATTGATGCTTTTGAACTGTGGTGTTGGAGAAGACTCTTGAGAGTCCCTTGGACTGCAAGGAGATCCAACCAGTCCATTCTGAAGGAGATCAGCCCTGGGATTTCTTTGGAAGGAATGATGCTAAAGCTGAAACTCCAGTACTTTGGCCACCTCATGCGAAGAGTTGACTCATTGGAAAAGACTCTGATGCTGGGAGGGATTGGGGGCAGGAGTAGAAGGGGACGACAGAGGATGAGATGGCTGGATGGCATCACTGACTCGATGGACATGAGTCTGAGTGAACTCCGGGAGTTGGTGATGGACAGGGAGGCCTGGCATGCTGTGATTCATGGGGTTGCAAAGAGTCGGACACGAATGAGCAACTGATCTGATCTGATCTGATAAATCTCTTTCTTAAACGCTCCCTTCTGTTGCAGTATGACATAACTTAAATGGTTTCTTCTCTCTTCTTTTCTGACTGCTCTCTTCCTATCCCCAAAATTCAATTTTGTAAAGTTCAGGCCTCAGGTTAACCCTTTACTTCAGGGTAGCCATATCACTCAAAAACTTCAACTTCTAATACTATCTCAGACTCTAAACTATGTAATCCTAACACTGATAATTTCTTGCACTACTCTTCATTGGAATAACACTATACTTAGATGTTTTACCATCAAATTTGGCAAGTACCAAATACATCAGTGTTTCCTAAAATCGAGAAGCTAAATGAGCCAAAAATGGGGAAGCACAAAGAGCATATATGGAAAATACAGTTTAGAATACTACAAAGGGTTAAATTTTAAAAATCTATGTAAAAGTTAAAAAAAAAAAAAAAAAAAACACAGCAATTTTTCAAGAATTAGTCCACAAAGGAAAAACTAAAAGTTTAACTGAAATAAGAAAGAAGCAAACAGCAGAGCTAAGATCCAGATGGCCTAAATCACCGATGCAATTCAAGGAGAAAGTCAGAGCTGCAATGGGGTGGTCAGCCAACATACTGCATGAGGGAAATACCCAGGCAGTCAGAAGGTACTAGTGAGACCGCCTAAGAAACACAGCACCGCTTTGAAGGCCTCCTTCTCCCTCATCAGCTCACAAAGGCACATGATGAGGGTAACACTTCCTATTCCCTCGCCCTCTTTCTCTCCCTGGACCTGGAATGAAGCATCTCCAAGCTAAGGCTTACAGTCTGCTCTTACAGACAAGAAAGCCCCCGTGTCCAGAGGACACCCATTCTCCTAAACATCATACAAACGTTCCAAAGACTACAGTTACTGCCAGCTGAACTGCCACATTTTCTGGTTTACCACTGCCTAAAATATGACACGGGGACAAAGGCATGGCTCTGTGATAAAAAGCATCTGGAATTAACAAGAGGTTTCTGCAAAGTTAATGGATGATTCCAAGTTTTTACTTGAGAGGCTTACTCAAACCAATTAAACTTACCCTACTAATAAAAGCAAAAATGAATACAACTAATGATGATAATAACAAAGAACCATTTGGAAAATAGTTATCAGAGATTTTTAGAACATTAATCAAAATGCTAATAATGGTGGGGGAAAATCAAAAGAATGGCTGTAGGCAGGGAGGAGGCAGGCATTTTATGCAAAGGAACATGAGGGAACATTCTAGTTATGTTCTGTATCTTGAGAGTGGTTTTTAAGTTGCACAAGTTTGTGTATTTGCTGGATCTTTTGGAATGGTTAAGATCTGTGTGCTTCACAGCATACAAACTTTATGCCCAAGAAGAAAGGGAGAACTATAAACAAATATTAGCAATATACATGGCTGAAATTTTTGGGAGAAATGTTCTGATATCTGTGACTCGCTCTGAAATACATTTTTAAAAGATGAATTGATAGGAAGATGGATAATTATACGACACAGCAAATAAAGTAAAATTGTTAAGTATTTAGAGTCTTGCCACAAGCATGTGTGTTCACTGGAAAACCTCTCTCAAGGTTTGAAAATTTCATTTAAATATTGACCAAAAAAATTGCCTCATGGAGCCAAGATTCTTTTACTGGTTTTCAACTTATGTTCTGACCAACGCAATGCCAAGAGTGAATGAACATGAAAAATAACTAAGCGTGCTGCAAAGATTAGAGCAGAATTAACAGAATAAAATCATATCAGGTCGGTAAGGAGTAAACTTATTAATTAGTTTATCAAAGATATTTTGTTGACCATTTTGTGGTTACTGGTCAAATGGTCAGTGGTCAATGATTAGACATCAATGACTCAATGGTCATAAACTTGAGCAAACTCCAGGAGACTGGGGACAGAAGAGCCTGGTGTGTTGCAGTCCGTGGGGTTGCAAAGAGCTGGACACAACTTAACTGACTGAAAAACAGCATGGTCAATGAACTGATAATGAGAAAAGTACCAAAGGTTCCCCACATCTTTTCATGTACAGAGATTCAATTTTGATTTCTAATAGCTTTCTTTTCGGATCCAGACCAAATTAGGCACACAACTACAAAGTTGTACAAATCTAAAATATCTCCCCCATTTATCATAACCTCATCGTGCATATGTGAAGAGTCTTCAAGATTTCAACTAATAATTATGTCTCTCTTGACTGGGCACTCTTATCATTTCCTACTTTCTCTGTTGCTCACACTCCATCTAACCCATTCAGCAAATCTTGTTGACGCCAGCATTAAAACATACCCAGAATCTGATCATTTCCCACTATGTCCCCCATCTCGCTCAGTTACAGAAAAAGCCTCCTAATCCTTCTACCCTGCACCTCCTCAGTCTATTCTCAACACAAGAGCCAGAGTAATTCTGTTGAAGTTTGACTCAGATCATGTCTCTCCACCATGCAGAACCATCCAAAGGCCCCCCCACCTCACTCAGAGGCTAAGCCCCTCACGACAGCCTGCAAGGCCCTGTGAACTCAGGCCCTCTGACTTCCTTCTCCCTCACACAGACCTTCCTGTTCTTCCCCGAACATGCCAAACATTCTTCTGTCTCTGAGGCCCATGTTTCCTCTGCAGAGAAGGCTCTTTCCCAGGACATCCGTGGCATTTTCTCTCATCTTTGTCAGGGGCTTCTTTAAAGGATACCTTCTCCGTGAAGAAGTCTCTAGCCAATTTCTTTAAACTCTAGTCTACCCCACCCACTCACCCTCTACCCCTCTTTTTCTGCTATCATTTTTTCCAATAAAATTTCTTACCATCCAAAAACACAACCTGTTTTACTTACTTACACAATGTTTATTGTCTGTCGCCTCCCACTGACGTTAAGTTTCCCAGAACATGTATTTGTGTCTATTTATCACCACTGTATTCCTGGTACCTAAAACAGTACCTGTCACCGAGTGAGCACTCAGTGACTGGGTCGGGGGGTGGCCTCTCCGCCTAGGTGCAGGTTACCTGGTGGTGGTGGTCTTCCCCTCCATCTTCTGACTGTTCCAGATTTTCACTGTGCCATCATTTGAACACGTGGCAAACAGTGAATGCTCGTCAGAGACTCTAATCCGATTCACAGCAGACTTATGTTCGTGAAGATGTGCCACAAGTAGCCCCTTAGGCCGCCACCCTGAGGAAAACCAGGAGCATGTCTTAAGTTTCAGTTTACAGATACAATCTTCCCTTTACACCCAGCTACAAGCATCAACAGCCAACAGGAGAACAGTTCATAAGAACTAAACAAAGGGTCCCAAGAGCTAGTCAATACTGAGTGGCCTACTGGACCACGTCAGATATTATCGCCTATGGAGGAAGATATCCTTTCAAACAGCCTTAGAAAGACTGCCCTAGGGCCTTCTCCAGCATCTAAGAGGGCACACTAGCCATCTGCTACCAGGAAAAACCCCAACTACTTGCTCAACGGCAAGAGGTAATGACTACCTTGATGTAGAGAAATGGGGCACTAGGGAGAGAGCCCACTCCAAAAGCCTCAAAGACCCAGATCTATCACACCACAGTGTGACCTTGGGGTACTAAGGTTTCAATTCCCACAAACGTAAAATGAGGGGGAAATTACTCAACCCACACAATGACTGTATGGGTAAATGAGATATAAAGCGTCTAACACTGCCCCAGGTCCACAGTAAAACCCAAATGTGGACTTCTTCTCTGCCTGCAATCATATATTCTATGACATCAACAGATTGGTATAAACAGGATTATAAATTAGGCTCAGAATACCCAAGGATTTTCTAGTACCTTATGACATCTATACACTCTGCTCGTGTATATTCTTTTCATAAATAATTAATATCCTCTAGTAAACAACAAAGTCCCTGAGGCCAGAGACTATGTTTTATCCATCCTGTATCATTCACAATATCCAGCATAGGTCTTTGCATATAACAATCTTCAATGTTTGATTAAAAAAAAACTTTATATTTGGGCATAACATTTAATAATATTTAATATTAATCAATTTTTTAAAAAACCTAGGGTGTGGGATGGGATGGAAGGTAGGAGGGAGGTTCAGAAGAGAGGGGACATACATATATTGTTCACTTGCTCAATCATGTTCAACTCTGCGACACCATGGACTGCAGCACGCCAGGCCTCCCTGTCCATCACCATCTCCCAGAGCTTGCAAAAACTCATGTCCATTGAGTCAGTGATGTCATCCAACTATCTCATCCTCTGTTGTCCCCTTCTCCTCCTGCCTTCAATCTTTCCCAGCATCAAGGTCTTTTCTAATGAGTCAGCTCTTTGCATCAGGTGACCAAAGTATAGGAGCTTCAGCTTTAGCATCAGCATCAGTTCTTCCAATGAATATTCGGGATTGATCTTCTTTAGGATTGACAGGTTTGATCTCCTTGCAGTCCAAGGGACTCTCAAGAGTCCTTTCCAACACCACAGCTCAAAAGCATCAATGTTTCAGCGTTCAGCCTTCTTTATGGTCCCACTCTCACATCCATACATGACTACTGGAAAAACCAAAGCTTTAACTAGATGGACCTCTGTTGGCAAGGTAATGTCCCTACTTTTCTAACACACTATCTGTGTTTGGCATAGCTTTTCTTCCAAGGAGCAAGCGTCTTTTAATTTCATGGCTGCAGTCACCCAAGAAAAGAAAATAAAGTATGTCATTGTTTCCCCATCTATTTGCCATGAAGTGATGGGACCGGATGCCATGATCTTAGTTTTCTGAATGTTGAGTTTTAAAACAGCTTTTTCCACTTTGCTCTTTTACCTACATCAAGCAGCTCTTTAGCAGCTCTTTGCTTACTGCCATAAGAGTGGTATCATCTCCTTATCTGAGGTTATTGATTTCTCTTGGCAATCTTGATTTCAGCTTGTGCTTCATCCAGTCTGGCATTTCGTATGATGTACTCTGCATATAAGCTAAATAAGCAGGGTGACAATATACAGGCTTAACATATTCCTTTCCCAATTTGGAACTGGTCTGTTGTTCCATGTCTGGTTCTGTTTCTCCTTAAGCTGCACACAGATTTCTCAGAAGGCAGATAAGATCATCTGGTATTCCCATCTCTTGAAGAATTTTCCACTTTGTTATGATCCACATAGTCAAAGGCTTTAGCATAGTCAATGAAGCAAAAGTGGATGTTTTTCTGGAACTCTCTTACTTTTTTGATGATCCAATGGATGCTGGTAATATGATTTCTGGTTCCTCTGCCTTTTCTAAATCAAATTTGAACATCTGGAAGTTCTCAGTTCACATACTGTTGAAGCCTAGCTTGGAGAATTTTGAGCATTACTTTGCTCAAAGTATGTGAAATGAGTGCAACTGTAGTTTGAACATTCTTTGGCAATGCCTTTCTTTGGGAATGGAATGAAAACTGACCTTTTCCAGTCCTGTGGCCACTGCTGAGTTTTCCAAATGTGTTGGGATATTGAGTGCAGCACTTTCACAGCATCATCTTTCAGGATTTGAAACATCTCAACTGGAATTCCACCATCTCCATTAGCTTTGTTCATAGTGATGCTTCCTAAGGCCCACTTGACTTCACATTCCAAGATGTCTGGCTCTAGGTGAGTGATCACACCATCGTGGTCATCTGGGTCGTTAAGATCTTTTCTGTCCAGTTCTTCTGTGTATTCTTGCCACCTCTTCTTAATATCTTCTGCTTCTGCTAGGTTCATACTGTTTCAGTCCTTATATCTGCCCACCTTTGCATGAAATGTTCCCTTGGTATCTCTAAATTTCTTGAAGAGATCTCTCGTCTTTCCCAGTCTATGGTTTTTCCTGTATTTCTTTGCACTGATCACTGAGGAAGGCTTTCCTATCTTTCCGTGCTATTTGCTGGAACTCTGCATTCAGGTGGATATATCTTTCCTTTCTTCCTTTGCCTTTTGCTTCTCTTCTTTTCTCAGCTATTGGTAAGGCCTCCTCAGACAGACATTTTGTCTTTTTGCATTTCTTTTTCTTGGGGATGGTTTTCTTCACTGCCTTCTGTACAATGTCACAAACCTCTGTCCAGAGTTCTTCAGGCGCTCTATCAGATCTAATCCCTTGAATCTATTTGTCACTTCCACTGTATAACCATAAGGGGTTTGATTTAGGTCATTCCTGAATGCCCTAGGGTTTTCCCTATTTTATTCAATTTAAGTCTGAATTTTGCAATAAGGAGTTCATGATCTGAGCCACAGTCAGCTCCTGGTCATTTTTGTTGACAGTATAGAGCTTCTCCATCATCAACTGTGAGGAATATAATCAATCTGATTTTGGTATTGACCATCTGGTGATGTCCATGTGCAGAGTCAGCTCTTGTGTTGTTGGAAGGGGGTGTTTGCTATGACCAGGGCGTTCTCTTGGCAAAACTGTTAAGTCTTTGCTCTGCTTCATTTTGTATTCCAAAGCCAAACCTGCCTGTTACTCTAGGTATCTCTTAACTTCCTACTTTTGCATTTCAGTCCCCTATAATGAAAAGGACATCTTTTTTGGGTGTTAGTTCTAGAAGGTCTTGTAGATCTTCAGAGAACCATTCAACTTCAGTTTCTTTGGTGTTAGTGTTGGGGAACAGACTTGGATTACCGTGATATTGAATGGTTTGCTGTGGAAACGAATAGAGATCATTCTGTCGTTTTTGAGACTGTACTCAATTACTGCATTTGGACTCTTTTGTTGACTGATAGCCACTCCATTTCTTCTAAGGGATTCTTGCCCATAGTAGTAGATATACTGGTCATCTGAGTTAAATTCACTCATTCCAGTCCATCTTAGTTCTCTGATTCCTAGAATATTGATGTTCACTCTTGCCATCTCCTGTTTGACCACTTCCAATTTACCCTGATTCATGGACCTGACATTCCAGGTTCCTATGCAATGTTGTTCTTTACAGCACCATACTTCAGTTTCATCACCAGTCATATCCACAACTGGGAGCTGTTTCTGCTTTGGCTTAGCCTCTTAATTCCTTCTGGAGTTATTTCTTCGCTCTTCTCCAGTAGCATATTGGGCACCTACCAACCTGGGGAGTTCATATTTCAGTGTCATATCTTTTTGCACCCAGAAGTCAATACAGTAATGTAAAGCAATCATCCTCCAATTAAAATAATTTTTTTAAAAAGCTATACTGAAGGATCTATGCCTGCTAAGTAACGTTATCTTAAAATCAACTTATTTCTTTTACCAAGAAACAAACCTGAAACCAAGACCATTGCCAAACCCGGTATATTCAACCAAAATACCGTTCCCCTTGCATCTCTAGGTCACATGTGTGGAAAGAACAGCTGAATGTGATTTCCAGGGAGGATATGCTAGATTTGAGAATACTAAAAAACACTCTGCCATGAAGTCTAGACAATAGAACAGGCTAGGTTGAACATTTCCCCCAAGAGAAAATCAATTTCACAAAACCACTCAAGTGTGGAAAGGAAAAAATCAAAAGTCCAACAGTCATTGTACATTTCATGAACCACAAAATCTGATACCTTTTCTGGGATTACTGAATAAAACGTATAGCTGCACTTAGGTATAAAATGCGACTTATAAAGACAGATTCTATAATAAAATAGACAGAGCGTGATCAACAGTTTTTGTTTTTAAAGCAGGGCTGATAAACCATATTGAACTGTATTATAGAAACAAACATTCCAGGGTATTTATTTTCTTAAAAAAAAATTTATGTGACTACACAGACCACTTAATAATATTTCTGAAATCTTTAAATCATTGGTCTCCACTGGCATTTTTCCTACATTCACAACGGAAGCCTGTGGGAACTCATGTGGTTTTTCAATCTCTACCCAATATTTTGACCACTTGATGCAAAGAACTGACTCATTTGAAAAGACCCTGATGCTGGGAAAGATTGAAGGCAGGGGGAGAAGGGGACGACAGAGGATGAGACGGTTGGATGGCACCACTGACTCTATGGACATGAGTTTGGGTAAGCTCCCGGAGTAGGTGATGGACAGGGAGGCCTGGCGTGCTGTGGTCCATGGCATTGCAAAGAGCTGGAAATGACTGAGCGACTGAACTGACTAATCCACAAGCATATATTTCGTCTCAGTTTTTAAGATACATTTTTATTATTAAAACTATACAGAAATTCATTAAAAACGTTTTTAAAAATCTGCCAATCCAATATCAGAGATGAGCTCCATCACATAACACTGGGCATGTCTGTTAACACAGCTGAGGCACAGTTTCCATCTAAAATATCTCAAGTTTCTTTAAATTTTCTCAGAATACAGAAGTGTTTTCCCAAAAATCTTAATGTTGACAATTGCTGAGTGATGGTTGGTTATAGGTGATTTTGATTTATTTTTAAAGCATTCATTATTTTTCAAATGTTTCTACCTATTTTTTAAAGAAAATTCATAGCTATTAAACCCTTCAGAAATTGAAAGCCAGAGTTTACTTGAGGAGGTCTGACATTTAGTGAGAAAGTGGCACGACACTAAGCAGGCAGGTAAAACCCAGCACTATGAATGGGGAACATGCACCACAGACAGGATAAAACAGTAGGTAACAGGCCTAAAAGGCACTGCCAGAGCCAAGATCCCAATTCCACGAATAATGAGTTGGGATTTCTCACTTCTTGGTTCTTCCTGTGGGCTTTTATATATATATATATATATATATATATATATATATATATTATATATATATATATATGTATGTATGTATTTAGGTTGCACCAGGTCTCAGGTGCAGTATGCAGGATCTGGTTCCCCGACCAGGGATCAAACCTGGCTTCCCTGCACTGGACGCGTGGAGTCTCAGCCACTGGACCACCTGGCAAAAACATTAGGTATCGTGGGCTTTCAAAGTGACAGCTTTGTGATCACTTCCTCTGCCAGTAACTGGTACCAGTTTCTTCCACTGGATTGCAGGCCCTGGCACCCAGGCTGGAATACCACTGCCCGTCAATGGCACACTTACCCGGTGGGGGGGGTTTACTCTCCCACTCAGCGTTTTCCATCATCTGCTTAGCTATCCTCTCGGCATTGCACTGCTCCCGTTTCTGTTGTATGAGCTGCTGAAGCTCAGTTTTACACGTTGTGATCCGGATCTGGTAAGTGGACGGTAAAATTGTACTACTTAAAACCTGTATTGTTGGTTTTCTATTTTGGACATTTGTCACTTCTGGAATCTGCAAAACCAAAAGAATAAGTATCTGTGTCATAAGTACAGTATGTTTGATGATTAAAATGTACCCATGTTCTACTTATTACACCAGACTTTTGTCCTTAGTTATGTACCAGTTTTTAAATCCATCTAAATACAGGGACATATTTTTCAGTGAAAACCTAATTAAGATAAAGTTTAACCACTAATTCCAAATCTCCATATTTAAAAAAAATTATCAGTGTAGGAATAACATTAAACAAAAATATTCATTAATTTAACTGAAAAAAAGAAAGAGAATTTTATCAGTTCATTCAATTAAAATATATTGCCTAGGGAAGAATTACTGCAAATTAAAAACTTACTTCAAATATATCCAAATCATGACATTTCTCACACAGAGTAAACCTGGGACTTTTCTTAATAGAAGTATTTTTGCTATCTTACAGATGTAACTATGCTATATTAAATGAAGAATAAAAGAAGATTTTAAAGGTTCACTGCAGCCTATGAGTAGAATCATAGTTCATAATGACGACCTCACCCCAGTTTCAGATCACCTTATTTGGTGCTTTCAATACTAGATTTCTCTTTGGCTATGAAAATAAACCTCTTCTGGAAAGAAAAACATCCTTCCTAAAAGACAAGTCACTGTATTGATTTTTCCACTACAGTACACAGCCTTTAAACATCCAAACAGTAGAACGAGATCCACAGACAAAAAGCGCACTACTGCCGGGATGACAATACCTGTGGAGAAGTCGACAAAGGGACGCAGACAGCAGCGGAGGACTCGGAACGAGGCGGCTTCCCAGCCGGCACCACCTCCTGATCACTCCCTTTAGGCAGGGCCTGCTGCATGCTTGGTGGCTCCAGAGAGCCAAACATGCTTTTCCACTCTTCATTGACATTTGAGTCTTGTTTAACATGTTTTCTAGCTATGAAAAAAGATCAGAATAATCTGAAGGAAGCATCTATGACAAATCCGTGCTTTTATTACTCTGCGTGTGTGGGCTGGAGGAAGGGGGACAACATGGACTTCATGAGGGCCGATTTATTTATATTCACGCATAAACATGTTAGCTCTCATTTCATCTCTAGGACAGATGGACAGATGCACTTTCAGTAGTGTTAGTAATCAGACCTAACTGCTTCCTAGTTGTCCAAGGCTAGCTCAATTTCAAGGAACCACTTTATCTGAAGAACCAACAAAAATATAACTTTTTCAAATGTCCTGACTACACTGATAAATATGACCTCTCTATATCCAGAATCAGTTACACGGGGTGAAGAAAAGAAAAAATAAAAAGTCATTTGCATTCTTATGCATATTCCTTCACATGTCTGTCAGCGTTTCTATGAGAAATTTCCAGAACTGAAAATATAAGTCAAATAGTAAAAAATAATAGTATTAATAATATGTTCAATTTATAAGCTCAAAAACAATGAATTTAGTGAAAATGCCCATTCCCTGCCGCTTGCTGACAAGCATCATCAGTCTTCACTAATCACAAAGGCAGAGAATGGCATCTCATTTCTATTTGCATTCATTTCACTGTTTACCTTTTAAATGTGTATCTCTATTCTATAACTTGTATGTTCAAATCCTTCACTATTTTTCTTTCGGGAGCTTGTGGTTTTTCTTATGAATGGTATAAATGCTTAACATTTTATGTCTATAAGTCAGGGGTCCCCACCCCCAGGTCATGGATGGATAGGAACCAGGCTGCACAGCAAAATGTGAATAGCCAGTGAAACGGAAACCAACCTCATCCCTCACCCGTGGAAAAACTGTCAGCCACTGGTGCCAAAAAGGTTGGGGACCGCTGCTGTAAACCGTTAATAGTTAAGTTGCAAATACTTTATTCCAAGTTCAACAGTTAGAGGTCTTTTCTTTTTTTAAAGTAATTCATCAGCTGCCCTCAAAAGCTGATACTAGAATGTTGTTGTTAGGTTGTAAATTGTGTCCGACTCTTTGCAGCCACATGGACTGTAGCCCACCAGGCTCCTCTGTCCATGGGATTTTCCAGGCAAGAACACTGAAGTGGGTTGCCATTTCCTTCTCCAGGGGATCTTCCCAACCCAAGGATCAAACCTGTGTCTCCTGCATAGCAGGTGGATTTTTTACCACCCAGCCACAGGGAAAGCCCGATGCTGGAATATAAGGATTTTAAAAGGCATGTACTTAGAAGTCAGTATATCTCCAAAAAAGGTTAAAGGGAAGAATGCATGAGATTTTAAAACCCTCACACAATCAACATCAATATCACAAGAGCCAACAGGTTTAAATCTCAAGACTTAAAATCATGAAAATTCCATGTACAGAGGAGCCTGGTGGGCTACAGTCCATGGGATCAGAGAGTCAGACACGACGGTACGACTAACACTTTTACTTTCAAATCATGAATGCATCTCTCCTTTGCAAGACTATTCAATTCACTGGCCGTTACCCACTAGTAACAAGATAGGAAACTTTACCCTCTTTTTACATAGACTATTGACCTTGGGTTGGTGCTTAAAGGATTAAAAAATAGAATTTTGCCTTCAATCATATACTGCCGCAGAGGCAACTAGGCTTTGGAGTCAGACTTTGGATTGAATTCTGACTCCACATGTACAAATCCATGAATTTGGAAAGTTACTTAATTTCTTAACTGTATGTCCACTTCTCCACTTTTCCTCTCCCAAGTCTTCTTGCTATTAAATATAAATGGAGTCATTCACTCACTGTATTTGAAAGTTCTATATGTGAGAAATGTGACTTCTTAGTTTTACTACTAAAAACTTATGAAATAACTAGTAATAACAAGCTAACACACACACACAGAAATATACTAACCTCGCTTGTCATCTGGTTCCTGTTTGGTTTTAACAAGATCAACTTGTCTCCCAGTTATACCTAAGGCTGCCAAATCAATTACACCTTTCTGACTACTATCATGGAGATGACTCTGATCCACTATATTGGCCTTTGCCTTGTTAGATTTCATCATGAAGTCTTTCAGAGCCAAAAGCTTGTCTTCCTCTTCCTCTGTCATTCCCTAAAAACAAATAAAACCTAGGTTATTTTGCAAGTAATAATAGGCCTCAAAATGACTCACAACTGAAGGGTCAGACCACTCAATTTAAAATTTAAGAGTGAGAACAGTAAAATGAAGCAAGCAAAGGCAAGAGGAAAGGGAATTCTCACTACAGAACAACAGTGCTCTGATCTCGGAGGACACTCTCCCTCTACCGGGCATTTTCTACTCTGTATCATGATTTATATCTTAACATTCTTTCTAACAGGCAACATTCAAATACAATTCACCTTTGAAATCTCCAAAGAACTTACTACAGTGCCTGGTAGACCTGTGATGTATAACTTCTGCAAGTGCAGGAAGCAGAAGAAAGCGTGTACTTGGACTTTGTCCCTAGATGTGGTGGACTGTGTGGTGGGACACTGCTGGGAAGGCACTCTGTGATGCATAACGCATTCTGAGCATTCTCAACACACGCCTCATGGACCGACAGGCAAGTGTAAGCAACACACTGGCATCCTAAGGTAACAGGAAGACTAGAGTCAGGCCGCTGTGGTTCAAATTCCAGCCGCATTACTTACAATCTGTATGGCCGTGAGCAAGCCACCCACTTTCTCTGGACCTCTGTTTACCTATGAGGGTAATTACTAGTACCCATCTTATAAGACGATTATAAAATTTTAGTAAATTAATCCACGTAAGACAAAACACTTCAAACTGACAGCTAATGAATACTACTTAATTTAAATAATGAATTCAATGTGCAAAGTAAACATTCTGGTACTTGGAGCAGTTCTGCATTTTCTTAACTTTCCCACCTCCAAGAACTCCTGTAGAATGTTTTTACTACGCAAATGAAAAAATTAATAAAATGACAATTCCCTAAGGCCTCAATCTAAAATCCCTCTAAAACTGGAGCTTAAAGTAATAGTCACAATCCACTGGCACAAGAGGAAAATCAACTCTAGAAAGTCAAAAAGCTAAGAAATAATGAAATAAAATAACATTAAAGTATAATACTTGTACAATATCCTTGACAAATTTTTTCCAATATTAACCTGAAATTGATTTATTTACATTTCTCCTAAAATCTACCTAGACAATGACACAGCTAACAGTTCTTCTCTTTTTTTAGCCTACATTTCAGCTCATAGGAAAGGATGGCTCTGCTTCAATCCACACAAGGGAAGGCCAGAAAGAAGGTTGAGTGCAGAGACTCCCCAACCATGGAGCTCTAAACATATTCTGCTGAGCAAAAGCAGCCAGTCACAAAAGTCACATACTGTGTGATCTCATTTACATGAAATATCCAAGACAGGCAAATTCACAGAAACACAAAGCAGACTGAGTGGCTGCCAGAGGGAGAAGCAAATAGGGAATGACTGCTGATGGAAAAGGACATTCTTTTCAGGCTGATGAAAATGTTCCAGGGGCTTCCCTGGTGGCTCAGAAGATAAAGTGTCAGCCTGCAATGCGGGAGACCTGGGTTTGATCCCTGGGTCAGGAAGATCCCCTGGAGAACGGAATGGCTACCCACTCCAGTATTCTTGCCTGGAGACTCCCATGGATGGGGGAGATTGGCAAGCTACATACAGTCCATGGGGTCCCACAGAGTCAGACACAACTAAGGGACTTCACATATTCTAGAAAATGTTCTAGAATTAGTGGTGATGGTTTCACAACTTTGTGAATACACTAAAAACCACTGAACTGTGTGCTTTTAAACACTAAATTTCACTATGAACTATATCTCAATTAAAAAAATGTTAGGAATGCATCATCAAAAAACAAAGAAAAAACCCTGACAAGGACAATTAGCTCAGTTCAGTTGCTCACTCGTGTCTGATTCTTTGCGAACCCATGAACACCAGGCTTCCCCGTCCTACCACCAACTCCCGAAGCATACTCAAACTCATGTCCATTGCGTTGGTGATGTCATCCAACCATCTCATCCTCTGTCGTCCCCTTCTCTTGCCTTCAATCTTTCCCAGCATCAGGGTCTTTTCCAATGAGTCAGTTCTTCGCATCAGGTGGCCAAAGTACTGGAGTTTCAGCCTCAGCATCAGTCCTTCCAATGAATATTCAGGACTGATTTCCTTTAAGATGGACTGGTTGGATCTCCCTGCAGTCCCAGGGACTTTCAAGTCTTCTCCAACACCACAGTTCAAAAGCATCAATTCTTCAGCGCTCAGCTTTCTTTATAGTCCAACTCTCACATCAATACATGACTACTGGAAAAACCATAGCTTTGATGAGACGGACTTTTGTTGGCAAAATAATGTCTCTGCTTTTTAATAGGCTGTCTAGGTTGGTCATAGCTTTTCTTCCAAGGAGCAAGCGTCCTTTAATTTCGTAGCTGCAGTCACCATCTTCAGTGATTCTGGAGCCCAAGAAAATAAAGTCTCACTGTTTCCATTGTTTCCCCTTCTATGTGCCATGAAGTGATGGGAGCAGATGCCATGATCTTAGTTTTCTGAATGTTAAGCTTTAAGCCAGCTTTTTCATGCTCCTCTTTCACTTTCATCAAGAGGCTCTTTAGTTCTTCACTTTCTGCCATAAGGGTGGTGTCATCTGCATATCTGAGGTTATTGATATTTCTCCCGGCAATCTTGATTCTAGCTTGTGCTTCATCCAGCCTAGCAATTCTCATGATGTACTCTGCATATAAGTTAAATAAGCAGGGGGACAATATACAGCCTTGACATACTTCTTTCCCCATTTGGAACCAGTCTGTTGTTCCATGTCCAGTTCTGTTTCTTCCTGACCTGCATACAGAGTTCTCAGGAGGCATGGAGGGTGGTCTGATATTCCCATCTCTTGAAGAATTTTCCACAGTTTGTTGTGATCTACACAGTCAAAGGCTTTGGCATAATCAATGAAGCAGATGTTTTTCTGGAATTCTCTTGCTTTTTCGATGATTCATCAGAGGTTGGTAATTTGATCTCTGGTTCTTCTGCCTTTTCTAAATCCAACTTGAACATCTGTAAGTTCATGGTTCACGTACTACTGAAGCCTGACTTGGATAATTTTGAGCATTACTTTGCTAGTGTGTGAGATGAGTGCAATTGTGCGGTAATTTGAGCATTCTTTGGCAATGTCCTTCTTTGGGACTGGAATGAAAATTGACCTTTTTCAGTCCTGCGGCCCCTGCTGAGTTTTCCAAATCTGCTGGCATATTGAGTGCATTTGTTCGTAGTGATGCATCCTAAGGCCCACTTAACACTGCACTCCAGGATGTATGCCTGCAGGTTAGTGATCTCACACCGTGATTATCTGGGTCCGAAGATCTTTTTTGTACTGTTCTTCTGTATATTCTTGCCAACTCTTCTTAATATCTTCTGCTTCTGTTAGATCCACACCGTTTCTGTCCTTTATTGAGCCCATCTTTGCATGAACGGTTTCCTTGGTATCTCTAATTTTCTTGAAGAGATCTCATCTTTCCCATTCTATTGTTTACAGCAAAAGTGTAGTCCCTTAATATTCATCAGACTTCTGCTTCCAGCCATGATGTATAACAGGGACAAGATTTACCCTCTCATTTAAAACAACTTTAAAACCAGACAAAAAATACGATATGACACATTTCAGACACTGGAAAACAGGAAGCACAGGGCTCTGATTCCCCCAGATAAAGGTGAGTCCTATGACTGTCCCAGCTTACTCTTTGGAGAGTTTCCAGGCCATGGCGTGAGGAGGGCGATGGTGGGGGGGACTCAGAGTTCATCAGAGCCACATTCAAGAGACAAATCAGAGTTCCAGGAAGCCAAACGGCCAAGAATGGGGCAGAGCCCTGAAGAAGAGAGATCCCCTGCCAAGCAAGAGCTGTGGTCAGGGCGCCACCAGTCTCCCACTGAGTGCTGAGCTACATGCGTATGAACACCAACACCTGGGACCAGGAAAAGGCAACAGAAAGCAGCAAGCCAAATAACCCCAGAGCTGACAAGGCTGAGGATCACTCACTCTGCTCCTACCAGCCGGAAGTGAGACCCCTCCTGCCACAGAGAACATCATGTCCTCACAAGTCCCTAGGAATCAAGCTAAGCTGGCCACTGACCAAAGGCTGATCTGGATCTCTTCTAACAAAGCTCAAAACCAAGGCTTAACATCATCAAACCAACTCCAAATAACTTTAACTACAGAACAAATCCAACACAATATAGCCATCCTCAGGACCCCCAACAAAATCCACAGATGCTTGATCCTCTAAATAAAATGGCAGCACAGTATTTGCAAGGAACCTACAAACATCTTCCTATATACTTTAAATTACCTCTAGATTACTTATAATATCTAAAACAATGTAAATATTATGTAAAAAGTTGTAAATACAATGTTAACAGTTACCAGTATGAGGCAAATTCAAGTTTTGCTCTTTGGAACTTTCTGGAATTTTTTTTTTTTTTTAATATTTTCGACCCACGGTTGGTTGAATTCATGGATGTGGAATGTGTGGATATAGAGGGCCAACTGTGTAGTGTAAAGGGATTCAGCACCCAACAGTATAAAATTCACAATCAACAGAGAAAGAAAAACGGATGGCCAGGAGTCAGAGATTAGACGAAAACTTACATTTTATTGTATATCTTCTTATACAGCTTTTCAATTTTACACCATGCATCTATACTACCAAGTCAAAATCTTTTTAGTTAAAAATATGTAAAAGTTTAAAATGTTAGTTAAAGTGTCTGTTCTAGTATCTGATTAAATGAATATGAAAAAAACAGGGAGCTCTCATAGATGAGATCAATCTAAAATAATCCTGACATGTGTTACCTCCAGATGGGAAATCCTATTGAAAATCTGGAGTACAGGCAGATTTCAACTCCCACAGAGGTAATTCCAGAAGTGTACTTTAAGTCTATTATCTGGTGCTCTGAATATATCAGAGAAACAACACTAGGCTGCTCTGGAAAGGCCTATTTTAGTCACACTGTATCTCAAGTGTCCCCAAGTGGTACTACAGAAAAGAGCACTGAAGAACCCCGAGCAAAAAAAAAAAAAAAAATTCTGCAGGAGGGTAAACTCTGCAGAGGCTAATTTCTCCCCTCTGTATTCCTAACATTAGGACAAGGACTCAGTTCCCACCTCCAAAACCGCCTCTGGCTCCAGGCCTCTTCTAGTAATCCCAACAAACTCAGTAGCAAAGGGACCAAAAAGACAGACTCACAAAGGGCTGGAAGAGATGAGCGGCCCAGAGGCCTCTTCCTAAGTCCACATAAAACCCCAGCAAGACTCTCAGCTTTAGTCCCTTATCCTCTGGGCACTTTGAGAGGCACGATGGCACTTTGCGGGGGTGGGGGACTTGGGGAGGCATGCAGAGTGAAGACAGGTTTAGGTTCCAACATTAGCTTTGAAATGTAATGTTCACTAAGTGTGCATGCACAGGAGCTTAACTACCCTCACTGAGCCTCAGTTTCCTTATCTAATGAAATGATGCCAATATCTACTCATCAAACCTATTTCAAGGACAGGCACACAACACAGAAAGTAGACTCACTGCGTGTTCTCAACCTGGGGAAGCCAGTGCTGTGCTGCTGTTGCCCAGGGCCTCGGAGACTCTAGCCTGCTGTCCTTTCCAGCAGCAGCACCTAGCCCTTAAAGCAGAGCATCCTTGCCCCTGAGGAGTCTTCTGAGACTGTCTGTGACTAGTCTCCTAAGATTATTCACAGAGACAGCATATCCCCGTTTCCACTCACAGGAAGGAGAGATGAGTGAGGACCTCAAGCACTGAGACTCAGGAATACAAGTCAGTCAGAGTGCAGTGCTTTCACTGGGACCCCAGTGATGGGGGCTGGTGCCGGGGAGCAGCAGGGCCCTGGGGCTGGGAAGAAGAGCAGCAGGATGCAGAAGGGCTATGCCAAGGGTAAAGGGAGGCACGCTGCCCCTCCCCTTGCCCTCCCTTTACCCGTGGCAGCGGAAAACTGACACCCACGGCAAGGTGAAAAGCAACAATCAGGAGCTTAGGCGGTTCCACAAAATAACTAACGACCTACACGGAAGAGAAAACTTCTGCATAGAAGATTTCAACTTAATAAACAGGATTTGCATGGAAGAGAGAAATACAAAAGAATTACACTATTCAAGCTCCAAGAAACATCTAAACTGGGGTGGTTTTTAATGCATGCGGAAATCTTTTTGATAAGAATTACTTGCTCTGGAGAAAGAACTGGAAGATGTGATTCAATATCCAATTTTCCATAAACTGGAAAATACATCTAATGTACAAGCCAAGGTTAAAAGAAAACTCAAAGAAACAAGCTCTCTGGCAATTCAAGTCATATCAAATTGAAGTCCTCTGAAACACAGGAAACAGAACCACTGGGTTGCAAGGGACTTTCAGAGGCAGCTCAAGTCTCCAGATAAAGTTAGACCTCAAAGAACCAAGATGGGTTATTAACCAGCATCCACAGAAGCCTATTGCAGAGTTCAATCACCCAAACCGATATCTGGGCATCAGACAGCACCGGATATTCAGTAACAGGCATCGATGTGAGAAAGGATTTATCTCCCGAAGCTGACCGATTCTCTCTCCGCAGCAGAGGTGTTCTCTCTTCTTTTCTCTTAGACAAGGTAGTGACCGATACTCATGTTCTTAAACATCATGTCCCACAGACTTAAAGACACTCATTAACAGTGACCCCAAGCATTCGCTTTAAGGCCCACTGAACATCTTTTCAGGAACCGTACCCTTTATTTCTAACGAGTTACACTCCTACTTTGTCTTCTCTAGGATCCACATGTCCCCTCTAGAACAGGATGCTGAGTCTAGATTTAAATAATGCCAAGCATAACAAGGATTCCTAGTTCTAACGAGATTTGTTAACAAGGATTCAGATCCACAGATTTGCAAGATACAGCACTAAACTGCTGGTTTATTCAATCTAAGACACATTATAAGTCCCAGCATTTCAGCTGTTTGCATGTAGTGAAGACTCTAAATTTTGAGCTGAATTAAACCAAGAGTTTTATTGCATTTGTGTTCTGTAATTTTTTTTTCTAACTGAATTTCTTTATATTTTTGACGAAATATAAAATGCAATCGAGAATATTACTTAAATCTAAGGTTGTATCTACTTTTTCCCTCATGTACATAGCCAGTAACCACAAACAAACTTACACAGTCTCCCATGATTCCTTATTTAACTCAACCCAGTGCCTTATCATCGTCACAGCATGCCTTAGATACCAAAGCAAATGCATATCTGTCAGATTTATTTACTCATTTGCTATGCTACAACTTAATCAAAAATATTTTTACATGCTAGATGTATCCCTCCATGTTTTTATAAAATCTGCATTTAAATGTAAGATTCCGGAAAGGTGATACTACCTGTGAAAGCAACTTCTTCAGCAGCTGTGCTATGGCAGGATCCTCGGGTGGAGGGCAGTCAGGAAGAGACCCGTTTCGCTTCTTCTGACGCATGTGAAGATGTCTGAACAAGCTAGTGATATCTTTAGACCTCAAAGCATAATCAAATATAGAACGACTTACTGGCTCTTTTAAAACACTGAGTAGAACAAGTTTTCTTTCAATCTATATTAGAAAAATAAAAAGAATCAGCCAAAGATATAACATACAGTACAGCTGTTTTCAAATTCAATAAATATAACCTGTGTAAAGTTAACATGGGCATTCATTTTCTAAGAAAACGGGAGATATTTACATCTGCAACTTTTGCTTAGAAGAAAAAAGAACACCAGGGACCTTTAGAGAGTGAAGGTATTTCTTCATTCATTTTTAGCATCTGAGTATACATTTGTGTCTATCATACTTGAATATTACCAATGTCCAGACTAGAAAAGTTTAGACCCCAAGTTTTCTAGATCTTAAAACATCAGATGAATTTCCAGATCTATGAAGTATCTGAAGTTTGCAGGTCTAACAGCCAAAAGGTACTAATCCAGAGAAGATGCTCAACAGCCACAAGGCCACCCTTCAGTCATCAGGTTTTCCCAACAGCTTCAACCACTTCTAAAAAACATTACTCTCTCCATAGAGTTCTTAAAATCTGTTCATTTTTAATCCCCAAGAATATTCTCCTTGTCAATGCATTTATAATAAAAGGAGTTAAACAGTAACCAAGAGGACTTTTTTAGATAGATTTAACTACCTGGTGAGTTGGCCAAAAGAAACCAGCATACAAAGGTATCTTTTGTCTAATCCAAATTGCAGAAAAGTGAGAACTGTGAAGCATATAGATAAGCAGTCTCTCAGCTCCTAAACCTGGCCTTTCAAAATATACAACAATGATAAAAGCAAAAAGTAACACTAATAACAATTTCTGAAAAACAAGGAGAATGGTGCAATTTCTAACAAACAACGTTAATATCAGGTTTATTTTAGTGAAACACAACTAAAAGTTATTACAAATGAATCTAATTTTTCAATCCCAGAAACACTTCTTTCTTTCTTAATAGTTTAAGAGCCAAACTTGCTTGCTTGTTCAGTCACTTCAGTCGTGTCTAACTCTCTGCGACCCCATGGACCACGGCCTGCCAGGCTCCCTGTCCATGGGATTCTCCAGGCAAGAATACTGGAGTAGGTTGCCATTTTCTTCTCCAGTGATAAAGTATGGAGTGAGTGAAGTGAAGTCACTCAGTCGTGTCTGACTCTTTGTGACCCCATGGACTGCAGCCTACCAGGCTCCTCAGTCCGTGGGATTTTCCAGGCAAGAGTACTGAAGTGGGCTGCCATTGCCTTCTCCAAAGAGCCAAACTTCTATGGCTCAAAATAGAATAAGCAGTCAAAGCAGTAGGAATCTCTAGACCTGGCTTCTAAGAAAGCCTTAATAAACTTCAAAAAAGGTCATGTTTTAGCAATATTATCTATCTTTCAAGGATACATAAATTGTTCTCAGGATGAAAATTTTAATTTACAAACTCTATGAAAGAAAGAATGATGATTCCCCACGTTGGATTACTCTATTATGAAAAGTAAAGACGGAAGGCAGTCATAGCCACTTATTTGCAGAGGATATCCAAGGCCATTTTCTCCAACCACAGGGAAGGCACACTGGGCTTATAAAAGTAGGAGAAAGCTAGAGAGGAATAGGAACTTGCAAAAGAAAAACAGGTATTTTAGGATGCTTTAGCAACTAGAATCACCTCTCAAAAGTCCATTCAATTTAAACATCTATCAATATTTTGATAGCTGGCTATTCAGCAAAATGAAGGGTATATACACTGACAAGCTGGATAAATAACTGCCTTGTACAAACCAAAGACCCAAAGTTTATCAACAAGTGCTACACTGCTTAGGAAAGGGTGGGGGAGGAGCAGGGAGCAAGAGGGGTCAGTTGTCTTTAGATAAAAAAAAAAACAAACCAGAACCAGTGAGTGCTCTAAAAACCAATTTTGGAAAAAGCCTGCTTCCAATTTATTATCAATGTGGACTTGGGCTGGAATCAGCTATACAAAAGCAGGTCCATCAATATATATTCCTGCTACACTTCCCGTAACAGCAGACGCTTCAGACACCACACGAAAGGAGAAAGGGTGAGCCACGGAGCTGCATTACACTCAACATGATGGACAGCATACCAGCTCCCTGGCTCCTCTCATAGTCCAGAGCGTTTGTTCATTAACATTAACTACCGCAAAAGAAATGTGAAAAGTCTACAGTCCAATTTAAATCTTTAAAAGTTTAAATAAAAATAGGACTCTCCAAACCTTTTTCTTAAAGGGGCACAGTTGGAAGGGAGGGTTGATTCCAAGCTGGAACATGCATACCTGTATTATTGGCTGAGTAATATATGGGTCAAGGTAAGGCATCAGTTTGCAGTAGACATCAGCTGTGCTTATTTGGTGAGCTACCACAGTGATAAATCCCACAGCACCATAGCGTATCCATAGGTTGGGATGACACAGAAAGGGGGCTAAGAGGGAAAAAAAAGGCATGGATTAAACCATGTTCATAAAGAGGTCCGTACTATCAAGATACCATGTTCATAAAGAGTTTCCCACTATTAAGATAAACAAATTTTTACCTTATAACACTATTGATAAAGGGATTATACCAAATGTTACTATCAGGTTGCCTCTGACTGTCCTGGGACATAAACTGAGCCAGGTGAACATACTGACATTATATTATTCCCACCCATAAATATGAACAATACCATAAGAGAGCAAAACAGTTCCCTCTTTCCTTGGGATTCAAACTGTTATGTTTGTAGTCAGGGCTGAAGATTGGGGACACATACTCACTCAAGAGACTGAGTTAAAAACCACAAGACAGAGACCTGAGTCCCGGCAGCACACGGCAGACTGTGACCCCATATAATGCACCCAAGGGAGGTTCAGGGACGCACAGCCACCACACAGAGGGCAAGGAAACAGCGAAGGCGTTTCTCCTCCAAGTCACAGTTTGGATTAAGGGAATGATCTCACCTGACTGACACTCATTTAAATACAAAGATCTGATTGTATTGAATACAATACTCATGAATGCATTCACAAGGCAATATGAATTGAGACTGAAAGGCAGAAAACATATGCTGCCCATTGTTAAAGAGTTAAGATGTAAGATTAAACCACAAAATTCAATGAGTATCTTTCACATCTTTTAACTATTTTCTGTACGACACTTAAAGTCAATGATTTCAACTAACTGAAGATTTAGGATAAAAGTCAAACAGCTAAACTAACTGGATTTAACAACAATAAAGCAAAAACCTATTAGTTCTGAGGATACAAAGACATCATCATTTAGAGAATACTGACGTCATAAGAAATTCAGGCTAACAGAGAAATAAGAATTCTGTCATCACAAAGTCAATACTATGGTGGAGTGAGATGCTCCTTTTGTCTTCCTTTTTTACTCTACAATCAGTACAACACCAAAAACTCAACAAAGGTGCCTCTGCCCAACACAACCAGGTGCAGAATTCCACTTACCTAGACATCTATAGAAGTGGGGGGACCGGAGCAAACAGGGAAGGTGGGACCAGGGAATACACAGTGGTGACTTCAGTCTGCCCTCCGCCCACAGCAGCTGAGCCGCGGCCCCAGAGGCGGCGGCTCTCACGGCTCTGGCCTCCTCTGCAGCAGCACCGACAGCCTCCGGTGACCGGGCGGCAGTGGGCCAGGACCCCGTCCCCCTAGTCACAGAGGCGCCCACAACTCCAGCCCCCACACCTCCCGCCACGGCAGCAAAGCCCTCAGACCTTGCAACACCAGACTGGTCAGAGATGGGCCCGTGACCCCAGCTCCTGTCCACCCTCCCCTCTCCTGTGAGAGCAGTGCCTGGGGCTGCACGTGACCAAGGGCCCACTACCCTGGTGCCCGGGCAGTGACGCTAGCAACAGCGGCAGTGCAAGGCACACCGCCACCAGAGGCTCGGGAGCGGCCAGGAGGTTGCGGGGCGACACCTCTAACGAGGCAGCAGAGGGTGGGAACCTCGGGCTCCCAAAGATAACCAGAGGCAGCACAGACAAAGGAACTTTAAAAGTTAGGCTATAGTGCCACCTAACGGACAGCAGAGAAAGACTACTGCCTTCCAGCGTGGTGAATCAGAATCAAGAAGTGTTCACTATTTCCAAGGCACAGGAAGAGAAACACCCTCATCAAGCACCCTGAAGAACAGCAGGAAGATTGTGTCACAAAAAGGAAATGAAAAATCTCCAGAAACTAAAGCCACTGAATACAGGGATCTGACAGAGAATTCCAGATAGCTGTCATGAGGAAACTCAAAGAGCCACAAGAAAACTCACAGAGATAGTCCAGTGAGCTCAGGAATGAAATTAATGAACAGAAGGAACACTTAACCAAAGAGACTAAAACACACACACACACAAAAAAAGTTGTTTGCGTTTATGACTCTGTCAGCGAGCAAGGACGCCTCTGAGAAAACAGAATGGCACCAGCACCCGAGAAGGACCACCCCCTTCAGTGACCATCCCACCGAAAGGTCAGAAGGCATCTTCTGAGGTCTTCTGGAGCCCCGCACAGGGCTCAGCCTCTGTGACTGCAAGGAGCCCGCCAAGGTGCGCGAGGTGCGGGCAGGCTTCCCCGGAGGAAAACAGGAAATCTTTCTCCCGATTCACCAGAAAAACACTGACCACCGTCATCGCTGAGGAGGTCCCAGTGTCTGAAACTGAAACCTTTAAACCCCATGTCTCTAGAATAAGAACACACGAGGAGCCCCTTGTGCTGGGACTGGCGAGATCCAGCCCTGAGCCTCTGCAGTGGGAGCACTGACTTTAAGCCTAGACAACCAGAGAACTAACCCTAGGGAGTATCAAACAGTGAGAACTCACACACAGGAAACCACCTGAATATAAGACCCAGCATCACCTAACCACCAGCAGCACCCTATGCAGGATGCCTCATCTGAACAACAAACAAAACAAAAATACAAACCCAATCATCAGCAGACAGGATCACCACCTCACCCAGCCTTGCCCATCAGAGGAAAAACAAACAAACAAACAAAAACTCAGCACAAATCTCACCCTATATGAAGCTTACACAAACCACTGGACCAACCTTAGAGGGCAGAAACCAAAAGGAAGAAAGAATTCAAGCTTGAAGCCTGGGAAAAGGAGACCTCAAACACATTAAGTTTAAAAAACAATCGTGAAAAGGCAGACAAATATTACACAAATGAAGGAACAAACTTAAAAACACAGAAGTCCAAATAAATGAAGTTCAGTTCAGTTCAGTTGCTCAGTCGTGTCCAACTCTTTGCGAGTGCATGAACCACAGCATGCCAGGCCTCCCTGTCCATCACCAACTCCCGGAGTTTACTCAAACCCATGTCCATCGAGTCAGTGATGCCATCCAACCATCTCATCCTCTGTCGTCCCCTTCTCCTCCTGCCCTCAATCTTTCCCAGCATCAGGGTCTTTTCAAATGAGTCAGCTGTTCGCATCAGGTGGCCAAAGTACTGGAGTTTCAGCTTCAGCATCAGTCCTTCCAATGATATATATGTCATATATATATAAATAAATGAAGAGGAAACTACAAATCAAAACTACAGTGAGATATCACCTCACACTGGTCAGAATGGCCATCGTCAAAAAGTCTACAAACCATAAATACTGCAGAGGGTGAGGAGAAAAGGGAATCCTCTTGCACTGTTGGTGGGAAAGTAAACTGATAGAGCCACTATGGAAGACAGTATGGAAATTCCTTAAAAAACCCACCATATAACCCAGCAATCCCACTCCTAGGCATATACCCTGAAGAAACCAGAACTGCAAAAGACACATGTACCTATGAGATGTTTCATATAAACCTCATGGTAACCACATGGACTGTAGCCTGTCAGGCTCCTCTGTCCACGGGATTCTCCAGGCAAGAATACTGGAGTGGGTGGCCATTCCCTTCTACAGTGGATCTTCCCCACCCAGGGACCAAAGCCAGGTCTCCCTCATTGCAGGCAGATTCTTTACCATAGGGGCCACCAAGGAAGCCCATGACATCCCTTATATGTGGAACCTAAAAGCAAATGTTTCAAATTAACTGATCTGCAAAGCAGCAAGAGACTCACAGACTTGGAGAATGAAACTATGGTTGCCATGGGGAAGGATGGTGGAAGGCACAGGGGGGGAGCTTGGGGTAGATTTGTGCACATTGCTATACTGGAAATGGATAACCAACAGGGAACTACCCTATAGCACATGAAACTCTCTCAATGTCACGTGGCAGCCTGGATGGGAGGGGAGTTCAGGGAGAATGGGTACATGTTATGTATGGCTCAGTCCTTTGCTGTTCAGCTGAAACTGTCACAACAGTGCTAATCGGCTATAACCCGATACAAGATAAAAGGTTAAAAGGAAAAATAAGACCCAACTATATATGCTGCCACCAGGACACTTACCTCGGCTCTAAGGACAAACATAGGCTCAAAGTGAAGGGACAGAAGACTCCAAATTACAGCCTAAACAGAAGGAATGTATCCATACTCATATCAAGTAAAACAGGCTTCAAGCCAAAAAAGGTAACCAAAGACAAAGATGAACAGTATATAAGGATAAAATGGACAATTCATCAGGAAGACATAACAGTGATTTATATATACATACACACACACATAGCTAACTCAGGAGCATCAAAACATACAAACGATCATTATCAGACCTAAAGGAAGAACTGACAGCAAGAGAGGAACTAAAGTGAGTGAAGTCACTCAGTCGTGCCCGACTCTTTGCGACCCCATGGATAGTAGCCTGCACCAAGCTCCTCCATCCGTGGGATTTTCAAGGCAAGAGTACTGGAGTGGGTTGCCATTTCCTTCTCCAGGGAATCTTCCCAACCCAGGGATCAAACCCAGGTCTCTCACATTAAACAGATGCTTTACCGTCTGAGCCACCAGGGAAGTCCAAGAGGGGAACTAGGGGACTTTAACACCCCACTTACATCAGTGGATAGAGCATCACCCAGAGAGAAATAAACCCACACTTGTGGACAAGAGCACATGATAACACAATGGAGAAAGGCCAGTCTCTTAAACAGTGCTGGAAAAACGGAACTAATGAAAACATAAACAGCATGCTCTCTGACAAAAGTCTTGGCAAAAATCTTTAGACATGTCTCCTCAGATAAGAGAAACAAAAATAAACAAATGGGGCGACACCAAACTAAAAAGCTTCTGCACAAAACAAGAAATCGTCAACAGAATAGACAACCTACTGAGTGGGAGAAGCTATCTGCAAGGCCTGTAGCTGATAAGGGGTTAATGTCAATATATATAAAGAACTCAGACAATTCAACAGCCAAAAAACAACAACCTGCATAATAAATGGGCAGAGGAGCTGAATTTCTCCAAAGAAGACATACAGTTGGCTGGCAGACACGTGAAGATTTTCACCATCATTGATTATAAGGGAAATGCAAATCAAAATCACAATGAGCTATCACCTCACACTCTTAGCATGGCTGTTATCAAAAAGATGAGAAACAGCAAGTGCTGGAAAGCGTGTGTAGAAAAGGAAACCTTTTTCACACTGCAGAAGTGGAGACTGGAGGAGTCACTATGGAAAACACTGTGGAGACTCCTCAGAAAGGTGAGAACAGAACTCCCATAAGACCCAGCTATTCCTGGCTGTTTGGTGTGCCACATGTAAGTGACTTATCCGAACAATAAAACATTAATTCAAAAAGATGTATGCACCCCTATGCTCATTACAGCTTTATTTACAACAGCCGAGATGGGGAATAACCTAAGTGCCCGTCAATGGATAAAGAAGATCTGGAATAAAGATGGGATGGAATGTTAATCAGCCATAAAAAAAGCAAAATCTTGCAACGACATGGACGGACCTTCAGTGTATTAAGCTAAGTTAAATATGTCAGACAGAGAAAGAAAAATACCATATGATTTCACTTATGTGTGGCACACAAAAAACAAACAAAAAATAATAAATGAACTCAGCCAAAAAAAAAAGCAGCGTATAAATACAGAGGACACCGTAACAGTTACCAGACAGGGAGGGGCAGGGAGGAGGGCAAGACGGGTAAAGGGGATCAACTGAACGATGGTGGACAGAAACCCGATTTTTGGTGGGGAGCACACTGCAGTGTGCACAGAAGCAGAAATACAATGCTGCACACATGAAACCTGGATGACGTTACAAACCAGGCCCAGTTCCATAAACAATAAATTTAAAAAATAAGAAATGATAAAAAAAAATCCTATTTTGTACTAATATTACTTAAATAGGGCAAGAGAAAAAAATTGTTCAAGGTATCTGTCTCCAGAGTTTTTCCATTTCCAATTCTTCTACACATGGAGGTGATTTTGGTTATTCCATTAACACCCTACAGCTTCTGAGACAGCCAACGATGGAAGGGCTGGAGTTTCCCTCTGACAATAAAGAAAATGAGGGCTGGAAGAACACTGAAAAACCTCCAAAAGGTAACTCAATTCAAGACGACCTGGCAGAAGTTGGGCAGAAGACGAGGCTGAATCAGCGGTCCAGTGCTCTGTGTTACCTGTGTTACAGTCACACCCTTACCTGGCGCTCACCTGCACAAAGGGTCCATCTCCGGCCGCCCCTCGTCTCCGTCACAGCACCTGCTCTAGCCAATGGAACGTCTGAGGTGTAACAGACAGAGGCTCGAAATGCGCAACACAGCTAGGCTTCTGCCACCACCCAGGACGTCACCTGGGTAGCTGCTGCCCCTCCGACATGGGCCCAGGAGGGCACAGATACATCCCAGTCCCCACAGACAGTCCGGGAGACGCAAGGCCTGAAGCAGAGCCGCCCACAGAGCTCACACCTAGATGCATGATGAGAACCTGACTGAAGCGCTTCCTGAGATCTCGTGGTTGATTTTCACACAGCATTACTGTGTCGGTAAGCAGCTAACGGATACAAAGAACTTCAAAGATGCCAAATACAAGAAAACAGAATCAAGACGATTTTCCGTAAAACATCCAATACACTCCCAGTTTTCTGGGGACAGGTGGAGGGAAAGGCAGAGGCTTCACAGGTGGCTCAGCAGTGAAGAACTCGCCTGCCAGGGAAGGAGACGCAGGTTTGATCCCTGGGTCGGGAAGATCCCTGGAGAAGCAAATGGCAATGAGCTCCAATATTTTTGCCTGGGAAGTCTCATGGACAGAGGAGCCTGGTGGGCTACAGTCCATGGGGGTCGCAAAGATTCAGACATGACTTGGTGACTAGAAAACGAGGACAAGAGGGAAAGGTGAGTTTTCATAAATTCAAAGTGGGAAGCTTGATTAGTATCATTCACGATCATCACCACCACCAGCACAATTCCCACCAAGAATCTCTAGAACAGACTAGCCACACACAGTTTAAAGACAGAACAGAGAGATGCACACAGTTTATCATCTGCTTTGTAAGTAGGTGTTTCTAAGTTATTAAAAACGTTTTTCTTTTTTAAACAGTTCAAAATGCCAACAAATGATTATTTGCTTGATTTTTCCCAGCAAGGCTCGTCTTCACCCCCATAGGTAGTATCAACTTCAGTTCTAGTCCCACGGGAGGTCCACATCCAAAACAACCCAAATCCAATGTGCCGCGCTGGGTTTATTCTACACCTCAAGATAATTGCTTTTACGTTAAACTGAAGATACTTGAAGACCCCGACTAGAAACAGCAGAACTCAGAAAACATCTCGGTAGATTTTGACGAGAGAGGTAAAAAACTATCTTTTATGATAATTTTTGCTTAAAAATTGACAGACATCCATTTTGCAGATAAGTAAAATGCTACTTATCTACTATAGTAAATCTCAAAAACAATTTCCTAATAAGCAACAGAAGGAATACATTTATGTGAAATTATAATATACAAGCACATATTTATATACAGAGGATTTTCATTACAATGCAGAATATCAAAGTCAAAAGCAAGGAAAATTTGACCCTTAAAAGGCAATGCCACTTTCACAGGAGGAAAAAAAACAACACTGATGTGAGAACTGAGCAGGAAAATATTCCAAGCAGCAAGATATTTGTTAGGATGATACATTTTCTCTTTAATATTCTTATGAAAAGTGGTGCTTTCTACATCTGCCTTATACTACATAGGACAAGAAACTCAAAAGACCTTCTAACATCTTTTATTATATTAATAATTTTTGCTTCCCAAGCTATTAGCTCTTTAAAAACTGAGGAAAAGAGAGAGATGATTCCCTCAAGGTTTAGTACTTTGTATATTACACACAAAAAAGTATTTCAGTGTAGCAGAGATTTTTATCATGATTACATTACCAACACTCAAAACTTCACTATTAAATTCTTTTTAACATAATCTTCCAAAAATTCAAATTAGGATTACAATCTAAAAGAATGATTATAGATATTGGAGTATAAAATAAGAAATCTACATATACTCAAGTCTCCACAATTTTTTTCTTTTAAAAATCTATATTCATGCATAAAAAGTTTTAGAAATTTTATACCTCTACTATCTAACCATCTAATTTAAATAATCAAAATAATAATTTCTTTGTCTTTTTTTCTCCAAGGATTGCCTCAAGAAAAACTTATCAACCAAATCTAACTAATTTTGAGTTTTTATAAATTTTATTGGCAAAGCATTAAGCAGTAATAAAATATTATATCTAAAAAGGTAATTGTCTAAGATTTCATGTTTTCTCAGTACAAAGCCAACTTGCAATCTCATACTGGTTACTTCCTTAAAAAGAAGTGGTAAGAAAACTAAAAGCTTCTAATATTTTTATTTTTACAAAGGGTCACATGTATCTGTTCTTATTCTGAATTTAAAATTGATAAACACAGGTTAACTATTATAAAGGTCAAGGAATTAATCCTTTCATTGGTTAATAAAATTACTAACAGTAGTAATGGCAATACTGCAAGTGTTTAACTGGTGATCAGTGTAATGACAGAAGTCACAGACAATCTTCTACATACAGTCTCAACATAGCTAACAATCAAGTGTCCAAAAACATAAGCTAACTCTTAGGGCAGTTAAAGACTTTATCTACATTGTATTAAAAAAAAAAAAAATCTTCATCTTTCCAGGATCACCAAGACTTAACTACAGATTAAAACAAAGATGTATTTCCCAGCCTGGGCTGGAGAACCAATGCTCCTGTGAGTGGCCTGCTTGTCACTCACATATAACATGAGTGCAGGCATAAGCATGCATGAGGGTATGCACGCTTGTGCACACACACACAAAAGAGACCCAAGAGCTGAAAATCTGACTGTAGATTGTCTAGAAATTCCACAATGCTATCAATCAGTTGTGGTCATTCCCTTTCCCAGGGAATCTTCCCAACCCAGTGATCGAACTCAGGTCTCCTGCACTGCAGGCAGATTCTTTACCATGTGAGCCAACAGGGAAGCCCATATTTCTCTTACCTTTCCCTCATTTTCCCATCCTAATTTTAAGAAGCAAAAACTTACCAATATCACTGGCAAACTCGTAGACATGGGGTTTTTGCAGCAGCCCTAATTGACACATACAGGTAAGGGCGTTAAGAGCTTTCACAATAACAAATTCCTCAGCATCACTAAGACCTTGTTGCAGCAGGGGTTTGAGAATTGAGGAGCTCTGCCAGCCAACATAGGCAGCGACGCCTGAAAAAGAGACGCAACCATACGTGATTGTTTTACACCTGAAAGTACAAATGTTATTAGTGAAAGTGCTAGTTGCTCAGTCGTGTCCTCAACTCTTTGTGACCCCATGGACTGTAGCCTGTCAGGAATGTATTCATGGAATTCTCCAGACAAGAATACTGGAGTGGATTACCATTTCCTTCTCCAGGGGACATTCCCGACCCGGGATTGAACCTTCTTTACCACTGAGCCACCAGGGAATAAAATGAATCAAAAGCCAAATATATTAAGCAATAACCCACAGAGAGACACTGCATTTCCTACCCAGCACAATAAATAAAAAAGACCCACACAATGCCAATCATCAAGAAATTCTGCGATGCCAAGGGGGAAAAGATCCTATAAGCTTACAGAAAGGAAAATACAGATCCCTTAAAAAGGAAGTAGAATTAGACTGGCATCAGATGATCATTTCAGCACCCATGCAGGCTAGAACACAACAGGGCAAGATCTTCAAGATTATGGAAGAAATGTTATACCCAAACTGTCAATAAAATAAGGATACAAAAATGAGCCATCATGAGACATGCAAGAACTATACGTGGTTACCTCCCATGCAAACATTTCTAAGAAAGTTTCTTGAGGATGTTTGCCAACAAAATGAGGAAAATGTAGAAACACAAAATGGTAGATATAAACCAAGAATTCAAGGGGGGAAAAGGATAAAACCTAGTAAAGACCTAGAAATCAATCAGCCCAAATTAAAACTAAAAGTCAATAAACTTCAAAAATGCTATTAAGAAGAAAAATGGAAGACATTACAAGCAATAGATAAAACTAGGAAGAAAGAAGCTAGATATTATAGACAGAGTGAAGAAGGTGTATTTTCTCTCTAAAAGGAAAAGAAAAAAGTCAAACTCCAGGATGAAAAAAAAAAAATGTTCAAGAAAGTCATATGTAAAAATGAAATAAATTACAATGTACTATGTATGTGGTTGTTTGCAGAGGACAGAAGAAAGAATCCATTGACCTTGACGCTACAGACTTTCTCATCAACTGAGAGAGTCATGGCATCAGAACTGTGGTGAAGCAATTATAAATACTGCCCACTACTTGGTGCTAAAGTCAATAAAATTTACATACTCATGTAACTTATTTTGAATTTTCAGAATCACAAGCAGAAGATACAAGCAGAAGATAATTTAAATATCATCAACTATAAAAATGCAATTGTTAGTTGAATTAGCAACCAACAGAAGAAGCAGAAAGAAAGAAAAAGATAAAAAAGGAATGAAGGAAGTGAAGGAGGAAGGAGGGAAACACAAAATTCTTTGCAGTCCAAATCAGAAGGCCAATTAAGAAACAACTGAATTACTTAAAGTTACAGAAACAACAATCTAAAAATAACCACTGCGAACACAGTGACCAACACTTCAAAACAGAGAGGACAAGGGGGATCAGATTATGATATGAGTGAGTTAACTCTTCATCTGGCACAGAAAAAAGTCAAGAGATAAAGTATAAAACTGATACTCCTAAAAAGAATAATATGAAAACACTACATAAGATAGCGATAGTCACCTGAAGGCGGCAAACCACAACCACGCACCAGGGTACGTGCTGCGAAGTGCAACTGCTGCCTGTCACACATCACTTCTTAAGTTTTGAGTAATGTGCAGAAGCGTGTTTCCCTTATAATTGAGAAAGAATTTTAGAATTTTCTTCTGTAGTAAAAGAAAAAACACTGTCTAAAATTCCAGTGAATTCTATTTAGAAACTTTACAAACTAAAACGTGCAACAAACTAAAATAGCTCAAAATATTTTGGAAAGGAAGACTGACATTTGAGGAGCTTATTCTACCAGATACTAAAGTTGTTAATAAATATATAATAATTAGAATATAACTATAGAGAGTATAATATTGAGTAGCAAAGTGAAAAAAAAAAAATCAATGGAATAGGATACCCAGAAAAGCGACCCTAAAAGATATATGCATGAAACAGATACTAATAGAAGCTTCACAAATTAATGGAAAATAAATGAAATGTTTAGTAAATAGTGTTGGGAAAATTGGTTACATTCCTGAGAAAAATTTAGATTTCACCTCATACCACAGCCCCAAATAAAGATTAATCAAGCAGTTCATGCTATGCTGTGCTTAGTCACTCAGTCGTATCTGACTCTCTGCAACCCCAGGAGTGCAGCCCGCCAGGGTCCTCCGTCCATGGGATTCTCCAGGTAAGAATACTAGAGTGGGTTGCCATGCCCTCCTCCAGGGGATCTTCCCAACCCAGAGATTGAATCCAGGCCTCCTGCACTGCAGGCCAGATTCTTACTTCTACGTTAAAAAAAATAAAGCTTTAATACAAAAAAAAGACATGCATCCAATGTATAATTAACCTAATTCTGGAATGGAAAAAGATTTAAGTGCAAAAGTAAAAAAAAAAAAAAACAAGAAGGAAAAGATCAAATAAATTGACAACACTAAAGTTATTTTAAATGACATAAAAAATTATAGTCAACTTATTTGAGAAAAGATTATTTGCCATAGAAGTGATAAAATGTTGTTTTTAATGTAGATATAAAAGGCTCAAAAAAATTATAAGAAAAGCATAACACCATCCAAAAATGGGAGCCAGAATAATAGATTAAAAATTCATAGTAAGAAATATGAATGGGTAATCAACATGAGGAATTTTTTCACCTCCAATGATAAGCAAATAAATATACATCAAAACAAGTCATCATTTTAAGCTATCAACACTGATTGAAGCCTAGTCCATACTGGAAGGCTGTGCAATACTATTGAACAATGCCCACCAATGATATTATCGCTTTGAAAAGCTTACAAAATGTGTCAAGTTCTAAAAATATACTCATATTATTTAACTCAGTAATTAAAATTTCTGACTCCCAACCTGAGAAAATAATCAGAAGAAAATATTCATGTAAATGGTTAGATGTATAATTGAAGGTGGGAGGAGAAGGGGACAACAGAGGATTAGATGGTTGGATGGCATCACCAACTCAACGGACATGAGTCTGAGTAAGCTCCGGGAGTTGGTGATGGACAGGAAAGCCTGGCATGCTGCAGTCCATGGGGTTGCAAAGAGTTGGACAAGACTGAGCAACTAAACTGAATAGATGTGTATAATATATGTTGACCAAAGTAAAAACAATCTAAATATTCAAAAGAACAGTTCATTAAATTTTGGTAAAACTATAATAAAATATTTCTACTTATTAAATTATGGTTTCAAAGAATTTTTAATAACATGAGAAAATGTTTAGAATATACATGTTACTAGATAAAGGTTTAAAAAATAACAGGACTGAGAAGTAATATAATACATACAGAGCACTTAGGTGCTAGGCATTATTACATATGTTAATTCATTTTATCTTCAAAACAACTAGTGGGTTAGTAATATTGTTATCCTCATTTTACAGACAGGGATACAAAGGCACACAAAAGACTGAATGATTTCCCCTAGAACCACAATCAGTAGGTGACAAAGCCTGAACTTGAACCTAGCAATCTGGTGTCAAGAGTGGCTGCTCTTAAACCCTCGATGCAAGTGTTCAAGAGCAACCAAATCAAAGCAAGATCCTTCTACGACCCACCTTCTAGAGTAAGGAAACAAAAACAAAAATAAACATGTGGGACCTAAATAAACTTAAAAGCTTTTGCACAGCAAAGGAAGCTACAAGCCAAGGTGAAAAGACAATGCTCAGAATGGGAGAAAATAACAGCAAATGAAACAACTGACAAAGGATTAATTTCTAAAACATATAAGGAGCTCATGCAAGTCAATACCAGAAAAACAAACAACCCAATCAAAAAGTGGGAGAAGATCTAAACAGACATTTCTCCAAAGACATACAGATGCCCAGCAAACACATGAAAGGATGCTCAGCATCACTTATTATTTCCCCAGGTAGCTCAGATGGTAAAGAATCTGCCTGCAAGGCAGGAGACCCAGGTTTGATCCCTGGACTGGAAAATCCCCTGGAGGAGGGAATAGCAACCCACTCCAGTATTCTTGCTTAGAGAATTCCACAGACTGAGGGCTCTGGCAGGCTACAATCCATAGGGTCACAAAGAGTCAGACACTACCAAGTGATTATTAGAGAAATTCAAATCAAAACTACAATGAGATATCCACCTCACACTGGTCAGAATGGCCATCAGCAAGAAGTCTACAAACAATAAATGCTGCAGAGGGTGTGGAGAAAAGGGAACGCTCTTGCACTGTTGGTGGGAATGTAACGGATACAGCCACTATGGAAGACGGTATGGAGATTTCTTTAAAAAAACTAGGGATAAAAACATCATATGATGCAGTACTCTCACTCCTAGGCATATACCCTGAGGAAAACAAAATTGAAAAGACACATGTACCCCAGTGTTCACTGAAGCACTATTTACAATAGCTAGAACATGGAAGCAACCTAGATGTCCATCGACAGGTGAATGGATAAAGCAGCTGTGGTATGTGTGTGTGATAATGGAATATTACTCAGCCATAAAAAGGAACACAATTGAGTCAGTTCTAATAAGGTGGATGAACCTAGAGCCTATTATATGGAGAGAAGTCAGTCAGAAAGAGAAAGATAAATATAATTTATTAAAGCATATATATGGAATCTAGAAAGATGGTACCAATGAGTTTATTTGTAGGGCAGTGATGGAAAAACAGACATAGAGAACAGACTTATGGGGTGGGTTGGGGGGAGTGGGTGAGATGTATGGAGAGAGTAACATGGAAACTTTCATTCAATTCAGTTCAGTCGCTCAGTCGTGTCCGACTCCTCGCAACCCCATGAATTGCAGCATGCCAGGCCTCCCTGTCCATCACCAACTCCCGGATAGACAGACAATGGGAATTCGCTGTATGACGCAGGGAACTCAAACAGGGGCTCTGTATCAACCTAGAGGGGTGGGTGGGGAGGGAGACGGGAGTGAGGTTCAAGAGGGAGGGGACATATGTATACCTATGGCTGATTCATGTTGATGTTCAACAGAAAACAACAAAATTCTGTAAAGCAATTACCCTTCAATTAAAAAAATAAAAAAAACACAGTGCTGCTCTTAGCCAGTACATAACAGTGCCTCACAGCATACATGGCAGAATGGAACGACGGGTGGAAAGAAGAGGCAAGGATGACCCAGAGGAAGGGAAAAAACAAAACACTAACAGAGGCTGTACATGGGCTGGAGAACTGGAGGGGAGTTGTTTTCTTTAAGCTTTTTAGATCTTCCAATTTTTCTACATCTGTGCTAAGTCATGTCAGACTCTTTGCAACCCTGTGGATTGTAGCCCACCAGACTCTTCTGTCCATGGGGATTCTCCAGGCATTAATACCGGAGTGGGTCGTCAGGCCCTCCTCCAGGGGATTGTGACTCAGGGATCAAACCCACATCTCTTACGTCTCCTGCATTGGCAGGCAGCTTCTTTGCAACTAGTACCACCTGGGAAGTCCAATTTTTCTATAGCACGTATATATTAACTTTTATACACAAAAAATAAATGAAAATTACTTTAAAAGTGAAAAAAGAACATAAAGGCCATGTTTCAAAATACACTTGGGGGTTTTGCTGGTGGCCCAGAGGTTACAAATCCACCTTGCAGTAAGTACACGGGACACGGGTTCCACCCCCGGCAGGGGAAGATCCCGCACGCTCTGCAGCAACCAAGCCTGTGCACCACAACTACCGAGCTCGCGCCCTGGAGCCTGCAAGTCACAACTCCTGAGCCTGCGCGCTGCAACTGGTGAAGCCATGCACCCGGAGCTTGCGCTCCACGACAGAAGTAGCCACGGCAGTGAGAGGCCCACACTCCACAACAAGAGGAGTCCTCGCTCCCCGCAACTAGAGAAGCCCAAGTGCAACAACAAAGACCGTGCAAAAAATAAAAAGCCAAAAAAACCAATCAATCAATCTTTTTTTTTAAAAAAATCCACATGAACTGACCAGTAGATAAAGTTTCAAGAACTATCTTTTACAAAGAAAAGAAATAAAAACAAGATTACTTAAAGGAACAAGACAGACAGAGGGAGGTGAGAAGCAAAGGATACCGTGTCTAGGAGCTGAGTTAGCTGGAGTCCAAGACAGAAGGCTGAGATGAATCAATGAACTAATGCAAAAGTTAAAAACAAACTATAAAGGTATGAAAAGAGGAGGTACAGTAATCTCCAGTTATAGCAAAGCAAGAACAGTAATTTCAAGACTTTTCAAAAGTAGGAAGTATCCTTTTCTCTACCACATTATACAGTTATATTTGCAGAAACAGGAATACTATTGCTAGATGAGTTTCCTTCCTATTTTTATTTTTTAGGAAAAACATCCAACAGCAAACCTTTTATCAGTTACTTTCCCAGATTACTGAAAATCAAAACCTAGAAACTCCACAGTTTCTGCTACACGAGAAAGTCTTGATACCTGTAAAGCTTACCCGTGTGCAGAACCGTTTTTAAGCTTTTTTGAGTTAATAGACAAGTTTTACAATCATGTGTAAAATGATATATAAAGGGTTAGTGGGTAATTGGGAAAAGGAAATGGCACCCCACACCAGTACTGTTGCCCAGAAAATCCCACGGACTGAGGAGCCTGGTAGGCTGCAGTCCATGGGGTCGCTAAGAGTCAGACACGACCCAGCGACTTCACTTTCACTTTCCACTTTCATGCATTGGAGAAGGAAATGGCAACCCACTCCAGTGTTCTTGCCTGGAGAGTCCCATGGACAGGGGAGCCTGGTGGGCTGCAGTCCGTGGGGTCGCACAGAGTCGGACACGACTGAAGTCACGCAGCAGCAGCAGCAGCGGGTAATTTTAACAAGATAGCTTTAGCACATAATAGTTCATAAATAACCAAATCTAAAATTGAAAAGGTCAGTACAATCAGGTAGAAAACAATGAGTTATTACTCCAAAATGGAAAAGTATTAAATCTTAGTGTAAAACATGACTTAATCTACTCAAAATAAGTTCATTTCTAATTCTGAATCCAAATACAACAGGAATTATACGTAGATAAAATACAAGATTATTTCTCTTCTTTAAATAAATCTGAAAATTAAGAATTGCAACATTTTGAAATAGTGGGAAAAAAGTCGACTAATTTTTCACAAATTTTTGGTTTTACAAAAAAGCAAAGCCTGTAAGCTTCCTTTTTAATTACACTGATTTTCAATCATAATTATACTGTTATTTTCTGATTGTAAAAGTGCTGCATGTTTACTATAGAAAATTTGACAAATATGGAAAAATGAAAAAAAGAACCCAATTACCTGTAATCCCAGCCTCAGAAATAATCACTGTTCACATGTTAGTATATTCAGCCTTTTTAATAAACATATCATTTGTTATTATTACCTGTACTCAACTGAGTTCAGTCACTTTAGTAACACTTCATGGTACCTTCCCAGGTCATTAAATATTCTTTCAGAACACACTTTTTAATGACCACATGGCATCCCTTTGTATGTGCATCTCAGTCTCTTGATCAGCTAAGATATTTCCATCACCCAAAAGCATGAAGACAGACAGAAATACCAGGAATTCATTTCCTTTTTAATGAAATTTGGTAGTACTGTCACCTTTCAGACCGCATGGAAGTTATCTGTTTGAGAAGATAATTCAAATCTTAAAGATAAATTTGAAAACAAACAAAAACGTACCAACTATACTATCAAAAAAAGCTCCACGAAGATGCCAATCATTTTTATCATTCAGGAAAGTGATCATGTGGGACAGCAAAACATCATTAGCTTTCTGACGTCCAAAGAATACGCACAGCCGTGTTATCCCATTTTCCATTAAGGTTTGTTTCACGATATTTTCAGGGTCACTTAGCAAAGTGACAACTTTCTGCTGGACCATTTCATGTAAGGCTTGGAGCTCTAAAAAAAGAAAACAAAGAAAAATGTGATCAATTTTCTTTTCTCCACACATACAGACCCAGTCTTTCTCACTCCTTGCAGGAAACAGAATGATCACAGGAGCCGCCACAGAAAATGTGCAATCACTAACCTTTTCCACTACGCAAAGCGTGGAAGGCTAGCTGGGAAGATGAAACATAGATCAAAAAACACAGCAACAAGCAGATGCTACAAGCAGGGCCACTACCTTGCTATTCACTAGCTTTATTTATGAGGCTCAGAGAAAAAGGCTACAGGGAAGCACCAGAGAGATGCTGTCCAGTAAGATTGATCTAAGGATGCAAAACCGCTTAAGACTGGTCAGGATATAATCTGATGGTGCAGGTGTTGGTTAATTACAGTTTAGAAAGCCAGAAAACACACTGCAAGTCCTGACAAGACTTCACATGATCTGGCCACCACCTCCTTCTCTGATCTTATCTCCTACCCACCCTTCATTTTTCACTCATTTATTTACTCAGTTGGTTGTCTTCCCCTTACTAAAACAGTCTCAAGAGAGCAGAGATCTTTTCTGTCTCACTTACCACCATATCCCTAAATGCTCACAGTAAGCACACAAACTGCCTGGGGCCAAGCTTATGTTTAACAGTTATCCACTGACTAAATGAATGAAGGCGGAGCCCACTTCTGGTGCAGCCACTGTCAAGGGAAAAGGTGGTCTGAAAGACCCAAGTCTATATTCATGTTAAGAAAAACTTTAGATTAACTCCCCCAAAGTTTTATTGCCTAACTTCATTAGTTAAAACACCCAAGGACTTTCCTGGTGGTCCAGGGGTTAAGAATTCACCTTGCAATGCAGGGGACGTGGGTGTGAGCCCTAGTCAGGGAACTAAGATCCTACATCGCCTGGAGCAACGAAGCCCCTGCGCCACCATGAAAGATCCCAATGACACAGTGAAAATTCCGAGTGCCCCAGCTAAGTCCCAATGCAGCCAAATAAACATATTTAAAAAAAACAAACAGTCCAATTACATGCTTATAGGATGTACAACAGTATTATTTTCCAAGTAATTCCAAGAATTTCCTGATACATTATTTTATAAGTTTAAAATTATTCCCGTGTCTTCAACTCCAAATAATATTTGTTGCATAAAATGGTCCATTTAACAAGTAAATGAGACACTATAGTTGTCTTCAGTGCAGTTCAGTTCAGTCGCTCAGTCGTGTCCAACTCTTTGCGACCCCATGGATTGCAGCACGGGGGGCCTCCCTGTCCATCACCAACTCCCGGAGTCCACCCAAACCCATGTCCATTGAGTCGGTGATGCCATTCAACCATCTCATCCTCCGTCGTTCCCTTCTCCTCCTGCCTTCAATCTTTCCCAGCATCACTGTCTTTTCCAATGAGTCAGTTCTTTGCATCAGGTGGCCAAAATATTGGAGTTTCAGCTTCAACATCAGTCCTTTCAATGAACACCCGGGACTGATCTCCTTTAGGATGGACTGGTTGGATCTCCTTGCAGTGCAAGGGACTCTCAAGAGTCTTCTCCAACACCACAGTTCAAAAGCATCAATTCTTTGGCGTTCAGCTTTCTTTATAGTCCAACTCTCACATCCATACATGACTACTGGAAAAACCATAGCCTTGACCAGATGGACCTTTGTTGACAAAGTAATGTCTCTGCTTTTTAACATGCTGTTTAGGTTGGTCATAACTTTCCTTCCAAAGAGTAAATGTCTTTTAATTTCATGGCTGCAGTCACCATCTGCAGTGATTTTGGAGTCCAAAAAAATAAAGTCTACCACTGTTTCCCCATCTGAAAAGTAGATTTCTCTAGTTTTTCTGAGCTAGAAATACCTTAGAAAACATCTTAGTATATTATCTGACTTACAAATATTCAACCCAATAAACATTAACTAAAAGCCTGTTAAAAACCTGTTATCGATGTAGAGAAACATGAGTCAGGGATAGACCTTACAGAGTTCACTGTTGTTATATTGTTGCTTTATGATAAAAGGTATGGGTTTTGATACAAGAATCATAGGTAGTATGAAATAAACAGTTTATGACTGAGTGTATGTCAGAATATTCTTACATAAGCAGGAACGGTTTAGATTCCTTAGCTATGGTGTTGTCAATGTTTTTCTTTTTATCCTATAATTATTTTATAATTCAGCTAGCTTTGCTGTTGATACAAGTCAATTCTGGCTGAGAAACTACTGAGCTTAGAGTCTGTGGTGACAGGTTGGTCATGTTCTGGCGAGATAACAATGCATAAGAGTAGAAGAGAACAGTCAAACGGTAGGAACCTTCCCTCTGTACGTCTGGTATTCTTTCATTTTACATTAGAATTATAAAAGACAGTTTGCTGCAAGTTCACATTCTAAATACAGCAATTCATTCTAAGTAACAGAGAATTTGGAAGAGAAAATCATACTACCTGTGTCATAATTCCCATTGGGATGTGTAACTTCATCTATTTCTTCACTATTTGGGTCATTTTCCATATTGAGATTTTTCAACTGTACTAATTCCAGGAATCTCAAAGCTGTTTCTGCCAGCAGAGCTATGTTTTCTATAAAAGAGAGAAAATTTATAATAATTATAATCATAAATTTGTATAATGCTTATAACTTATTTTCCCTAAATTTTAATACACATAAATAATAATAAAACTAAAGAAAAGCAAGACTTTCCAATTTAGCACTTAACCTAATCTGACTTTTAGTGACTAATCTCATAATCTACAACTATACCCAAACTATCAGTTTTAACCATAAAACATAAACTTCTTTTAAAAATACAGAAATGTACAACCTGGTAACTACAGTTAACATTGCTGCATGGCATATATGAAAGTTTTGGAGTAAATCCTAAGAGTTCTCATTACAAGGAAACAGAAATTTTTCATTGTTTTTTATTATATCTTTGTAAGACGACGGGTGCTAACTAAACTTACTGTAGTAATCACTTCACAATACATGTAAATCAACCCAACATGCTCTACATCTTAAAACTATACAGTGAGGTATGTCAATTACATCTCAATAAAACTGGAAAAAATACCAAATAACCAAAATACAGCAGTCAAATCATTTGAGGCAAAAAAATAAAAATAAAAAAGCTTAATTCTTCCACAAAGACCTATCTTTTCAACAGCATCATCTTGAGTAAGAGATACGCAATAGGCTACCAGAGAAACACATTTCACATTAAATTAAAAAGCTGACCTTTAGGATCACCCAGGTCCTGGTTCAAACCTTGACCTTGACACTTACCAGCTGACTGCTCAGCCAACCTGAGTCTCAGCTTCCTCACACATAACTGAGTCAGGACTTCCTCAGAGGACCACTACCCACATGCAGCACCCCTTAAGGGCCTGCCTTACAGTGATCCTCGGGTTCCTGCTGAACCAGTGTGACGCTGTCTGCCGTGCTCCTGCAGCGGTCCACCTCCTCTCCTTTCTCTCTGATGAGACGTCTAAGACTATTTCCCACTCTTGGCCACTGTGAGAACGCCTGCTCCTTAGCGTTGCTGTCTCACCTGAAGCTAACTCTACCTGCTCTGGACTTACGCTTTCCTCCTCCTCCCATTCTTGTGTATTCCTGCCTCTGCCCTTCCCCTCTGACTCCCATGCTTAATATGTGACCATACCCTCAAAGACACACTCTTTCTCTTCTCAGCAGTCAGTGGCACGGAACATGAACTACCTTGTTCTATTCATTCTAAGACTCACTTTTTCTTCACTTTTTAACATCTCTGAAATAGAGATGCATCCCACCATAATTGATGTTTTTTAGTCTACCAAATACAGTGATTCCCTTCATGGTGGAGTCCCACCCCCTACGCTTGCTAGGTTCAACAGTTTTCTGAATAGAACGAAAATGTACCTCTAAGCAAGCAAGTTATTGATACCTCGCAGCACCTACTCAGCCTAAAGACAGGAGAATCCTATACCATTCTCTGATGATTCCAGACGAATACTCCCACTTCAATAAAAATATCTTTATTAGGAAAAGTCTCTTCTTTTCCTGGGCACTTCTCAAGTCTGAATAGATCTATTACTTATCCCCCCATTTATGCTCATAAACCACAACACACTTGTCAGTTCACTTATACAAGATACAAATCTATACCAGCATCTCTTGAGTTTAAAAACACTACAACAAAAGAAAATTTTAATTGATTTTTAAACATTTATCATTATTGACATGTGTGGTTTAATTACACTTAGCCATACAAGTTCAGAGACTTCTGACTCTATGTAAAAACACAGCCTGCTCATGCTTAAGCCATGCCTCACCACGGCTGGGTAGCACGGGGCACTGCAAGGTCCTGGCACTGACCCTGGGTCACCATGGCCTCTCACCCTGAGACCCAGCAGACAGATAAAAGCAGGGTGCCTCAAAATCCAGATCCACACCCGCAGCTCTGAGAACTGAGAAAGAACCAGTCCTGGTACACTCTGGTGGTATACCGCAGCCTCTCCCATCCCAACTCCTCAGCTGGGAAATGAAGAGACTCTAATACCTACTGCTCAAGACTGGTGTGTCAGCTTCAACAGCTAGACAGACCTTAAATTCCAGAACCTAGAACCTGGAGCCTATTATACAGAGTGAAGTAAGTCAGGGAGAGAAAAACAAACACCGCATATTAACGCAGATATATATGGAATTTAGACAGACGGCACCAGCGACCCTACATGCAGGGCGGCAAAGGAGACACAGACGTACAGAACAGACTTCTGGCTCAGCAGGAGAAGGCGAGGAGGGGATGATTTGAGAGAACAGCGCGGAAACACATACATTACCAAATGCGAAACAGATGACACGCGCAAGTCCAATGCCTGAAGCAGGGCACCCACAGCCGGTGCTCGGGACAACCCAGAGGGAGGGGGTAGGGAGGGAGGTGGCAGGGGGTTCAGGATGCGGGGACACACGTATACCTGTGGCCGATTCATGCTGATGCACGGCAGAGCCCATCACAGTATTGTAAAGGAATTATTCTTCAGTTAAATTAATTAATTAAAAAATAAAGAATCCAGAACCTATTTCAGAATCTCTATATCTTATCCAATTAACCCTTGCAACCAGGAGCAGTAGATGTCCTGACACAAAGCAGATTTTTCAATAAAGTCGCTACTGTTTTTATGCTATTACTGCTAATAAATGAATGTAAATATATTAATATAATACCCACACATCAGAATCTTACCTATTCACTACAACTGAGAAAAGACTAAGATGGGCCAAAAGTAGCTCATAATAGTCTAAAACACACAGCTTGTTTTTAAAAACCATAGGCTTTTCTTTCATTTAATTTTATTCAGTGCAATTAAGTTGATCCTTGAACATCTGAATTTTTTTCAATATTAAATTTAAATATTAATATAAATATTTTATATTTATATTACTAAATAATATTAATAAATAATTCAATATTAAATTAAATTACAGTATCACATAATCCATGGCTGGCTGAAATCCACAGATGCAGAACCATGGATGGAGGGCCAACTATAAATTATAAGAGGATTTTCAACCATGTGGAGGGTCAGTATCCCTAAGCATGACGTTGTTCAAGGGTCAACTGTATTTCTCTTTACCAAGTGAATTATAAACATGCTTTGTTCCAAATAATAAACCTGGATATGTCTTTAAAGAAATCCTGAATTTCCTAAGCCTAAAATTTACACCTATACAGCTATGGAAATCAGAAGCTGTAAATAGACAGATGGATAAATATTTTTTAAAAAGCCAACAAGCACCGATCACTCTGTGGATGTGTGTAGCCGTAAAGACAGAGTCCAAAGATCATTTCTCATAGTCCAGTAAAATAACAAGTATATCATCAAATAATGAACTAATAATAAGCAAGCATCTTTCAAAGAAAGAGACATTATCACCACCACATATGTCACATACTATTTACAAAGACTTCAGAATTCCTAATTTCTATCAGATTATATTTCAGAAATAAATCATGGAATTATGTGAATATTTCAATGACACTTTCCATGCAGAAATAAGCATTCAAAATTAATTTAGGGAATTAAAAATACAAATGTGTATCATTTGATTTTATGAATGAGAATTATAAATATTTATAAAAACAGGCAGATGTGTTACTGTAACACACCCACTTCACCACAAAAAAGCCACACTTCCTAAGCATCACAGTAACTGAAGGCACCTTCAAATTCAGTAACCTAACAGGCTAGGTCCTTTCAACACCAAACTACCCAGCAAAATTAATTTTTTTCAACAGCAATAGACTGTTATACCCTAATACTAATATTCAAGCAAACATATCTGTTCAGAGAAACTTCAGAAAGGCCTAAAGACACTAGATCAGAAGCACATACTTGTAAACATCTTACTCCAAATTAAATGTTAATACTCCCAGTAAAATCATAAAATTCTGTGCTATGTATTTTTCACTTAATAATTCTGATCACTTCAAATCAGAGTAAACACAAAGCTTGAGTTTCATGAACAGATTAGCTATAAATATTACCAAAATGTACACAAATAGTTCAAGGACCAAAGTTCAAGGTTCTCTTTGGAATTTCCAAAAATATCAGAGAAACAAGAGGTATTACGGTCACTAACTTCAGGATGTCAGTGGTCACTTACTGGGACAATAAGCTCTTACCAGCGTAGGCTAGCCTGACGATCGTGGCGTCATCCTGGGCCAAGTGGGCTATGCCTGGCAGGATGTACTCTGGGTAAATGTTGACATCGTTGCGAGGAACCTCCTTCACCAGAGCAAGAACTTTAGTCAACGTCCGCAAGGCTTCGGCCCTTACTCTGGGAACAGAGTCATTGCTGAAATGTAAAAGATAAGGAGTAATACGATCCAAAAGAATTTCTACACTTAATCTTGGGGCCAAATGGAGAATAAGTTCCAAAGCGGCAAGCTTGGAGTCGCAGTATTTCAGGGTCTGCAGGCAGGACGTTATAACTGACACCAAGATAACCAGCCCATTCTCCTTGGGCTCTCCATCCGCTTTCTCCAGCAGATCGTGTCCACAGAGATTGTGAATGATGTTGTCCAAATCCTTCCTTATAACCAGAATACGCTCATCTGCAGAAAGAAATGTTTCTTTGGCAAACTGGGCCATATAGGGCTGAAGAAAAGTGTAGAATATTTCAGGAAAGGCATTGCCACGTTGCTGCTTTAAGTAATCTTCTGCCTCTAAACGTTTATCTGGTTCCCGGTGAATCATCTGAGTTACCTACACCAAGGGGAGAATGGGAGTAAAACACAGATTTGAGAAAAGCAAATTAAATCAGACCAAAGCAACACCACCAACTTACATGTAATTTAAAGGGACTCTGAGGTAATACTGACTCTTTCCAATCTTCACCTTTCAAACTACTTTCAGAACATGACTACTGAGTAAAATGTGACTCTACCATCATCCTATAAAGCAAGAGAAAATCACGCAGTAACGTACTCTAGATGGTCCAGACACATAAAGAGGATCTAGTCTTTAAAAGTAGTCAAATTCATTCCTTTCACAGCTAAGAAAAGGTAGGCCCAAATTCATACTTAGCTAACACAACATGATAATGGGCGCCACCCCGAGAACAGACAGGTATGCCAGCTCCTAAACCCAGTGTACTGTTCACTGGATGTGAGCTAAACTGGCTTCCTCTGGGGCATCTTACTTTTTAATATTTGCCATTTTTAAAAGAAATCAAAATGCTTATTTCCCTACCTTACTAAAGAATATTTTAAATATACCATAACCTTTCAATGGCTCAGAGTCATCATCAGATGCATGTTACTGTAGTAAATGCTGTAAAAAACATCCCCTCAAAACAGCAGTGTGGATACACGGCTGACATGACCTCCCAGAATTCCTCACGTCTGATCTGATGCCGTAAAAAACATCCCCTCAAACAGCAGTGTTGATATACGGCTGACATGACCTCCCAGATTTCCTCACGTCTGATCTGATGCCGTAAAAAACATCCCCTCAAACAGCAGTGTTGATATACGGCTGACATGACCTCCCAGAATTCCTCACGTCTGCTCTGCTACACTAACAGGTGATTCAACAGCCCCGCTGCCAGAACTGCCCTCAGGTCAAGGGAGGTCTACAAAGCTAGCGGCTTCTATATGAAATGCTCCTATACTACTGTATTATACTCAAGCTGATTCTCCTGTCTCCTCATTTTACATATTTATTCTCTTTATTATTTATCAGCAAGCTCTATCTTGGACAACCTCTCTAATGCCCAAGTACCTCCTTATTTCCTTCCAAATCTGTCCAAAGCAGAGTTAGGATTCTAATGGAAAGATGTGTGTGTATTTGTGTGTTTGTAACATAAAGTCAAATGAGCTCTGTGTCTAAGAAGGGGGAAAAATTATACATTTCTGCCTAACAAACTAAAAATGATAGGAGGCGTATATTAGTCTACGGGGCTTTATTGCTCGTCCCAAATTCAGAATGTTCCAGAGAACTAATACTGAAGGGAGAATATAATTCTATTTAAAACATTATGGTAAATATTTGCAGCATAGTTACCAGTTCTCTGATACTGCGATCTTCAATTTTACTCAGCACCTGCTCAGGGAAAAACTGCCCATTTCTATAGGCCAAAAGTTGAGAGAGATCAAACAAAGGCACGCCTTCTGTAAAAAGCTCAGCGATCACACAACCTGGAAAACAGCAGGAAATAATTCCATTAAAACTGAAAGGCAAGAGATCCGTAATACAGATCAAGAATTCAGAGAATTCATGAAGCTCAAGATACATAACTTCTTTAATATAACACACAACTACAATCAAGCAAGGCAGAAAAAACATCTACTGGTGAATCATCAGTTTCCAAAAGTATGAAATCAAAAAAGGCCTACTTAATTTTTCTTCTTAAAAAAATTAAATCAAATAAAATTACTTCCTTGTTCTGTAGTTTAAAACAAATGTACTACACATGCATTATACATCAGATCAGATCAGTCGCTCAGTCGTATCCAACTCTTTGCGACTCCATGAATCGCAGCACGCCAGGGTTCCCTGTCCATCACCAACTCCCGGAGTTCACTCAGACTCACGTCCATTGAGTCAGTGACGCCATCCAGCCATCTCATCCTCTGTCATCCCCTTCTACTCCTGCCCCCAATCCCTCCCAGCATCAGAGTCTTTTCCAATAAGTCAACTCTTCGCATGAGGTGGCCAAAGTACTGGAGTTTCAGTTTTAGCATCATTCCTTCCAAAGAAATCCCAGGGCTGATCCCCTTCAGAATGGACTGGTTGGATCTCCTTGCAGTCCAAGGGACTCTCAAGAGTCTTCTCCAACACCACAGTTCAAAAGCATCAATTCTTCGGCGCTCAGCCTTCTTCACAGTCCAACTCTCACATCCATACGTGACCACAGGAAAAACCACAGCCTTGACTAGATGAACCTTTGTTGGCAAAGTAATGTCTTTGCTTTTGAATATGCTATCGAGGTTGGTCATAACTCTCCTTTCAAGGATTAAGCGTCTTTTAATTTCATGGCTGCAGTCACCATCTGCAGTGATTTTGGAGCCCAGACAAATAAAGTCTGACACTGTTTCCACTGTTTCCCCAGCTATTTCCCATGAAGTTGTGGGACCGGATGCCATGATCTTCGTTTTCTGAACGTTGAGCTTTAAGCCAACTTTTTCTCTCAACTTTCACTTTCATCAAGAGGCTTTTCAGTTCCTCTTCACTTTCTGCCATAAGGGTGGTGTCATCTGCATATCTGAGGTTATTGATGTTTCTCCCAGCAATCTTGATTCCAGCTTGTGTTTCTTCCAGCCCAGCGTTTCTTATGATGTACTCTGCATAGAAGTTAAATAAACAGGGTGACAATATACAGCCTTGACGAACTCCTGTTGTTCCATGTCCAGTTCTAATTATTGCTTCCTGATCTGCATACAAATTTCTCAAGAGGCAGATCAGGTGGTCTGGTATTCCCATCTTTTTCAGAATTTTCCACAGTTTATTGTGATCCACACAGTCAAAGGCTTTGGCATAGTCAATAAAGCAGAAATAGATGTTTTTCTGGAACTCTCTTGCTTTTTCCATGATCCAGCAGATGTTGGCAATTTGATCTCTGGTTCCTCTGCCTTTTCTAAAACCAGCTTGAACATCAGGAAGTTCACGGTTCACGTATTGCTGAAGCCTGGCTTGGAGAATTTTGAGCATTACTTTACTAGCGTGCGAGATCAGTGCAATTGTGTGGTAGTTTAGCATTCTTTGGCATTCCCTTTCTTTGGGATTGGAATGAAAACTGACCTTTTCCAGTCCTGTGGCCACTGCTGAGTTTTCCAAATGTGCTGGCATATTGAGTGCAGCACTTTCACAGCATCATCTTTCAGGATTTGGAATAGCTGAACTGGAATTCCATCACCTCCACTAGCTTTGTTCATAGTGATGCTTTCTAAGGCCCACTTGACTTCACATTCCAGGATGTCTGGCTCTAGGTGAGTGATCACACCATCGTGATTATCTGGGTCGTGAAGATCTTTTTTGTACAGTTCTTCTGTGTATTCTTGCCACCTCTTCTTAATATCTTCTGCTTGTTAAGTCCCTACCATTTCTGTCCTTTATCGAGCCCATCTTTGCATGAAATGTTCCTTTGGTATCTATGATTTTCTTGAAGAGATCCCTAGTCTTTCCCATTCTGTTGTTTTCCTCTATTTCTTTGCATTGATCACTGAAGAAGGCTTTCTTATCTCTTCTTGCTATTCTTTGGAACTCTGCATTCAGATGTTTCTATCTTTCCTTTTCTCCTTTGCTTTTCGCTTCTCTTCTTTTCACAGCTATTTTTAAGGCGTCCCCAGGCAGCCATTTTGCTTTTTTGCATTTCTTTTCCATGGGGATGGTCTTGATCCCTGTCTCCTGTACAATGTCACAAACCTCATTCCATAGTTCATCAGGCACTCTATCAGATCTAGGCCCTTAAATCTATTTCTGACTTCTACTGTATAATCACAAGGGATTTGATTTAGGTCATACCTGAATGGTCTAGTGGTTTTCCCTACTTTCTTCAATTTAAGTCTGAATTTGGCAATAAGGAGTTCATGGTCTGAGCCACAGTCAGCTCCTGGTCTTGTTTTTGCTGACTGTATAGAGCTTCTCCATCTTTGGCTGCAAAGAATATAATCAATCTGATTTCGGTGCTGACCATCTGGTGATGTCCATGTATAGAGTCTTCTCTTGTGTTGTTGGAAGAGGGTGTTTGTTATGACCAGTGTATTTTCTTGGCAAAACTCTATCAGTCTTTGCCCTGCTTCATTCCGTATTCCAAGGCCAAATTTGCCTGTTACTCCAGGTGTTTCTTGACTTCCTACTTTTGCATTCCAGTCCCCTATAATGAAAAGGACATCTTTTTTGGGTGTTAGTTCTAAAAGGTCTTGTAGGTCTTCATAGAACGATTCAACTTCAGTTTCTTCAGCGTTACTGGTTGGGGCATAGACTTGGATTACTGTGATATTGAATGGTTTGCCTTGGAAACGAACAGAGATCATTCTGTCGTTTTTGAGATTGCACCCAAGTACTGCATTTCGGACTCTTCTGTTGACCATGATGGCCACTCCATTTCTTCTGAGGGATTCCTGCCCGCAGTAGTAGATATAATGGTCATCTGAGTTAAATTCACCCATTCCAGTCCATTTCAGTTCGCTGATTCCTAGAATGTCGACATTCACTCTTGCCATCACTTGTTTGACCACTTGCAATTTGCCTTGATTCATGGACCTGACATTCCAGGTTCCTATGCAATATTGCTCTTTACAGCATCGGACCTTGCTTCTATCACCAGTCACATCCACAGCTGGGTATTGTTTTTGCTTTGGCTCCCTCCCTTCATTTTTTCTGGAGTTATTTCTCTACTGATCTCCAGTAGCATATTGGGCACCTACTGACCTGGGGAGTTTCTCTTTCAGTATCCTATCATTTTGCCTTTTCATACTGTTCATGGGGTTCTCAAGGCAAGAATACTGAAGTGGTTTGCCATTCCCTTCTCCAGTGGACCACATTCTGTCAGATCTCTCCACCATGACCCGCCCGTCTTGGGTTGCCCCACGGGCATGGCTTAGTTTCATTGAGTTAGACAAGGCTGTGGTCCTAGTGCGATTAGATTGACTAGTTTTCTGTGAGTATGGTTATACACATATATTAAGAGATACAAAGATAGATTGAAAGTCATCATAATAGTGTTTTTATTATGAATTTATAGACATTAAGTTCATAAGAAACTACTAAGAAGTCATATCTGACAACTCATTTACTAACCATTAAACAAAGAGTTATCAGGTGCCTACCACACACTAGACTTTAACAGTGCATGAAACAGATAAAATCTCTACCCTCATGAAGCTCTTATTCTAGAAGAGAGAAAGTAAACCAGTAAACAAACACAATTATAAAATGGGAAGTGCTAAGAAGTGTGGTTGTAAGATTAAAGGGGGAGAAGAGATACTCTGCATAGTGCACTTAAATAATCTTCAAACAAGAAATAAAGTATCTACATTCCCAAAAAGACGAAGCAGTTTCACTGAATCATTACATGACACACATTTAACAAGTTTTAAGGAGATCTTTGAACAACCTGAGTCATAGCTTTGCATGTGCCAGTCCCTCTGCCTGGGATGCAACTCTGTCGAGAATCTTCATGGCTTATACCTAAACCTGTTTCAGATCTTGAATCAAATGTCATCTTAGCAGTGTGGCATTTCTTGACTGCCAGTTTAAAACTGCAAGCCCCCTAAGACAACTACCCCACCCTCAACATGTAGCACAATACTCTCCCAACAGCACCGAACGCCACATTTTATATTTTATGCGTGTATTTCTTTACTGTCCATATACCCACTGAACTCCATAGGGATTTTTGTCTATTTTGTTCACTAAAAAATCTCTAGCGACTAAGACAGTTCCTGATATAAACACTCAATAAATTTCTTAATTTCTATCCATATAGTATCCAGTTTTATAATAAAAAAAAAACTAAAAATGGCTATTAAGAACACCAAAGCAAAAAGAAAACAGAAGAACGGAACAATACTATAAACTAGATCTAATGGATATCAAAGGAACACTCATTCCATCTAACAGAATACAAAATTCTTCTCAAGTACATGCAGCACACTCTCCAAATGAAACCATATGCTAGACCATAAAACAAGCTTCAAGAGTTTTAAAGGACCGGAATCATAGAAATTATGTCCTTCAAACCACAATGGAATGAAATAAATCAGTAACAGAAGAGAAATCTGAAAAATTCACAAATATGTACAATGAAACAACATATTCGTAAATAACCAATGATCAAAGAAAACTTACAAAACACTTTGAGATGAATGAAAATGAAAGCAATATACAAAAATGTATGGGATGCAACTAGAGCAGCATTTGGAGAAAATGTAAACTATAAACACCTAACTTGTAAAAGAGCTCAAAACAATAACCTAATCTTAACCTTGAGAAACAAACTAAAACCAAAGGAAAAAGAAGGAAAGGAAAACCAGAAATTAGAGAGAAAATTTATGCAGTAAGGTATAAAATACACTAGAGAACATTACCAAAACCAAAAGCTCGTGCATTGAAAAGCTCAACACAACTGACAAACTTTTGCTGAGATGACTCAAACTACAAAAATCAGGTAGGAAAAACAGGACATAAATCCAACCTCACAGAAATGAAAAGAATTTTAAGGGAATAATTTAAACAAATGTATGCCTGCCAAAAATTAGACAAACTAAATGAAATGGACAGATTCCTAAAAAGATAAAGATTACCAAAGGTGACATAAAAGAAAATCTGAATAGACCTTATAAAGTGATGGAATTAGTAATTACAAACCTCCCACAAAGAAAAACCTAAGCCAATTAAACAAGTGAATTCTGCCAAACATTAAAATAATTAACAGCCATCCTTGAGAAATCCTAACAAAACAGAGAGAAGGAACACTTTCCAAGTTATTCTATGAGGCCAATCTTACCCTAGTAGCAAACTAGACAAAAGGATCATAATTAAAGAAAACTATACATTAACATCCCTGATATAAATATCCTCCAAAGAATATTAGCAAACTGCAGGTAGGAACTGAAGAGTCCATAGTAGTTGTAGTGAATTTTCTCAGTCGTGTCCGACTCTTAGCAACCCTCCATGGGCTGTAGCCTACCAGGCACCTCCATCCATGGGATTTTCCAGGTGAGAGTACTGGAGTTGGGTGCCAATGCCTTCTCCAGAAGAGTCCATACCAACAATAATAAACAAATTAGGGGAAAGAAAGGATACTTGAGCCCACAGAATGCTGAAGGCCTACGGTGGAAGGTGCTGGAATTGGAAGATCATCATTTTGCAACCATCACAGTAAAGATCAAATAAGACAAGAATGATTAACAGATGCCAAATCAAAGAGGAAATCGTGATGACTGGCAGGATACTAGTATGGTGTTGAAAGTTTTTTCCCACAGGTTGCTTTACTAATTGCAAGGGATTAAAAACAAAAACAAAAAGTAACCACAGCAAGGAGAAATTGGGCAAGAATTTGACCACATGATCAAAATAAACATCACCAATACATACCATTTGCTCCAGATACCACAGTATGAAGACATCATCACCTACACAGAGGCCCTGAGAACGAATAACCTGAATCTAACCACAAGCCTTCTTACATGAACAGTGCAAAGAAACAGAGGAAAACAACAGAATGGGAAAGACTAGAGACCTCGTCAAGAAAACTGGAGATACCAAGGAAATATGTCATGCAAGGACAGGTACAGTAAGGGACAGAAACGGTAGGAACCTAACAGAAGCAGAAGAGATTACGAAGAGGTGGCAAGAATACACAGAAGAGCTATACAAAAAGAGTCTTAATGACCCAGATAACTATGATGGTGTGATCACTCATCTAGAGTCAGATATCCTGAACTGTGAAGTCAAATGGACCTTAGGAAGCATCAATATGAACAAAGCTAGTGGAGGTGATGGAATTCCAGCTGAGCTATTTCAAGTCCTAAGAGATGATGCTATGAAAGTGCTGCACTCAATATGCCAGCAAATTTGGAAAACTCAGCAGTGGCCATAGGACTGGAAAAGGTCAGTTTTCATTCCAATCCCAAATAAGGGCATTGCCAAAGAATGTTCAAACTACCGAACCATTGCACTCATTTCACATGCCAGCAAGGTAATGCTCAAAATCCTCCAACTTCAGCTTCAGCAGTACATGAGCCAAGAATTTCCAGATCTACAAGCTAGATTTAGAAAATGCAGAGGAACCAGAGATCAAATTACCAACATCCACTGGATCACAGAGAAAGCAAGGAAATTTCAAAAAAACATCTGTTTCACTGACTACACAAAAGCCTTTGACTGTGTGGATCACAACAAACTGTGGAAAAATTCTTCAAGAGATACCAAACCACCTTACCTGTGTCCTGAGAAACCTGTATGCAGATCAAGAAAAAACAGTTAGAATCAGACATGAAACATCGGACTGGTTCAAAATTGGGAAAGGAGTACATCAAGGCTGCATATTGTCACTGTGCATATTTAATTTCTATGCAAAGTACATCTTGCGAAGTGCTGGGCTGAATGAACCACAAGGTGGAATCAAGATTGCTGGGAGAAATATCAACAACCTCAGATATGCAGATGATACAACTCTAATGGCAGAAAGTGAAGAGGAACTAAAGCGCCTCTTCATGAGGGTGAAAAGAGGAGAGTGAAAAAACCGTCTTAAAACTCAACACTCAAAAAGCTAAGATCACGGCATCCAATCCCAACACTTCATGGCAAACAGGTGGGGAAAAAGTGGAACCAGTGACAGATTTTCTTGGGCTCCAAAATCACTGTAGATAGTGACTGCAGCCATGAAATTAAAAGATGCTTGCTCCTTGGAAGAAAAGCTATGACAAACCCAGACAACACACAAAAAAGCAAATACTACTTTGCCAACAAAGGTGTGTATAGTAAAAGCTATGGTTTTTCCAGTAGTCATGTATGGATGTGAGAGCTGGACCATAAAGGCTGGGCGCCAAAGAACTGATGCTTTTGAACTGTGATGCTGTCCCTTGCACAGGAGATCAAACCAGTCAATCCTAAAGGAAAAATCAACCCTGAATATTCACTGGAAGGACTGATGCTGAAGCTGAAGCTCCAATACTTTGGCTACCTGATGGGAAGAGCCAAATCACTGGTAAAGACCCTGTTTCTAGCAAAGATTGAAGGAAACAGGAGAAGAGGGCAGCAGAGGATGAGATGGTTGGATGGCATCACCGACTCAATGGACATGAGTTTGCGTAAACTCTGGAAGCTGGTGAAGGACAGGGAAGCCTGGGGTGCTGCACTCCATGGGGCTGCAGAGTCAACTACAACTCAGCATCTGAGCCATAATCACCTTTCAGGTTTCAGTGTAATTATCATCCTTCCAATAAAGATTCCTTTCCTGATTCTGCCTCTCTACCCATCACCACCAAAGACTCATTTAAGTATCCTTATGTTCCTGTAACAGTACCCTAAGCATATCACCACCACAGCAAAAAACACTGCACCGAAATCTCTTTTCAATATCAATCTCTCCAATTAAAAGGCAAGCACTTTGAAAATAGAAACAACTACTCATCTCTCACTTAAGACAGTGCCTGACCCATACAGAAGAATTCAAATATTCCTTAAACATCTGAATAAGCAGACCACTCTCTGCATTTTCTAGGTACTTAAAACACATTCAATAAAATAATGCTTCTGACTGAAGAGTAGGTGGATTTACCAAAAAGTTAATTTCTGTATTCAAGAGTTAAAATAAATGCACATTCCCACCTTAGCAAAGCTGACCAACTCAAATACCTGCTGAAAAGATATCCATTGCTCGCTTCAATTCTCCTCTTGTTCTCTGATTGCTGTTTAAGTCTACAAGTGGAGTTGAAGGATCTCTCATATATTCTAACTCTGTGGCAAACAATCCACCATCGACAAAACGTTCGGGAGCAATGTAACAAGTTCTCCTCCGTGAAGTGTCAAAAAAATAGTTGAAATCTGCCGGGTTGTCCTCTGGAAGGTAAGTGGGCTTGAAACTGGCAAAATCCGTTAGAAGAACCCAGTTCCAACTGGTGACCATCACATTCTCCGTCTTGATGTCCCCATGACGGACGCCAGATTTGTGCGCTTGGTCCACAGCTGTGAGGATCTGGAAAGCGACCCAGCGCTTCTCGATGTTATTTAGGAACGGACGGGTGCTGATTCGGTCGTAGAGGTTGTCTCGCACGTACTGCCTGAAGAGCATGGCTGCCTTCTCAGAGGCTTTTTCGGCAGCTTTCTGGAAAGGCAGACAGTTCTGGGCAGAATGAAGCCTGATTTTCAGTTCCTCCAGCTCCTGTTTATAGCTGGTGAGAGGCAATGTGGGATCCTGAATTGCAAAGACCTTCACAACTACCAGGCCTTCTCGGTGCTTCGCTCGAGCAACTTTAAAGAACCGAGTACTCCCCAGACTCTTATCATATTCAAAGTCATGGATGTCTGAGAAATAACTCTCCACAGAAAGGATCTGGGAGGGAGCAATGCCAGCGAGCTGGTTTCCCATGATGGCAGCAAGCACCTCTGAGACAGCAAGTTAGGATACAACACGTACTTTCTGAAAAAAAGAAAGAAAAAAAAAGAAGCAATGAAACATCATTTTTTATCTATCCTTCTACAAGGTAGATACATCATATTTCTCTTCCACCCCACAGGACTGTACTTAACAACTTCTTGGCAGCCTCTAAATTTCAGACATATTTATCTCAAAAGATATTATTTTGTCGTCCTTTCCGGGATATTAAAGGAAAATAGGCCCCATCAATATTAAATTGAAATGTCACAATGTGTATTTTCTGACACTTGAAAAATTTAACAAATCTTTACTACGTGTTCAGTATTGTGCTTGGGGCTGAAAGAGGCACCAAAGTGCTATGTGACACAGTTATCTGTCCAAGAAGAATGTGTAATCTTGAATACGAAACCCAAGCACATCTTAAATCTAACTGCTGCTGCTGCTAAGTCACTTCAGTCGTGTCCGACTCTATGTGACCCCATGGACGACAGCCCACCAGGCTCCCCCGTCCCTGGGATTCTCCAGGCAAGAACACTGGAGTGGGTTGCCATTTCCTTCTCCAATGCATGAAAGTGAAAAGTGTAAGTGAGGTCGCTCAGTCATGTCGGACTCCTAGTGACCCCATGGACTGCAGCCTACCAGGCTCTTCTATCCATGGGATTTTCCAGGCAAGAGTACTGGAGTGGGGTGCCATTGCCTTCTAAAGTCGCCAAATACAAACAGGTTAGGTTTGGCTTCCCTGGTGGCTCAGATGGTAAAGAAACTGTCTGCAATGCAGGAGACCTGTGTTCAGTCCCTGAGTGGGTAAGATCCCCTGGAGAAGGAAATGGCAACACATTCCAGTACTCTTACTTGGAAAATCCCATGGACAGAGGAGCCTGGTAGGCGGCACAGTCCACGGGATCGCAGAGTGGCATACCACTGAGTGGCTAAAAAAAAAAAAAAAAATCCAAACTATCACTATATCGTGGACCCGTCCGGCCTTAACTCCTGCGTGCCTTCCCACTCAGCTAACTGAAGGCAGAAGAGCTGTCTGGTTTACAACAACAGGGAAGAACCCCTGGCAGAGATGTTAAAGGAAAGTAAATCAAAACACCCTCCTTGCCAAAACACAGCCCAAGGTTCTCCTAGTTCGGATCTTGCAGGAAATCAAAATACCCTTCTTGCCAATCACAGCCCAAGGTTCTCATAGCTCAGATCTTGCAGGAAATCAAAGCACACAAGCACGCACGGCTGTGCACACACGCAAACCTTTACCCTGGGGCAGTAGGAAGTGTCACAAGCCGACGGCTCGCTGCCTCACTTGGAGCTCACGGCGGATCCCTTCGGGGTCTGGGCGGCGAAGGGAGCCAGCAGCCGGGCGAAGCCCGCTCAGAGGGAGGACGAGGGAGCCGTGGAAGGCGTCCGGGACCCCGGCGGCCCGCGCGGGACACGCGGGGAGCTCTCGGGGCCGCGGCTGACGAGAGTCCAGCCCCCTCGCTTCAGAGGCCACGCGTTCCCGGGCCTCGCCGTCCTCTCAAGCGGGCCTGAACCGTCAGGGTCCTCCGACTCCCCCAGGGCCTCCCGCACAAGCGGGAGTCGGAGCCCGGAGGACGGGCCGGCTTCCGGGGCCCGGGGAAACGCAGCCTCTCCGGCGGCGGCCGGCCGACGCCCCGCGGGCCGAGCTCCCAAGAGAAGCCGCCGGCTCGGACCCAACTTCCTGTGGCGGAGAGGAAGTGACGTCGAGGCGAAGCTGGCGGAGGAGGAGCGCGGGGGCGGGCCTGGTTGCTGGGAAACCAAGGAGGGGCGTGGCCTCGCTCCAGGAGCCTGGAGGAAGAAAACAGGAGGGTGTCTCTGGTGGCTCCGCTGGTAAAGAAGCCACCTGCGGTGCGGGAGACCTGGGTTCCATCCCTGAGTTGGGAAGCTCCCCTGGAAAAGGGAACAGTTACCCACTCCAGGATTCTTGCTTGGAGAATCCCATGGACAGAGGAGCCTGGTGGGCTGTGGGTAACTCCAGGATTCTGACCTGGAGAATTCCATGGACTCTATAGTCCATGGGGTCGCAAAGAGTTAGACACCACTGAGCAACTAAGCACACTTGTTATGCCACAGTTTGGGGATTTATTTATTAAAACACACTATTATTTAATTGATATAACTCCTTAGATTATTACCCAAATTATAACTGAGAAGCAGTTGCCCTTGTTGTTGTATTATTTGTATTTTTTAATTTATGTATTTGATAGGTTGGGCTTTCCTGGTGGCCCAGTGGTAAAGAATCCACCTGCCAATGCAGGAGATGCGGGTTCCATCCCTGGGTCAGGGAGATTCCCCTGGAGAAGGAAATGGCAAGCCCACTCCAGTGTTCTTGCCTGGGAAATTCCTTAGGCAGAGGAGCCTGGTGGGCTGCAGTCTATGGGACTGAAAAGAGTCAGATAGGACTAAGCGCTAAAATAGCATACAGCAACAGTAATTTGATAGGTTAGTCTTCACCTGTTGACTTCCAGAGCTTATATACATACATACTGTTTTCCTTATAATTATTTTTGTGAAAAAGGTTATAATTACCATCCTGGTTATATTATTAGATAACAAACATTTGTATGCCTACTACCTGCTCGTCCTTGAAAATGAGGATATCAGATCAGATCAGATCATTCACTCAGTCGTGTCTGACTCTTTGCAACCCCACGAATCGCAGCACGCCAGGCCTCCCTGTCCATCACCAACTCCCAGAGTTCACCCAGACTCATGTCCATCGAGTCAGTGACGCCATCCAGCCATCTCATCCTCTGTCGTCCCCTTCTCCTCCTGCCCCCAATCCCTCCCAGCATCAGAGTCTTTTCCAATGAGTCAACTCTTCGCATGAGGTGGCCAAAGTACTGGAGTTTCAGCTTTAGCATCAGTCCTTCCAAAGAAATCCCAGGGCCGATCTCCTTCAGAATGGACTGGTTGGATCTCCTTGCCGTCCAAGGGACTCTCAAGAGTCTTCTCCAACACCACAGTTCAAAAGCATCTATTCTTCGGCACTCAGCCTTCTTCACAGTCCAACTCTCACATCCATACATGACCACAGGAAAAACCATAGCCTTGACTAGACGAACCTTTGTTGGCAAAGGAATGTCTCTGCTTTTGAATATGCCATTTAGGTTGGTCATAACCTTCCTTCTATGTATAAACCAGGGGCTCTGTTTTCTAGTATGGGATAATCCGCAATTAGGTAAGAGCAGTTATGCTACTTGTGCTTTGAGACCATCAAAGGGACAAATGGCTAATTGAACCCAATCGTGGTGTTGAGGGTCCTTAACGTGTATTTTGATGAGATTTTATTTACCCATGTTGTTCTTATAATATTGTTTTCTCTCATTCTTGGTGGACAAGAGCCATACATAGCCTGAGTAAAATATCCTTTTAGAGGAGCAAAAACTATAAGTATATTTTTGGCAAATTGGTGTTACATGGGGGTATTTCATTTAGGTGTATGTTTTGGGCTTCCCTTATGGTTCAGCTGGTAAAGAATTTGCCTGCAATGTGGGAGACCTGAGTTCGATCCCTGGGTTGGGAAGATCCCTTGGAGAAGGGAACTGCTACCCACTCCAGTATTCTGGCCTGGAGAATTCCATGGACTGTATAGTCCATGGAGTCACAGAGTTGGACAGGACTGAGCGACTTTCACTCAGTTATTCCCCATCTAGGTCTTATTCCCCATCTAGGTCTTCTACACAATCCCTAAACTCTGAGGCTTTCTGACATCCCGCACAGCCTGTTCAAACGGCCTTCACCCAAGTACACCAGAGCAGAGTCCTTTAAGAGAATTCACAGGCTTATTTAAGAAAATTACGAGGAAATCCAACCAGTCCATTCTAAAGGAGATCAGCCCTGGGATTTCTTCGGAAGGACTGATGCTAAAGCTGAAACTCCAGTACTTTGGCCACCTCATGCGAAGAGTTGACTCATTGGAAAAGACTCTGATGCTGGGAGGGATTGGGGCAGGAGGAGAAGGGGATGACAGACGATGAGATGGCTGGATGGTATCACCGACTTGATGCACATGAGTTTGACTGAACTCTGGGAGTTGGTGATGGACAGGGAGGCCTGGCGTGCTGCAATTCATACGGTCGCAAAGAGTTGGACATGACTGAGAGACTGAACTGAACTGAAGTTGAATTTTTTAAGAGCTTTATAGAGATATAATTTACAGACTATAAATTTCACCTAATTAAAATACACAAATCAGTGGGGTTTTTGTATATTTACAGAGTTGTGCAATCATCCCTATAATCTAACTTTAGAACTTTTCCTGACCCCCAAAATGAAACCGTGTAACTGTTAGCAGTCACTCTTCATTCTGCCCATTGCTCCTCCCCTTCCCAGCCCTAAGCAACTGCCAATCTATTAACACTTTCTGTTTCTTGCCTATTCTGAACATTTCCTATAAATGGTATACAGCATGTGGGTCTTTGTGACTGACTTCTTTTACTTCACAGGTTTCTGAGGATTATAACTGTTGGAGTTGTGTTTCATTTCCTTTTACTGCTCAATATTCTACTGTATAAATACATCACATGAATTGATAAGCATCTGGGTTGTTTCTACTTTTTTGGTTCTTATAAATAATGCTGCTATGAACAGTAGTGCGTAAGGCTTTCTGAGGTCATATGTTTTCACTTCTCTTGAGTAAACGCCTAGGAGTGTGGAGCCACAGGGTAACTCTGTTTAAAGAATTTCAGTTCAGTCGCTCAGTCATATCCAGCTCTTTGTGACCCCATGAACCACAGCATGCCAGGCCTCCCTGTCCATCACCAACTCCCAGAGTTTACTCAAACTCACATCCATCGAGTCAGTGATGCCATCCAGCCGTCTCATCCTCTGTCATCCCCTTCTCCTCCTGCCCTCAATCTTTCCCAGCATCAGGGTCTTTTCAAATGAATCAGCTCTTCACATCAGGTGGCCAAAGTATTGGAGTCTCAGCTTCAACATTAGTCCTTGCAATGAACACCCAGGACTGATCTCCTTTAGGATGGACTGGTTGGATCTCCTTGTAGTCCAAGGGACTCTCAAGAGCCTTCTCCAACACCACAGTTCAAAAGCATCAATTCTTCTGCGCTCAGCTTTCTTTATAGTCCAACTCTCACATCCATTCATGACTACAGGAAAAACCATAGCTTTGACTAAATGGACCTTTGTTGGCAAAGTAATGTCTCTGCTTTTTAATATGCTGTCTAGGTTGGTCATAACTAAATTTGTAACCTGACGTATAATAACTGGTTTCCACAAGGAGCATCAATGGATTCTAAAACCATGTGTTAAAAGGCTCTGGGGCAACAAGATAGACTTATGGTGCCCAAAGAATATTTGCAAGTTACTTTTTACATTAGAAAGAAAGGGGGGAATGAATCTTTCACAGTGGAAAACTCTGGTAGTAAATTTCTTATCCATGTGTTCAAACTTGACATCACGAATAGCACACAGTATCCACCAACAAAGCATTCTCCCAAGAATATTTAACCTGAATCTAATTTGGCCCTTAGACCTCACTGTTCAATACAGTAGCCACTAGACACGTTTGACACACTTGGAATGTGACTTGACTCGAAATGTGACTCCTCCATATTGAGATGTGCTCTAAGTGTGAAACACACACAGCATTTAAAGAGCTTGATACCAAAAAAAGAAAATTTTAAGTCTCAAGGATAGCTTTTCAACATTTATGATATTTTGAAGTCATATTTTAGAAATAGTGGATTAAATGAAAATCTTGTATTTGTATTAAAATTAATCTTTTTTAACTTTTCAAAATGTGGCTACCAGAAATACTTTCACAAGTAAGACGAAGACAAATACCATATATCACTTACATGTAGCATCTAAAGTATGACATGAATGAACTTATTTACAAAGCAGAAACAGACTCACGGATGTGGAAAACAGATTTATGGTTACCAAAGCAGAAAGGGAGGGATAAATTAGGAGTTTGAGATTAGCAGATATGAACTACTATATATAAAATAGATACACAACAAGGACTTACTGTATACCACAGGAGACTACATCTAGTATCTTGTATCTATATCTAGTAACTATATCTAGTATCCTATATCTAGGATCTGAAAAAGAATATCAGATCAGATCAGATCAGTCGCTCAGTCATGTCCGACTCTTTGCAACCCCATGAGTCGCAGCACACCAGGCCTCCCTGTCCATCACCAACTCCCGGATTTCACTGAGACTCATGTCCATTGAGTCAGTGATGCCATCCACTGACTCGTCCCCTTCTCCTCTTGTCCCCAATCCCTCCCAGCATCAAAGTCTTTTCTAATGAGTCAACTCTTCGCATGAGGTGGCCAAGGTACTGGAGTTTCAGCTTTAGCATCATTCCTTCCAAAGAATATATATATATGTATAAATGAATCCATCCTGAAGGAAATCAATGCTGAATAATCATGGGAAGAACTGATGCTGAAGCTGAAGTTTCAATACTTTGGCCACCTGATGTGAGGAGCTGACTCATTAGAAAAGGCCCTGATGCTGGGAAAGATTGAGGGCAGGAGGAGAAGGGGATAACAGAGGGTGAGATGGTTGGATGGCATTACTGACTCAATGGACGTGAGTTTGAGCAAGCTCCAGGAGATAGTGAAGGACAGGGAAGCCTGGTGTGCTGCAGACCATGGGGTCACAAAGAGTCAGACATGACTGAGGAATTGAACAACAACAATATAACTGAACCACTTTTTTATACACCAGAAGCTAATATAGCATTGTAAATCCACCATACATCAATTAAAAAAAAATCAAGCCTTCACAGCTACCATAACTCTTTTGACAAAAAAATGGGCACTGTGGCTCAGCCAACCTGACACATGAAATTAACCATCGAGGAACATTCCTGGTGGTCCAGTGGCTAAGAGGTCATGATCTCAATGCAGGCAGCCCAGGTTTGATCCCCGATTGGGGAACTTAATCCTAAGTGCCACAAAGACTCCACACAGCCAAATAAACAAAATAAGAAAATAAAAAGTATATTCTTAGAAAAGAAAAAAGAAACTAACCATCTTAACCAATAATGATTAAAAAATGTTTTTAATTTAAAAATTGAATGCAACAAAGGCATGATTGGGCTGGGGGTGCATCGGTGCCTTGAAGCCTCAGTCTCCCTGAAAACTGGGAGGAGCCATTTGGAAGAGGGGATGATGTTTGGAAGAGGGTCTCGTGAGAACTGACACGCAGCTAGTGGTGGCAGGGCCCCTGGCATTTGCCTTTGGCCTGGGCGGCCAAGGAGATGGAGTGGGAAAGACCCTGAGGCTGGCTGATGTGGGTGAGGGAACCAGAGGTCCATGTACAGCTGTGCCGTGCTCGGTGAGTCCACACAGCCCCCGTGCTGGTGAAATGTTGTAGCTGAACCATGGAAAATGCCGGGATTCTTGGCCTCCAGAGAAGAAGAATTCAATCCGGGGCCAGAGACAAGGCTTGATTGCTCAGAGCTTTTGTGTAATACAGTTTTATTAAAGTATAAAAGAAATAGAGAAAGCTTCTGACATAGACATCAGAAGGGGGCAGAAAGAATACCTGCAGGCTAGTCTTTAGCTGGCTGTTAAATAGCTACTAGCAGTCTGCTAATTGGAGAAAGGAAACATCTCAAAACTCAGAGACTCACCAGGTGAGTCATCCCAGGCCATAAAACGATTGACATGAATCTTGAAGAAAGCCAGGTTTTCCATACAAATATATAGCTTCATTAACATATATTAGGAGAACAATGCATGAGTATAAAATATTGGTTTGTCAAGTGGTTCTGAGCCTAAATCTGAGCCTTTAAACGACTGGAAGATAGAGTCTAAGGTAAATGCATAGCACAGTAACATAGCTAGAGACAAACATTTCCATAAGAAAAATACATTGGCGAGCTCAAGGTTTGAGAAAAGCTAAGTTCGGATGGAACCAGGTGTCATTACGGCAACACAGAATTTTAAGAGAAACCTCTTTTTAAATTTGTATAGAGAAGGGGAAAAAATGTAACACTAATTTGTTTCCTCCTGCCCCTTAGATCAGATCAGTCGCTCAGTCGTGTCCGACTCTTTGCGACCCCATGAATCACAGCACACCAGGCCTCCCTGTCCATCACCAACTCCCGGAGTTCACTCAGACTCATGTCCATCGAGTCAGTGATGCCATCCAGCCATCTCATCCTCTGTCATCCCCTTCTCCTCCTGCCCCCAATCCCTCCCAGCATCAGAGTCTTTTACAATGAGTCAACTCTTCGCATGAGGTGGCCAAAGTCCTGGAGTTTCAGCTTTAGCATCATTCCTTCCAAAGAAATCCCAGGGCTGATCTCCTTCAGAATGGACTGGTTGCATCTCCTTGCAGTCCAAGGGACTCTCAAGAGTCTTTTCCAACACCACAGTTCAAAAGCATCAGTTCTTCGGCACTCAGCCTTCTTCACAGTCCAACTCTCAACATCCATACATGACCACTGGAAAAACCACAGCCTTGACTAGACGAACCTTTGTTGGCAAAGTAATGTCTCTGCTTTTGAATATGCTATCTAGGTTGGTCATAACTTTCCTTCCAAGGAGTAAGCGTCTTTTAATTTCATGGCTGCAGTCACCATCTGCAGTGATTTTGGAGCCCAAAAAAAATAAAGTCTGACACTGTTTCCACTGTTTCCCCATCTATTTCCCATGAAGTGATGGGACCAGATACCATGATCTTCGTTTTCTGAATGTTGAGCTTTAAGCCAGTTCCTCTTCACTTTCTGCCATAATGGTGGTGTCATCTGCATATCTGAGGTTATTGATATTTCTCCCGGCAACCTTGATTCCAGCTTGTGTTTCTTCCAGTACAGCATTTCTCATGATGTACTCTGCATAGAAGTTAAACAAACAGGGTGACAATATACAGCCTTGACGAACTCCTTTTCCTATTTGGAACCAGTCTGTTGTCCCATGTCCAGTTCTAACTGTTGCTTCCTGACCTGCATACAAATTTCTCAAGAGGCAGATCATGTGGTCTGGTATTCCCATCTCTTTCAGAATTTTCCACAGTTTACTGTGATCCACACAGTCAAAGGCTTTGGCATAGTCAATAAAGCAGAAATAGATGCCTTTCTGGAACTCTCTTGCTTTTTCCATGATCCAGCAGATGTTGGCAATTTGATCTCTGGTTCCTCTGCCTTTTCTAAAACCAGCTTGAACATCAGGAAGTTCATGCTTCACATATTGCTGAAGCCTGGCTTGGAGAATCTTGAGCATTACTTTACTAGCATGTGAGCTGAGTGCAATTGTGCGGTAGTTTGAGCATTCTTTGGCATTGCCTTTCTTTGGGATTGGAATGAAAACTGACCTTTTCCAGTCCTGTGGCCACTGCTGAGTTTTCCAAATGTGCTGGCATATTGAGTGCAGCACTTTCACAGCACCATCTTTCAGGATTTGGAATAGCTCAACTGGAATTCCATCACCTCCACTAGCTTTGTTCGTAGTTCACCCCTTAAGAGAGAGATAAAAAATGTCTGAGACTGGCAGCCTATTTCCTCCCTTTGGAGACCCCTGGCCTTCCTGTCTGTTACCCTCTCACTGGAGTCTCAAGACTAGGGGGCTGAGTTGAGCCGGAGCCAGCCCCTTGCCCGAGGAGCACCGTCACCCTCTCTGGAGACATGGACAGCTCACTCTGGCTGGAGACAAAGTCCAGGCAAGGCTGGCGGAAGGCTTTCCTCTCCCCCAGAGCCTGGCGATTTTCTGACAGCTCTCCTGCCTTGCGCGGGGCTGGAAGCCAGCCCTCCAGGTGGGCTGGGGAGGAGGGCTAGGATATGGATGGACTGATGGAGTGTCAGCCTGAGCCAGGGTGGCGGGGGAGTGGGTGGTGCTCATCCCTGCTCCATTGTCATCCCAGGCAAGTCACCAAGGGGACCGTCTCCAGACGCCCAGAACCAGAGAGGAGAGAAACTCTGTTTGGGGGCAGCGTGTGCTGCAGGCTTGCTTCCCCCTAGAAGCAGTTGTAGGGAAGGAGGAAACAGACAGAACAGGCTCCACCTCGAAAGCAGGACTCCATCTTGGGCCAGACTGTGGACTTTGAGCTATTTGCCCAGTATCTATGGAAACAATGTACCAACTGGAAAACCAGACCCCCCCAGAAGGAACAGCCCCGGGGCTCGTACCTAGACTCTCCATCGCCTAAAAGAATACCCTAATTATCTGGGTAACCAAATAGAATCATACATTCTATTATGCTTATTGGGATATGACCACAGGCCTATTGATCATTGTCCACTGTTAACTACCTAGGCTTAAGGCATATGAATCATGGGTTAACTTTGATTGTATCTTTCTTTTCCTTTGTTCAGACTAGTTTCAGGGAATTTGGGGAGGCAGGTTTGTGCACATACACTTAGGGTATATAAAGTTTTCACAAAAAACGGTCGGGGTCCTTGGCTAAGAGGAGACTCTGCCTTGGGCCTGCCGGTGTAATAAACTGCACTCCACTATCTGCATCATCCTTCTGAGGGAGTTTATTTCCTGGAACGCGTGGCTATAACAGTGGAGCATAGAAACTGTCTAGTTTTCTGTGTCTCTTCCCACTGTGTTCCTTGCAGACCGTTCAATGCCTTCCCCCGGGGTGTCATTTTCCACTTGCCCTCCCTGTTGTTTGAAATGGCCCAGAGCTCCTTAAGCTGTAGCCTGAGGTCATCTCTGAGAGAAACTCTCTCTGCACACTTACAGTGGAGACACGAGCTCACAGCATGGGGGTGCCGGCCGGGGTGAGCCCCACCAGGGGGCCCTGAGGTCTGGGGTCTGGAGGGGTCGCCAGAGGCAAGCTTGGCTGCCAGGGGTCAGCTCCCCCGAGGGAGGGCTGGGGAGAGGTGAGGAGGGGGCTGCAGAGATGACCACTGGGCTAGCTAAGCTGGCCTGGTACGTCCTGAGTTCACTGTCAACCCAGAGGAGCATCCCACATCCGCACTATCACCCCAGCCAGGAGCGCCTCTGTCTGGAAAGGCCACCGGAGAGGTCCCCAGGTTGTACTCTGAGGTCTGCAGATCAGTTTGTGGATTGCATTCTCTATCTACAAACTGAGGGTTACTGATGGAAGAGACACCATTGTTAGGAGCCTGTGATCTCACGGTCTGGGCCCCAGGGCAAGTGCGGGGCTTGGGACGCAGGTGGCTGGTGGCCAGTGCCTGGACCAAGGCAGATAGAGGAATGCCTCGCTTGTTCTGGAAACTTCTTCAATCTGTGACAACCCTTAACGACCCCCAGAGAAGAAATCATTGTCCTCAGAATTATGTTCTGCAATCTTTGAATGAGCAATGCTTCTTTTGGGGTGGATCGTGGCTCAATGGACGAAATATTTACCTTACCATGTCCCCAGGAGGGGGATAAATTTGTTCTGAGTCATTCCTCGTGGACACATCCCTGTGCCTGCAGGAATATGTCCCAGGTGACCTTGAACCTCCAGCGACAGCTTTCATTGTTGACCTGTTTCCCACTCAGGCTGTTTAAATTGCACTTATGTAGACTGGATTCCCTGGTCCAAAGCGACTCTTTCTCTACCGTCTAGTGTGTGCGTGCTCCGTCGTGTCAACCTTTTGTGATCCCATGGACTGCAGCCCGCCAGGCTCCTCTGTCCATGGAATTCTCCAGGCAAGAATACTGGAGTGAATAGCCATTTCCTTCTCCAGGGGAATCTTCCCGACCCAGGGAGGAAACCTGCATTTCCTGCTTTGGCAGGCAGATTCTTTAGTACTTGCACCACCTGGGAAGCCCCGAGATTCTTTTCATTATTTGCTTATTTGCCTGTGTCACGTCTTAGCTGCAGTGTGCAGGATCTTTAACTGTGCCCTGCGAACCCTTGGTTGGGACAAGTGCGTTCTAGTTCCCTGACCCGGGATCGAACGCAGGCCATCTGCATGGGGAGCTTGGAGTCTTAGCCACTGGACCACCAAGGAAGTCCCACTATGACTCTCTTTATGAACTGTGTCCAGAAGGGGAGAGACCATTTCAAACTATGTAGCATGAGAAGAGGGCACTATCTGCTGTGTTTTCCCAGCCCTTTATTGTGTGTCTTTTCTCTCTTGTTAAATTGTAAGTTTCTTAACTGCAGAGACCTTTCACAAATTCTATCTTTCCTATTGGGGTTTTACCAATGCCCTGTGAAGTTAGCTACATATGCAAGATGAGTGATACTTGTCACACTGCTGCTGCTGCTAAGTCGCTTCAGTCGTGTCCAACTCTGTGCGGCCCCATAGACGGCAACCCACCAGGCTCCCCCATCCCTGGGATTTTCCAGGCAAGAACACTGGAGTGGGTTGCCATTTCCTTCTCCAATGCATGAAAGTGAAAAGTGAAAGTGAAGTCACTCAGTCGTGTCCGACTCTTAGCGACCCCATGGACTGCAGCCCACCAGGCTTCTCCGTCCATGGGATTTTCCAGGCAAGAGTACTGGAGTGGGGTGCCATTGCCTTCTCCGGATACTTGTCATAGACAGTAATAACAGTAATAAAAATTATCTTTGAGGCAGTGGGTTGAAGCTGGCTTCTGCCTTCTTCTGAGACCCAAGGACGGAACCCTCATCTCCTGCTTGGCAGGAGGGTTCCTTACTACTGAGCGCCAGGGAAGCCCTCTTCTTGAAACAGCCAATAAATATCCAGGAATTTAAGGGATCTGGTTGCTAAGCTGTTGATGCCTTGACATTAGCCATGGTAGGAATATTTACACCATAGAAACTGGCAAAGGCTGCAAATCAGGATTTTGACTTTCCTCTCAAAGAAACAGTTTATGGACTTTCCTGGTGGCTCAGTGGATAAGAATCCGCCTGCCTGTGCAGGGGACTTGCGTTCGATCCCTGAAGATCCCACGTGCCGAAGGGCAATTAAGCCTGTGCGCCCCAACTACTGAACCCAGGCTCTGGAGCCTGAGAGCCAAAACTACCAAAGCTCTCATGCGTGAAGCCCGCGCTCCACAAGAGAAGCCACCTGCACGGAGAAGCCGGTGCATCCCAACGAAGCGTAGCCCCTGCTCACGGCAACTAGAGAAAGCCAACACACAGCAACGATGACCCAGAGCAAAGATAAACAGAGATGGTTTACCAGCACATGGCTTTTTGAAGATGAGAAAAACCTCCTGTCATTCACTCCTGGAGAAAAATGAGGAAGACACATGGGACCGCGCACCCCCAACCACCCCCCCCCACCTCATTTGCTCAGAGGATAAAATTCAACTACGCTTTATTTCAGAGAAGGCAATGGCAGCCCACTCCAGTACTCCTGCCTGGAAAATCCCATGGACGGAGGAGCCTGATGGGCTGTAGTCCATGGGGTCGCTAAGAGTCGGACACGACCAAGCAACTTCACTTTCCCCTTTCACTTTCATGCATTGGAGAAGGAAATGGCAACCCACTCCAGTGTTCTTGCCTGGAGAATCCCAGGGACGGGGGAGCCTGGTGGGCTCTATGGGGCCGCACAGAGTTGGACACGACTGAAGCGACTTAGCAGCAGCAGTAGCATGCTTTATTTGCTTTCTAGAATATGTTTTCTTTTTTTTTTTCTCAATATCTGGGTTAAAGATGGGTAACTGAAAATACTCATAATATTCCCAGGCACATGTGCTGTGGAAATGTAAACAACCCCTCCCCCACCCTTTCTCATGTACGCTTTGGTTCAGCCAGGAAATTTTTGCTGAGAGAATGCAAGTCTTTGCAGATGCTCAGAATGTTGAACCGCAGGTCTTACCGTCATCATTTTAGACACTTGTTTACTTTAAAGAAACTGTAGGGTAGGAATGTGAGATTCAGCTAATATCACAAAGTCTGGTTTTCTGAAAATAACTTGCCATTTGGGAAGATGATAAAGAGTGTTGATCTCAATGGTTTGGCTGAATTTCCTAGTACAGTTTTAACTTTGCCAATCCTGAAACCAGACGAAGTTGTTTCTTAAGGCATAAGTCATTTTCAGGGTGTTTCTTGGGTTCTGAAATTTCAGTGTGCCAACACTAAACCATCCCTTCAGAAAGAACCACTGTCCCTTGAGAATCGCCAAGGCCTCACACAGCTGAGTCTGACAGATACGCGAGGCACTGAAAGACTGAATTCTTTTTCTTTTTCAAAATATATTTAACTTCAGTAAACCTTAAGCCAAGTCTCTTGCAGATGGCAGACAGCTTAATTGCTGTGGTAAACTCGTCTGACGTTTTTGGGAGAACTTTGGGTGCTATAATTATCCATCAAACCCAGAGAAAAAAGATTTCAACCCACACAAAAGACAGGCATATGGACTAGCCTCTCGACTTGGAGGCTGAAGTTTTGTCCAAGTCTGCTCCTATTTCCCCTTCCTTTTTCAGGCTTTCTTGAATGGCTGGCAAGTGCAGAATGTATTATAGGAACAGCTTTAGAGATCTGGAGGCTTCCGTCATGGTCCAGTGGTTAAGAATCCAGCTTCAGTGCAAGGGACTCAAGTTCAACCCCTGGTTGGGGAACTTAGATGCCACCTGCCTCGAGGCAGCTAAGCCTTCGTTCCACAACTAGGGAGAAGCCTGCGTGCCACGACTAAGACCTGATGTAGTCAATAAATAAATAAAATTTTTAATGGATTTCCTTTAAAAAAAAAAAAATTGAGAGGCCCAAGATAAAGAAGGCTGAGCACCAAAGATGTGATGCCTTCGAATTGTGGTGCTATAGAAGACTCTTGAGAGTCTCTTGGACTGCAAGGAATCAAACCAGTCAATCCTAAAGGAAATGAACCCTGAATATTCAGTGGAAGGACTGATGCTAAATTTGAAGTTCCAATCCTTTGGCCACTTGATGCCAAGAGCTGACTCATTGGAAAAGACCCTGATGTTGGGAAAGACTGATGGCAGGGGGAGAAGGAGGCGACAGAGGATGAGATGGTTAGATGGCATCAGAAACTCAATGGACGTGAGTTTGAGCAAACTCCGGGAGATAGAGAAGGACAGGGAAGCCTGGTGTGCTGCAGACCATGGGGTCACAAAGAGTCAGGCAAGATTGAGCTCTTGAACAGCAGCAAGATAAGATAGCTTTGCTATTTCTGCCTCCTCTGTCTGTCTTCCTTGAATAGCTGAGATGGTGAAGGACAATATCAGTGGACAGTATTCATGTACTAGCTTCATTTATTTACTTATTTTTAAATTTCACAGGCACTCTGTGCCTGTGGGCTTCCCTGGTGGCTCAGCTGGTAAAGAATCTGCCTACAGTGCGGGAGGCCTAGGTTTGATACCGGGGTTGGGAAGACCCCTTGCAGAAAGGAATGGCTACCCACTCCAATATCCTTGCCTGGAGAATTCCATGGACAGAGGAGCCTGGCTGACTACTGTTCATGGGGTCGCAAAGAGTCAGATGCTGCCGGGGACCAGCCCCGGCTGATCCAGGGTATTCGAAGGAGAGACGGCGTAGGCGAAGATCAGGAAACAATTGCTTAATTAAATGTTAATTAAGGATATAAAGAGTAATAGAATGAGGATAGCTCAGTGAAGAAATTCAGTGGAGAAAAGAGGCTGAAATAAGGATAGCTCAGTGAGGAAATTCAGTGGAGAAAAGAGGCTGAATAATTCAGCCAGAAGGTAAGAGAAAGAACGACATGGTGAGACCAAGTTTCGGTGAACAAGGCCCGCACTTTATTTTCCAAAGTAGTTTTTATACCTTAAGTTATGCATAGAGGATAATGGGGGAAGGGGTAGAGTCATGCAGTAAGCCAGGCTTTCTTCCTGCAAACTTATCATATGCAAAAGCTTAGGTGATTTGCATCATCTTCTGGCCCGGAGGCCTGTTAACATTTTAAGACCTTTTCTTCAGAAAACTTATTTTTCTTTAAAGGTGATTGGTCAGGAGCCACCCTCCAAAAGCATTAGATAAAGTTGCATCCTACAGAGCAAAGATGTGGTGGGCTATAACAAGAAAAAGAATTAACTCAAGGGTCCCAGGTTACAAACATTAAAGCTACTATTTACACCAATTATATTAATCAATACACTGCCAGGGACACAGCAGGTAAGGGATATGGAAACTTAGCAGCAAACATTGGCCCAACAAGTGAAAATCCCTTCACCAATACAATTTCTAATCAATCTTTTAACTACTCAAAAGAATCTGTGTTTAGACAGTTTAGAACATCTCCTGCCTCTCACAGTTGGGAGGCTCTGAACAATCACATGTGGCGGGAAAAACCTATTCAGGCAGGCTAGAGGATTTCCAAAGGAGTTTGTAGGTTAAACACTGTCACACCCAGGAATTATTAACTGGAGCTGTAAGCTAACTTTTTTCAGAGAGGTAGTGGGGGACAGCCCCCCGTAAAGTCAGAGGTGTAGGTGAAAGCACAAAGCAGAAAGTAGGCAGACTCTGGTTTTGGGGGTAGATTGCTCGAGAATTTCCAGGGAGACTCCTGAGGCTTGATCTCGCCTTTGCGTATGCCAAGCCTCCTTCCTCATGACCTTTGCCAGAGGCGGAGCTCGCTCCCCGCAAGATGCTGCTGAGAGACTCACACTTTCACTTTCCATGCCTCTAGGCACATCGTTGGTCCCCGGTAACAAGAGCTGTAAGCTGCAGGAGACACAACTTTTTCCAGGAGTGCCATCCACTGGCCAGGCACCGCCCAGGTTCTATTTTCGGTATCTGTATCAATAATGGATCTTTTCTAAAATAATGACTTCTGAGTCCACATAGAATTTATAATTGGCAGATTGTAAGAGAAATATTCAGCTTGAAAGCTGCAGTTCCTCACCACACCCAAGATTCCTGCCATCTTCATGGCAAAGATGGAAACAGAACCCACTGGAAACAGAACCCACTGGAGAGTGACTTGTTTTACCTCAACAACCAAAGGCTATGGAGTTTAATTCCTTTTTTAAATAAACTGTGTTTATAAGCACTTGGGAACAGCCCTAGCATGCGTAGTCGATCCATGGGTGGACGCGAATTTGTTTTAACCATCTCCCCTTATGCGTGTCACTGTGTGTACTGATGAGAGTCTGGGCTTGCTCAGCCTCTCTTGCCCTCTAGGGTCCAAGGATCTGAGGGACGCGTGATGTCGTCCACGCCTCAGCACACTTCATCTTCCTCTTTTCCTCACCTCTCATTCTGGGTGGCTCTGTTGAAGCTGTCATTTAACCAGACGGCCTTTGTTCTGTCTTTTAATGCTTTCAGGTACTCTTCTCTCACAGGCGCAGTCTCAGCTTAGTTTCTTCCCACAACATACACGGGTGGTTGCTGCTGATCTGCTTGCCTTCCTTTTCCTTTCGCCAGGAAAATTGAGGATGTTAATTCCCTTTGCAGGGAAAAAAAAAAAAAAGGGAAGGGGGGGAGGGAAACTTTCCCTGTATGAGCAGGAAAGGCTGTATTGTCATTAGGAAGTTTTGGGCTGGGAGCCCTGGAGAATCCTAGTGAAAATGGCTTAAATATGAAAACAACTGTGTTGTAAAGCACGGAGGCAGTACTTCTGGAGTTGAGTGGCTCAGGGGTGTCATCAAGGACCAGCTTCCCTTCCGTCTTTGGACAGATGGCTTCTTAGCTTTGTCCTCCTCTGGCCGAAAGATGGCGCTGCTGCTCCAGCCATCGCGTCGACACTCAGCACTGTCGACGCTCTCTGCCTGTTTCAGAGGCAGACACACTTCTCTTCATATGACCTTATCGAGGAGGAAAAGTTTTCTCAGTACCTCGGCTGCTCCCCAGGTTCCTTCCAGCTCACCCGCACGATCAGCCAATCCTTGACCCTCCGCTCAGGCACTTGGCCCTGTATGCTGCACGTGGACCAGTGCCGTGGGGGTGGGGTCCGGGGGGACGTTTCTCAGTCTCATCTAGGTTCTGATTTGAGCTGAGGGTTGGCGTTCTCCACAGCGGCTTGAGGACATCCTTCCTCTGTGCCTTGAGTATTCTAAGCCTTCCAGATATCTTTCTGGATTTTTCTAAAGGCTCTGAGTCCCAAGGGGTCAGATTTTTCACTTTCTCCTGCTCTTTTTCCTCCTGTCGCTGACGTCCTGATTACATGATGTAGGAGCTGAGTTTCTGAGATTGTGTTTTTTTTTTTAAAACTTATTTATTTTCAGCTGCACCTTGACGACTTTCAAGTTCTTAGTTCCTTCGCCAGGGATTGAGCCTGGGCCCACCGCAGTGACAGCCCTGAGTCTCAACCCCCCTGAACCACCAGGGAATTCCCTCGACAACACTCTCAACTTCATGATCTCTTCTCCATGGCGTGGTCACAACAAGGGAAGCACCTTGATGATCTGAACTTAGAAAATCCTCCTTCTCAGTGAGAACAGGCTTCCCAAGGGACAGGCTTGCAGAGCCGCAGACAGGTGAGCCACTCGACACTCAGTGAATTTGTGTGAAGCGCGTAGACGATTCCTTGGCATGTAGGGAACCCTCAGCAGGAAGCACTTGCTGATGTTATGATTTTTATGATGACAATCACTGAGCTTCATTCTGGTCACCATCTGTCCTGCCCCGAGGTCCAGATGGGAAGCGCCCACCTTGGTTTCCCCACGGGGCCAGGAGTCTGTGGGGCCAAGTCCATGACCACCCCCACCCCCAGATCCTGCTCCACGTGCCAGGGACCCTAAAATTCCCACCCCCGGGGTCTCAATTCTTCTTCTCCCCAAGGTCTGTCCACCTGCCCCCTCCAAGGATGAACAGGCACCAGGGTGTTGCCCCACCTCAGGCCCAGGGAGGAGGCTGTGGAATGGCTGTTTCTGAGACAAATGAGGGACAACCACAGTGCCCGTGAGATTTCTTAGGAGCAGACTGAGCTGGTTGCGGGGATGAGAGGAGGGGAGAGTGAGGGGTGGCTCTGGGGGGTGGTAGGGTCCAGCTCCACGCCCCCTCCATGGGATTCCAGAACTCCGGGACAGGGAGCGCTGCAGACTCAAGTGCAGCTTTCCAGGTTCGTTACAAGGTCTGTCTGGGCTTCCCAGGTGGCGCTCGTGGCAAAGAGCCTGCAGGAGACCTAAAGAGATGCGGGTTCGATCCCTGGCTTGGGAAGATCCCCTGGAGGAGGGCATGGCAACCCACTCCCATCTTCTTGCCTGGAGAATGCCATGGACAGAGGAGGCTGGCGGGTTACAGTCCTTAGGGTTGCAAAGAGTCAGGCGTGACTGACTTAGCACAGCACGTAAAGCCTGTCTATCAAATTTTGTTGTTGTTCGGTCGCCAAGTCGTGTCCGACTCATCGTGATCCCATGGACTGCAGCTGGCTAGGCTTCCGTGTCCTTCACCATCTCCCGGAAGATTGACATCTGCCCTATCCGTCAACACCTCTTTCACGGATCACAGTCTTGTTGTGGCGAAGGGACTTCTGTAACTCAATGAAGCCATGAGTCAAGCCATACAGGGCCACCCAAGACTGACGGGTCGTGGTGGAGAGTTCTGATAAAACGTGGCCCACTGGAGAAGAGAATGGCAGCCCACCCCAGTACACTAGCTGTGAGAACTCCATGAACTGTATAAAAGGGCAAAAAGGTGGAAGCTAGGACTCAAATGGACTTTCTCCACTTGATTTATCGCTTTAAAATATTTAGTTGTGTGGTTTGTAGGCCTCCATTTGTATTCTTACCCTGGGCAACCCCACCGACCCTTACGGCACCTTAAGCATCGACAGGGAGATTGTGATTTATGTTATCTCGTTCAATCGCTCCTGTTAACTTTCAAAGCAAGCGCAGACTGGGGTTTTACCGTGATCCCACCTGACAGTATCGAGCGTTCTGAAGCTAATACATCACGTAATTCCATGGGTGTCGTTTAAATTTTCTTTCCTGGAAGAAAAATGATCCAGGCACTGCGCACACGAGGCCAATGTCCGCCCGGCGCTGGGAACCCTTGCCTGCAGCAGACCCGAGTTCTGGGGAACACAGCCCCTTTGTTACCCTAATGGATCCATTCTGCAGCTGCTACTGCTAAGTTGCTTCAGTCGTGTCCGACTCTGTGCGACCCCATAGACGGCAGCCCACCAGGCTCCCCCGTCCCTGGGATTCTCCAGGCAAGAACACTGGAGTGGATTGCCATTTCCTTCTCCAATGCATGAAAGTGAAAAGTGAAAGTGAAGTCACTTAGTCGTGTCCGACTCTTAGCGACCCCATGGACTGCAGCCCACCAGACTCCTCCATCTGTGGGATTTTCCAGGCAAGAGTACTGGAGTGGGGTGCCATTGCCTTCTCTGATGGATCCACTCTGGCCTCTGCTGTTTTCCACTGCCTCCTGGCTGCCCCCGGGAAACGCCACCTCCTAACAAATACTGGACGCCTGGCAAGCAAATCGAGGTAGGGATGTTTGTGTTCAGGGCTGGGCCAGGTTCGGCCACAGATGGAAAGCTATAGGATGCGGCTCCTGCTCTCAGAGTAGTGAGTAGAGCTGAGGAAGAAAGGCAGAGTGAGAGAGCACATGCTTTTAAAAAGTTTACTTCTCAACAATTTTATTAGAACAATTGAGTAGGTACCCTGGGTGTTCATTGGAAGGACTAATGTTGAAGCTGAAACTCCAATACTTTGGTGACCTGATTCAAAGAGCTGACTCATTGGAAAAGACCCTCATGCTGGGAAAGATTGAAGGCAGGAGGAGAAGGGGATGACAGAAGATGGTTGGATGGCATCACCGACTTGATGCACGAGTTTGGTAAACTCCAGGAGTTGGTGATGGACAGGGAGGTCTGGCATGCTGCAGTTCATGGGGTCACAAAGAGTCAGACATGACTGAGTGATTGCACTGAACTGAACCGAATATATTCATGTGACTCAAAGTTAATAAGCCACAGATGACTCATCCGTCGACACGAATCCTCCAGTCACCCAGATCTCTTCTCCATAGGCAATCAATCTTACTCATTCCTTCCAATGATAATTTATGTATGTATATTTTATATTTATTATATATATATATATATATATATATATGTATGTATCATTGGGGCTCCCCTGGTAGCTCAGTTGGTAAAGAATCTTCCTGCAATGCAGAAGACCCCAGTTTGATTTCTGGGTTGGGAAGATCCCCTGGAGAAGGGATAGGCTACCTACTCCAGTATTCTTGGACTTGTCTGGTGGCTCAGATGATAAAGAATCTGCCTGCAATGCAGGAGACTCGGGTTCGATCCCTGGGTTGGGCGGATCCTTTGGAGGAGGGCATGGCAACCCACTCCAGTATTCTTGCCTGGAGAATCCCCATGGACAGAAGAACCTGGCGGGCTACAGTCCAAGAAATTGCAAAAGAGTCAGACACAACTGAGCAACTAAGCAAGCTCAGCACAAGAATTATTACTGTTGTTTAGTTGCTCAGTCGTGTCTGACTCTTTTGCAAGCCCCTGGACTGTAGCCCATCAGGCTCCTCTGTTCATGGGATTTTCCAGGCAAGAATACTGGAGTGGGTTGACATTTCCTTCTCCAGGGGCTCTTCCTGACCCAGGGATCAAACCTTTATCTCCTACATCGGCAGGCAGATTCTTTACCACTAAGCTATCAGGGAAGTGGTATGAGTATTTCATGTATGTAAAAGTCAATACATAGACATATACGTTATGTATGTATATAATAAACACGCACTCATTTCTTCTCCTTTTTGCATATTATGTAATTTAAAAAATAGGCTATTTTAAAAAATTGAAGTCTAGTTGTTATAGTTCCAATCAGCATAATAAAGGCTCTGAGAAATTCTGCAGTGAAATAACCTGTGTATGCAATATTTTCCTGCTATTCAGTTACTGCACCATTTCCTAATGATGCTTGGTCATTAGAATGCTCCTCCTCCTCCTCCTTCACCACAGAATATGTGTCAGCTCCTTGTAGAACTGGTATTCTGAAGAACCCAGATTGGGACGTGTTGGCCCAGAGGTCCTGAAGCTTTTGACAGTACAGTTTGGAAGCAGTGGGAAGAGTCCAAGAAGGATTTTTGGAAAAGTTGGAATTTAAGTCTAAACAACTCTTTTCTTTTCTTTTTAATAGATAAGAAGTGGATTTATTTAGAGAGATACACATTCCACAGACACAGTGAGGTCCGTCTTGAAAGGTGAGAGCGGCTCTAGGAGAAGCACACTCCAGAGACGGGTGGTGGGCCATCTCACACAGCTTTCTTGAGCTCACCTTCAGATGGAGAGATTCTCTGGGGGGAAGCTCGTATCAGCCATGCACAGCAGACTCTTCTTCATCCCCTACCCACCACCTTCCCACCCGCTGCCAGCCTGGTCCTTCCCACCTCGGTCAATAGCAACTGTATTTATCCAGCTGCTTGAACCGAAAGCCAGATTTGTTCATGACCCCTCTCTTTTCTGTACATTCCATGTACAATTCATCAGCAAGACTTTTCAACGCTGCCTTCAAAACACATGAGGAATCCAGCTGCTTCTCACCACCTTCGCCCTCACGCACCTGACCTGTAATAGTTAACACCCCATCCCTCAAGTATTCCTAGAGCAGTGATCTCCAGAGTGGGGAGGAGAGGAAGCCATTAAATCTTTTATCTATATTTTCTCATTTCCTATCCTTCTATTTAAAAATGTACACAGTGTTCATTTTCTAATGTACATAATATATGACTAAAGCAGAGCATGCTTATAATTTATAAACAGTGTGTGTGTCTGTGTGTGTGTAGAGGAAGGGGTGGAGAATCTGGGTTATTTTTGCATGCAATCTATCACACACAGGAAGGAAAATCCAACCCTCCTCCTGAGAATAGCTAGAAATGAAGACAACAGGACAAATATTTGAAGGCCTTGGAGAGTTAACAGAGCAGGTAACAGAGCAGTGGAAAATTTTAGGACCAAGATCTGGGAGAGGAATAAAGTACAGAAAGGTGAGCCAGCATTTGTGACCCCTTTCCCCCAGGTGTCCTTTTTTTTTTTTTTTCCAGAAGAAGAAAGAAGCCAAGAGAATAAGAAGCTGACAGAGCTGTTGATAGACAGTGCAGATAGAAGGACGTGGGTATTTGGGGCTCGTGAGGAGCTGAAAGCTTTGGACACCAGAGCATTTGGTCTGGGAAAACCACTCCTAGAGCTTCAGTCTAGGAGTAAGGGGTGACAGATTCACTTCAGTAACTGAAGCCCAGCTTTGAATTGTTTCAATTCCAGTTTGGATCAAAGAGCTTATGCACACAGCTGCCTCCTGTAAGTAGATGCAATTTCTCTCTAGACCAAGAAAACATCCTCCAAGATCTCTATGGTTTCTATACACAATGTCTGGCATCAAATCAAAACAACCTATGTACAAGGAGACAAAACAATGGTACTAAAACAAAAACAAAAACAAAAAAAAACAGAGAGAAAGAGAATTGAGAAGTAAAGGAAACATACCTGCGGGAAATCCAAAATCGTGGGCTTGAGAAAAACTATGCTTAATATCTTCAAGGAAATGAATACAAAATGAGAATTTTGGTGGAGAAATAGAAACTATAAGGGAGAATTGAAAGAAAATCTTGCAAATGGAAAATCCAAGTTTTCTTTCTTTCTTTTTTAAACTTTTTGGCTTCACCAGAAGGCATGTATAATCTCAGTTCCCCAACCAGTGACCAAACCCTGAGTGGAAGCGCAGAGCCTGACCACTAGACCACCAGGGAAGTTTCGAGACCCTAAGTTTTCACTCACAGGTTTGACACAGCAGAGGAGAAAATTAGTGAACTGGAACAAGAAAAAAAAAAAAAAACAGGTAGAAGGAAGTGCAAAGGGAAGAAAGCAGAAAAGAGAGACATAAGGATGTATGGATCTGAAGTCCCAGGAGAGAAGGGAGGAAATGAGGCAGAGGTAACATTTGAAGAGATAACGGCAGAAAAAAAAAATCCAAAATAGCTATCAGATCACATGTTCCAGAAGGCCTCTGAGCTCTAAGCAAGATAAAGATGAAGAAAACCACATCTAAGTGCATCAGAGTGAAAGTGTTGGCCACCAAAGACAAAGGGAAACCTCAGAAGAATCAAATCCACGTTTCCTACCATGGCCAACAAACGTTATATGACCTGGTCCATCTGTTCAGTTTCATCTCTTAACACCTGCACCTTGTTTATAGCACAGAACTGATGATTTCAAACTGTGGTGCTGGAAAAGACTCTTGAAAGTCCCTTGGACTGCAAGGAGATCCAACCAGTCAGTCCTAAATGAAACCAACCCTGAATATTCATTGAAAGGACTGATGCTGAAGCTGAAGCTCCAATACTTTGGCCACCTGGTGAGAAAAGCTGACTCACTGGAAAAGACCCTGATGCTGGAAAAGATTGAAGGCAACAGGAGAAGGGGACGACAGAGGATGAGATGGTTGGATGGCGTCACTGACACAACGGACGTTGAGTTTGAGCAAGCTCCGAAAGTTGGTGAAGGACAGGGAGGCCTGGCGGGCTGCAGTCTGTGGGGTCGCAAAGAGCTGGACACAACTGAGCAACTGAACAACAGCAAGCCTTTTTTGGTGTGTGTTTCACATTTGATTATCATGACACCAATTTATAACAATAAAAATGGATAAATAAAATCAAGGTCAATTACTTCTTCACATGTGGCTGATTATACGTGTTGCAACTCACTGGTTCCTTTATTTTTGTTTCAGTTCTGTTCAGTTCAGTCGCTCAATCGTGTCCGACTCTTTGCGACCCCATGAATCGCAGCACGCCAGGCCTCCCTGTCCATCATCAACTCCCGGACTTCACTCAGACTCACGTCCATCGAGTCATTGAAGGGAAATTGCTTTATAGTGTTTCAGGGAAGCAAGGGAGATGCAGATGTAAAGAACAGACTTGCGGACACAGTGAGGGAAGGAGAAGCGGGATAAATGGAGAGAGTAGCATTGACATGTATACATTATTACGTGTAGAATAGACGGCTGGTGGGAAGCTGCTGCATCATGCAGGGAGCCCGGCCTGGTGCTCTGTGAAGATCTGTGAGGGGTGGGTTCCTGGGAGGGGAGGGTGGCTCAAGAGGCAGGGGAAATACCTATAGTTACGTCTGATTTGTGTAGTTGTGCGGCAGAAACCAACACTCTAGTCTTTTGTCCTCCGGTTTCATTGAGTTACAGTTGTCATGCAGCATTGTATTAGTCCAAGGCATACAGCATAATAATGTGATGTATGTTAGTCAGTCATTCAGTCAGTTCAGTCGCTCAGTCGTGTCCGACTCTTTGCAACCCCATGAATCGCAGCACTCCAGGCCTCCCTGTCCATCACCAACTCCCGAAGTTCACTCAAACTCACGTCCATTGAGTCAGTGATGCCATCCAGCCATCTCATCCTCTGTCGTCCCCTTCTCCTCCTGCCCCCAATCCCTCCCAGCATCAGAGTCTTTTCCAATGAGTCAACTCTTCGCATGAGGTGGCCAAAGTACTGGAGTTTCAGCTGTAGCATCATTCCTTCCAAAGAGATCCCAGGGCCAATCTCCTTTAGGATGGACTGGTTGGATCTCCTTGCAGTCCAAGGGACTCTGATGTATGTATATATTGCTAAATAATCGCCAAAATAAGTTAACATTCACCACCTCGTATGGTTACAAATTCCTTCCTCTTGTGATGATAACTTTTAAGATTTCTTCTCTTAGAAACTTTCAAATATATAATGCAGTATTGGTTAACTACAGCCACCATGCTGTATGTTACATCCCACAGCTTATTCATCTTGTAACTGGAAATGTGTACTTTTGACTCTCTTTACCCATTTCAGCCACCCTGTACCTCTGGCCACCACGGACCTGTTTGCTATATCCATGAGATTTTTTTTTTAAAGATTCTGCATGTAAGTGAGTTCATACAGTGTTTGTCTCTCTGATTTCATTTAGCATAATGTCCTCAAGGCCCACCCATCCATGATGCTACAAAGGGCAAGATTTCCTTCCTTTTTTATGGCTGAATAATATTCTAGTGTGTGTGTGTGTTTATCTCACATATTCTTTTTTAAAAAAAACTTTTGTTTTGGGGGTGTAGTCGATTAACAAACAATGTTGTCATAGCTTCAGGTGAAGAGTGAAGGGACTCAGTCATACACATACATGTACCCATTCTCCCCCAAACTCCCCTCCCATCCAGGCTCCCACCTAACATTGAGCAGAATCCCATGTATCCGTTTATCCATCAAGGGATGCTCAGGTTGCTTCCATCTCTTGCCTAGTATAAATGATGCTGCACGAACACAGGATGCTAACATCTTTTTGAGACAGTGGTTTGGTTTCCTCTAGATAAATACTCAGAAATGGGATAGCCGGATCATATGATCATTGTATTTTTAATTTTGTGAGAACGTGCCATATTGTTTTCCACTGTGGTTGGACCGATTCGTAGTCCCACTAACAGCCACAAGGGTTCCCTCTTCCCCACATGCTCACTAGGACCTGTCTTCCCTTGTCTTACTGATGGCGAGCAGGTGTGAGGTCGCTCCAGCCTTCTGGACTGGCTGGTCCCTGAACACAGCAAGCTTGCTCCCAAGTCAGGACTTCTGTTCCCTCTGCCTAGCAAGTTCTTGGGTATTTGTTTTGGCTTCTTCCCCCTCATCACTCAGGTCTTGGCTCAAACATCACCTCCTAAAAATCCCTTGGCTCCTGGCCCATAGTTCTCTGTCTACTCCCATGGTGTTATTTTTCTTCACTATCCGAGGCATTATTATGTGTATATTTATGTATTATTTGGTCCCTGTCACGAGAATGACAGCCCATGGAAGCAGGGCCCTGCCTTGTTCTCCCCTGTATTGGATATACTTAGCACTTGGCACAGTTCCTGGCCCAGAATCAGCCTCAATAAATATTGCTAGATGCAAGAGAAAAGAATGAATGAGTGAAGACCTGGCGGATGCTGTAGGCATGTGGAAGAATTCTAAGTCTTCTGGCAAACAAGCATTTCATTCTGATGAATTCATCAGAAGATGCTTCCTGCAGGGTTGGATGCCCTCTTCATCAGGTGTGTGCTAAGTCGTTTCAGTCGTGTCCGAATCTCTGTGACCCTACAGACTGTAGTTCACCAGGCTCCTCTATCCATGGGATTCTCCAGATGAGAATACTGGAGTGGGTTGTCATGCCCTTCTCCAGGAGATCTTCCCTGACTCAGGGATGGAACCAGTGTCTCTTACCTCTCCTGCATTGGCAGTCAGATTCTTTACCTCCAGTGCCACCTGGGAAGCCCCTCTTCATCAGGTGCAGACAGTCTTAAGTTTACCAAGGAAAATAGCTCTTTACAGGCAGTAGAAGGCTGTTGCTCTCCCCTCTGTTATATGCAGAGTACATCATGAGAAACGCTGGGCTGGAAGAAGCACAAGCTGGAATCAAGATTGCCAGGAGAAATATCAATCACCTCAGATATGCAGATGACACCACCCTTATGGCAGAAAGTGAAGAGGAACTAAAAAGCCTCCTGATGAAAGTGAAAGAGGAGAGTGAAAAAGTTGGCTTAAAGCTCAACATTCAGAAAACGAAGATCATGGCATCTGGTCCCATCACTTCATGGCAAATAGATGAGGAAACAGTAGAAACAGTGTCGACTTTATTTTTTTGGGCTCCAAAATCACTGCAGAGGGTGACTGCAGCCATGAAATTAAAAGACGCTTACTCCTTGGAAGGAAAGTTATGCCCAACCTAGATAGCATATTCAAAATCAGAGACATTACTTTGCCAACAAAGGTCTGTCTAGTCAAGGCTATGGTTTTTCCTGTGGTCATGTATGGATGTGAGAGTTGGACTGTGAAGAAAGCTAAGCACCAAAGAATTGATGCTTTTGAACTGTGGTGTTGGAGAAGACTCTTGAGAGTCCCTTGGACTACAAGGAGATCCAACCAGTCTGTTCTGAAGGAGATTAGCCCTGGGTGTTCTTTGGAAGGAATGATGCTAAAGCTGAAACTCCAGTACTTTGGCCACCTCATGCGAAGAGTTGACTCATTGGAAAAGACTCTGATGCTAGGAGGGATTAGGGGCAGGAGGAAAAGGGGACGACAGATGATGAGATGGCTGGATGGCATCACTGACTCTATGGACGTGAGTTTGAGTGAACTTCGGGAGTTGGTGATGGACAGGGAGGCCTGGCGTACTGCGATTCATGGGGTCGCAAAGAGTCGGACAGGACTGAGCGACTGAACTGAACTGAACTGTGAAAAGAAACAATGTAACACAAATTCTCAGAGGCTTCTGGGGACATTAGGTTCCTTTTCAGAAAGCCATCATTTGCTCTGGCTGGGATTACCTGTTTTGTGATTTTTGAGTGTCACTTAGAAACTTTACGACAACCAATTAATCTTTTGTAAAAGACCTGGTTAATGCATTTGAGTTTCCTCCTCCCCCCACCCCGAGGTAGTTGAGATGAAGCCTGAAAGAGATTTATAGGATTTAAGAGAGATTTAAAAAACTTTTTTTAAAGCAGGATTTTTCTTTATTGAACAGCTAAAGGCAAAACCATCTGTTGCCGTAATGAGTGTCTTTGGAGGGGATAAAGATGCCAACAATGAACAAAAACGGCCTTAAATGCCCACCAAGATCCTGCGTCATGGTTCCTTGTCTCACTGTCTTCTGGAGCTGCCTTTAGACAACCCAGGAATAAATGACTCCAAGTGTTTGCTGGTGTTGCTGAGTGAGTTCAGAGCTTGCGTCTCTCTCAGGGTTCACAGCACTAATATCTGATTTGTTTGATGTCAGTTTCCTGGAGACAGAGATGGGAGGCCTCGGGTGCAGGGGCCAAATTTCCTCTCGGGATGACTTTTGACCTGTCCTTTTCCTCAAGGTCCCTGACACACAATACCTCCCTGTGTCATGCTGGGTCAGCTCACACCAGGAATAATTAAGCAGAGCTTTGCTGCCGGAAAACCCAAGGCCAATTTGGGGCTGTCATGGGCAGTGATGGCCTCCAGTCAATGACTGCGGTGCCCCCTCCACCCCCCGCCCCACGCATGGGGATTTGCCTGATTTCTGAGACCTACCTTAGGAACAGCCATGTGGCCGTGCGATCATGGCGCTCTAGAATCTGACTTTCGAGAATCTGCACACCAAACGGTGGGTTACAAGTTAGAATCCATGCTCTGCTCTGGGCTGCGTCCCCACGAGGCTCTCTCTTCATAAGTATGATTAAGCTGAAACCCTAGTCTGCCATCCGTGTCTCTTTCGAACTCCCCTGCAGGTTTCAGATGGAGCCCGGTTTTGTACCAAGGATCGTGTTAGCTCTTCAGATAGATGTGCGGGAGATTCAGTGGCAGCTTAATGTCAGAGACAAATTCCCCAGTCCTGGCTTGGGTGTGTGGAGAAAGTCTCCAGATGTTTCTCTGAGGTTTTTCACCCCAGGTACGTGGCAGGTGGCGGGGGGGGGCGTCCCCTGAGCGGTCAGCCATGGACACTGCCATCACAAGCGGAGATTGCTGGGTGTCACTGACAGCCCTGCTCCCAGGCGTAATGACCGGCGGGCCCCAGTGCAAGAGAGCTGGCACTTCTGCTACTGATGGAAACCAGATGCTAAGGGGACCGTGTAATTACAGGAAAGCTGGTTAATGGTGGAGGGGGGAGGGGAGGCCCTGCCACCGAGCACGGGATGGGGGGAGGGCAGGCTCTGTCTTCCTCCTGTCTTTGAATGAAGTCTCTTTCATCAGCACTTTGAAATGCTGACACTGGCCTGCAGCCGCTTGTTCAAGGAATCACACAGGCGATTTTTGCATGTTTGACACTTTCTTATTCGGAGGAAGGGGACAGGCTGGCAGAATCAGAGGATGCTTTTGCTTTAGGAATGAGGGTTTCGGGACTTTGTGACACAGGTCCTGTGTTGACCTGAATGCCATTGGGGACATGTCTTTCCAGACCGGAGGGTGTCCAGCCCGCAGGCAGGCAGGCCCAGGCCCCTTGGGCAAGAAAGGGAAACTGCACACTCATGTTTCTCCCTTCAGTTGGAGCCTGGTAAGGCTTGTCTGAGTCGCCACAAAGTTCACTTCCACTTCTGGCCCGCCTGTTTCTCTCACTTCCCCAATATCTTGTTAAAACTGCAGGAAAAAGAACACATTGCTTCTTGCCTAAGGTCATCTTTGGAAGGAGCACATTTGACTTTTAGAGGCATCAGACTTCCTGGCCTCGATGGAGAAACACACTTACTCGGTAAACTTTTGAGCTGAATGATCCCGGCAGAGGGACACATACACAGGGGCCTAAAGAGGCAGGAAGGCCATAGGGACGGGAGCGGGGCGCGAGGCGGAAACCAGGGTGAGTCCAATTGCCCCAGTGTTTACCAAGACGGAGGCAGGTTAGGGAGCCAGGTCCTGGCACGTCTTACTGCTGCAGACACGGAACCAACTGACCCACGATGGCAGGTCTTCCTTCTTCTTGGGGGGCATGGTCATGTCAGGGGCCAAGTTTTGACCTGACTTTTAAGAACCTCTCTTTCACAGCCCAAGGCCTCTACGGGGAGCAGGGGGCGGCCCCAGTGTGCCTAAGCATACTGCAATACTTGGCAGGATCCCACTGCCCGTCTTGTGCAGCCCTTGTTTGCGGGCTTCAGTTTGCAGCCTCAGTTTGAGGGTCTCCATCGTGCCACCCCTCTCTCCATGGCCCTCATGCCCCACCTGCTGGGGCGCCTGGTGTGTTCTGGACACCCCTGGTCTCTACAGCCGGCTTCCACATTGTCCAGACGCCCTCATGACCCTCCACACCCAGCAGTGCCACCCACGCACATCGGCACCATCCAAAGGGCAGTGACATCTGTGACACCCTTCCTTGGGACCCTAGCTCAGTTCCCCAGCCACCAGAGTGAGCGTGGTCCACCCTCCTCCGAAAGAGCGCTTTCAAGCCAGCATTTATCTGGTGTCCAGGTGCTGCCCAGTCGTCCAGGGACCAGCTCGGTTTTCATCTCAATTTAACCACTTGGTACTCGGTCTGAGCAAGTACAAACAACAGGTGTTTAACACGCGTCAGCTGGAGGAGCACATGGCTTACGTGGTGGGATCATCTTCCAGATTTTCTAGGAACTGAAAGAGAGTTCACCACCAAGAAAGAGCATGGGAAGGCTGTGTCCCCAAACAAATGTCCAGGAGGTATGGCTGTCATATCAGAAATGGCAAATGACCCATAGCCTTAGGAAGAGATGATGATTTGTCTGAGAATTCTGAGTCTAAAGAAGCCTAAGATTTAAGCTTTCTGTCCATCCATCCATCCATCCATCCATTTACCCATTCACATTGACCTATCCATCCAACCATCCATCCATCCATCCCTTTATTCATCTATTTCTCTCCTTTCATTTTTCCCCAATACCGATAAGAATATGAGAACAAGGAGCAGTCTCTCAGAACTACCTGAGGTGCTGTCTCCCAGGCTGTAGTCCTCATTTTGAGAGGCATCTAGGCTTGAGAAACATCTAGATTTTTTTTTCTCAGATTTTTATAGCTATGTGATTATTATTAGGAGAATATTAAAAAAAAATCCCTTAAAAGTAGGGGATGGATACATCCCTTGATGAAATGTTATGTAGCCTTGAAAATGATGCCTGCCAAGGGCTGGCAATAATATGGAATATGGTGTCATAGAAGGTTAAATGAAAAAGTGTATACAGCATTTGAAATAAATATATTCAATGAAGAGTCTGGAAGGACACAGATACACGTGAACAGCAGCTCGAGTGGTGAGGGAGGAGGGATTCGTCTCCTTCACTCCATCTCTGTTGTTTTCCTGTCTTGCCTAATGAGCTCATTCTCACTGAGCAAAATGGTGTTCCAGAAATTTCTGCCACATTCTCCTTCCTTCCTTTGGACGTCTTGAATCATTTCAGTAGAGTTTGCTCCATATAGCAGGAAAGAGGTACTGTCTCTAAAATATATGTACGTATGTATGTATTTGGATGCGTTGGATCTTGGCTGCATCACGTGGGATCCTTCGTTGCAATGAACAGACTCTCTCGTTGTGTCTTGTGGGCCCAGGACTTGCAGCATGGAGGCTTTAGTGCTCTGTGGCATGCAGGATCTTAGCTCCCCAACCAGGGATCGAACCCGTGTGGTCTGCACAGCAAGGTGGATTCTTAACCGTTGGACCACCAAGGACGTCCCCTTTCTTTCTTTTTTAAAGAAAGAATTGGACAATTTCATCTGAGCCAAATTTGAGATCTATAACCCTGCAAGAGCATCTCAGAAAGCTCTGAAAACTGTTCTGATGTACTGTCTTTCTGTGATTAAAAGAAGAATGTGTGTGTGTATATAAAATAAATACATAAAATCAAACATAAATACACAGACATGTACATATAAACACATATGTGTGTGTGCACGCATGCTCAGTCACGCCAGTTGTGCCCGACTCTTTGTGACCCCATGGACTGTAGTCCGCCAGGCTCCTCTGTCCATGGAATTCTCCAGGCAAGAATACTGGAGTAGGTTGCCATGCCCTCTGCCAGGATCGTCCTGACCCAGGGATGGAACCCATGGCTCCTACGCTGTGGCAGATTCTTTACTGCTGAGCCACCGGGGAAGCCCCAGGAACATATATATACGTATATATGTCCGTCTAGTCAAAGGTATGGTTTTCCAGTGTTCATGTATGAATGTGAGAGTTGGACCATAATAAAAGCTGAGCAGCGAAGAATTCATGCTTTTGAACTATGGTGTTGGAGAAGACTCTTGAGAGTCCCTTGGACAGCACAGAGAGCCAACCTGGAAATCAGTCCAGAATATTCACTGGAAGGACTGATGCTGAAGCTGAAACTCCAATACTTTGGCCACCAGATGCAAAGACGTGACTCATTGGAAAAGACCCTGATGCTGGGAAAGATTGAAGGCAGGAGGAGGAGGGGACGACAGAGGATGAGATGGTTGGATGGCATCACTGACTCGATGGACATGAGTTTGGGTAAACTCTGGGAGTTGGTGATGGACAGGGAGGCCTGACGTGCTGCGGTCCGTGGGGTCACAAAGAGTTGGGGATGACTAAGAGACTGAACTGAACTGAACTCATGCATATTCTTTTAATTTTTTCCCCCAATGCTTCTATTTCCAACCAAATTAAATGTGGGTGGGCCTTGCTGCTGGGCCCCTCTGGATCCCCTGCTGGGAGCCTGGCGAGGAGCCCAAAGACTTCAACTCAGTCACTTGAAGGAGCATCCTCTCACCTGTGGCCCAACTGAAGAACCCGCTCTCGAGGGCCTTCCTCCAGGAGACATTATTAAGAGGCCCATTGGCAAGCATTAATGTGAGTGCGCCTGTTTCCACCACACAAACCACACTTTTCTTGGCTGATGTTAGCTCATGGTGTTTATCTGAGCTTCGAATCCTTTGCAATCTAATATCCAATGTCACAGTATCCCCACGGGCGCTTTTCACCACGTGTCTCTGAACCTCTCATTTTTCTGCTGCCGTTCCCTTGCGGGTGGTCCTGTGCATGAAATTAGCCTCCCTCCCACCCCCCATCCCTCGGCTTCACTTCTGAAATTCATACTGTAATGCGATGGGAAGCGTTTTTGTTGGCAGCCTCTGTGCAGAGAGGTTCTGAAGGATCAAGAAACATGTTCCCTCCGAGGGCGTATGTATGTGGCTCCATTTCTTGGAAAAGGCAGCAACTTTTCTGGCGCTGGTTCAAAACCCAGGACTGTACCCTCCGACCTGGCCAATGAGAGCTCTGGGCGTGGCTCTGCCAGGACAGCAGGATGTGTCCCCACTGCCCCTCCCTGGCCCCTGCCATCACAGGCTTGCCCTGGGGATGCTCTGGGGTCTCTCGTGCTGACCAGGCCTGGGGAGGACCCTGCCCCTTGACGGGGCTCCCTGTAGCCTTTCCTGGGCTGGTGGAGCAAATGGTAAAGAACCTGCCTGCCAATGCAGGAGACATAAGAGACCTGGGATCGATTGCTGGGTTGGGAAGATTCCTCTGGAGGAGGGCATGGCAACCCACTCCAGTATTCTTGCCTGGAGAAGCCCATGGACAGAGGAGCCTGGTAGGCTACAGTCCACGGGGTCACAGAGAGTCGAACATGACTCAGTGACTTAGTACAGCACATGCTTCATGTTAGTGCTCGGTGTTGGGCACACCTCGATGTTACTGGGTCCTGACTCAGGCTGGAAAGAGTCACCTCCCTTCCTCAGAGAACACAGAGGAACTGCCCATGGTTAAACAGGAAGGTGAGAGCTGGGCCTGCGTTGTCTGTCGTCTCCCGAATCTTCACACTCCACCTCTGTGCTTGTGCTTTCTGGAACCTCACTCGGCCACAGAGCACGAGGGGCTCCTGAGTCCTGAGCTCCTCTTCTACCAGCTTGGCCTAACTTTCTTAGGTGGGCTTTCCAGGTGGCGCTGTGGGAAAGAATCGGCCTGCCAGTGCCAGAGATGCAAGAGATGGGGGTTTGATCCCTGGGTCAGGAAGATGCCCTGGAGGAGGGCATGGCAACCCACTCCAGTATTCTCACCTGGGGAATCCCATGGACACAGGAGCCTGTTAGGTTACAGTCCATGGGGTCACAAAGAGTCGGACCTGAGTGAGCGACTAACACTCACTTTTTTACGCTCATGAGGACTCGGTGAAGGAGGTTTAGAATGTGGCCTCATTCTTCAAAGAGGAGGTCGCTGACGCCCATGAGGACTCTGTGTAAAGTGATGCTGGAGTTTATGGATCTCATCTGCTGGACCTCCCTGTGACGTTACGTTCCATCTGCCCTCACCCTGGGCCTGTGCACCCAGCCGTTTCAGCTCTTCTGTTTTTCTGTCCGGGTCTAGGGAAGAAATCCATGGTGCCTTTCACATTGGATGACATGGAATTTGGGGGTGAAATGTTTTAGCTGCTCTCTCTCTCTCTCTTTTTAAATATTTATTTGTTTGGCTGTGTCGAGTCTTAGTTGCAGCATGTGGGGTCTTTCCTTGCGGCCTGGGGCCATCTCTAGCTGCAGTGCTCGGGCTTAGGTGCCCAGGGCATGTGGGATCTTAGTTTCCTGATCCGGGATCAAACCCAAGTTCCCAGCATTGGCAGGTGGATTCTTAACCACTGGACCACCAGGGAAGGCCCACTGTTCATTTTGCAATTGTGCTGAGATCTTATAAATGAATAGATCAGAATCCTTCTTCATGCGCACAGTTCATTCGTTGCAGTAAAGCTTTCAGAACATTCAAGGTCTCTAAAGGGCAGAGAAACCTCGGAGGGTGATGGCTGAGCTGAGCTCTTTCAGAGTCTGCTGTTTGGTACAACCTTGCCGTAGCGAATCTGGGGTGGGGGGGCTTGGCGGGCAGACAGGCCCTGGGACCCCCATCCCACCGTTGAAGCCACGCATCACCAGGTGCAGATATCCCGGCAGAGGCCCACTCACATTCCGAAGGTCCTTTGGGGAAAAGGAAAACAAAAGCAAACAGTAACAAACCACAAGTTTCCAAACCTCACAGCGGATGCGTTTTGTCAGACAATGCAGCCACCCTCTTACTCTCCACTTTTCATTTAATCAGACTAGAACTGACGTACTTTGAATACCAGGAAAAGGGGAACTCATGTTCCCTGGTATCCCCAAAGAGGAAGTGAAACAAACAAGCAAAACAATTCCATTCAAGAAAAAAAAAAAAACCCAAACTGCTTATAGAAATATGACTTGTGCTTTCAGCTAACCAGGCGTCTAAAATAAGAATGGTGCTCAGCACAGATTCTGGGAAGGCTTTTTAAGAAAGGGAGGAGGAAATGAGTCGTCATCCTGGGCTCCTTGGGCGCAGGACTCGCCTTGGTCGTGGTGTCTGAAGATGACCTCCTGCCAAACCAAGAGCCAGGGTCCACGGTTGGAAAACTGCCCACCGGCCACTGATGTTAAAAAGAAGCTGGGGAAAGTCTACTTAAGCGCCCTGTGCCTTGTCTGTGCCTTTGAATGATGTGTGACTTTTCTTATTCAATTTAATTTGGCACTCGCAACCTGCCATTTCTTCTTCTTCTTTTTCTTGCATGCATGATCTTAGCTCCAACTAGGGGTTGAACACACACCCTCTGCAGTGGAAGCACAGAGTCTTAACCACCGGACAGTCAAGGAAGTCCCTGCAATCTGCCACTTCTGTTGTTCTCAGCTCCTTCCAGAATGGGTCACCCTTTCCCTGGGACTCCTCACCTGGACAGGCCCTGCCTCACCTGGGGAGACAGGTAGAGTATATTGGCCTAAGAGTATATTGGCTGGTTTTTGCACACGGGCTCCGATGGATGGGGAATAAGAAGGGAACAAGGAGAGGGGTCTCTTAGGTACTTTCTCCCTCCCTTGACAACTCCCAGGTCTTTGCTCGGGGTTACCACTCTGGATGGCACGTCATCCGTTGTCACGGCGGCAGGTCAGCTGGGGAGAAGCTGTACCTGTTGGCCATTCAATCTCGCTGGGGGCTGGAGTTGGCTGTATGGGCACAGACTGTGGAAAACTTTGTGAAAGATGCTATCTGCCCGGGGCCACTGCTCGGTCATCGCCAGGGTCTCACAGTTGCAGGCAGGGCTTAGCGGAGGCCCATGGGTGTGGGAGAGTCTGGCCAGGCTGGTGGAGGAGACTCAGGCATTAAGGATGGACGCTGGGGAGGCAGAAGAGGGGCCATGGAGTCCACAGGGGCCCCTCACCCTCCTTCCAGTTGAGCTCTTCTCTTTTTTTTTAAAAAAAATTAATTTTTATTGGAGTAGAGTTGCTTTACAAGGTTATGTTAGTTTTCTGCTGTAAAGCAAAGCTGATTGACTCCACAAATACATACATCTCCTCTTTTTTGGATTTCCCCCCCATTTAGGTCACCACTGAGCTCTGAGCGGAGTTCCCTGTTCTGCACAGTCGGGTCTCGTTAGTTGTCTGCTTTATACATAATGGTGTGTATATGTCAATCCCAATCTCCCAATCCCTCCCGCTTTCCCCCTCAGTATCCACACGTTTGTTCCCTGTGTCTGTGCCTCTATTTCTGCTTGGCAAATAAGTTCACCTGTACCATTTTTTCTAGATCCCACATATCAGCCTTGCTAGGTGACATTTGTTTTTCTCTTTCTCATCTGCTTCACTTTGTATGACGGTCTCCAGGTCTGTCCACGTCTCTGTAAATGGCACTATTTCATTTTTTATGGCTGAGTAATATTCCACTGTACACATGTACCACACCTTCTCTATCCATCCGTCTGTTGATGGACATTTAGGTTGCTTCTTTGTCCTGGTAGTTGTAAATAGTGCTTCAGGGAACACTGGGGTGCATGGATCTTTTTGAATTATGGTTTTCTCCAGGTATATGCCCCTTTTAACCACAGATCCAATTCAGTTGTCTCCACAGGAACCTCAGGGGACTTCCTGTTCCCATACAGTTGCTACAGAGATGCAGAAATCAGGTTCACTCTTCACTCCTTCAAAATGTACAGCGGGCGTGTTAGACTTGAGTTAAAGGGACACATCTGGTTTTCTACCAGGTGTAAAAATGGTTTTGACCAGACTGTGTGTTTCAGAATCACTGGCTTCTGCTGTAACCGTTTGTGATTTATTTTACGTATTTGAGAACATCTGATGGCTCCCCCGCCCTGCCCCACAGCTGCCATGGTGGGAGCCTTGGATACAGAGGGCTTCTCCTCTCTTTGGCCTCAGCACCCAACACTCCACACTTCTCCCAGGAACCCATGCTGCTTCAGCTGAAACTTCATCTGATGCTTCACAGGGAATTGGCATCAAGTTGGGGGCGTGGTGCCTTCCAGGCCAGGATGGCAGGGCCCCTCCAGTGGGAAGGGTCAGAGGCTCAGGCAGCGTGGGGTCAGGCACCCAGGGAGCAGATGAAAGTCTAATCTTGGACCATGGTTTTTCTTTGGTTTCTTCTCAAAGGCTGCGTTTGGAACTCAGACCCCACTGATTGGCTGGTCTTTTGACTGGTGTTGGGTTTCTAAACACCCTCCTCCACGGAGAGGTCCCTGGAGAACCAAGGTGGTCAGTGAGATGAATGGAAGCTTTTTTTTCCCCCCTTTAACTTTGTTTAAAAAGAGCTATTTTGTTATGAAAGTATCAGTGTTTGCTCACTGTAGAAAATAGATCACATAAAAGGAAAAACATCCTCGCTGCTTTCTGCCACCCCAATAGGCTGTCAGGGATGTAGGGTCTATCTTTCCATCCTGGAAGGCAGCCTGGTACCCACACTGCTTGTCACCCTCTTTTCCTCTTGCTTAGTAATGTATTGTGAATATCTTCCCACGGTAAAATGTTTTGCCATGCTACAATCCCTTCTGTACGACTTACTCCATCAGTGTATGAAATTAACTGTTATCCTCAGTGTATTATTTGTTCAACTTCCTGGTGTTAGCACACTGACTTTTTTTATTCTTATAAGTGATGCCCATCTTGTGTCCATGAATCAGTATTTGTTTAGCTCAAGAGAAGCTTTGTTTTTTTTTTTTTTTTTTGGGGGGGTCACAGTCTACAAAGGAGGCTTTTCTTTCTTTCTGGCAATGCTATGAGACATAGAAATTAAAAATAAAAATTGAATCCTTCAAGTAACCAGCTGGAGTTAGCTGGTTGACCATTCATGAACAGTTTCAGCCCAAACCCCACGAACTCTCTCTGGTGGCCCAGGAACCAGCCAGGAGAGCTGCCCTCTGCTGGCCCTACCTCTCTGGAAGTCATCCCACCTGTCCCCCAACTCCCCGCAGGGTAGAAGTGGAGACAGGGGCACAGCAGGATGGGAGGCGGTCAGCGTCCAGGGGCTGGGTCTGGGAGGGACCAAAGGAAGGAGGAGTGTGTTGTCCAAGCCATGAACTGACTCCCTAAAAAGGTGGGACACAGTGAGTGGCGTGCTGAGTACAGAAAGTTCTAGAACCCGGAGGACCAAGGCCTGGCTTTGTCTCCAATTGGCACCAGACTCTGAGCTTAACATTACCATTCATGGCCTTTAGCTGAGCACCTACTTTTTATTTATTTTTCTTGTGTCTGGCCTCTTTTAAGGCTCAAAGTAGATAATATTGGTAAGGGTGCTTAAGAACAGCTTATTTCATTAAAGGAGCCAAAATCTAGTCTCTGTTGTAAGTGAATGTACCTTTTGTAAAAAAAAAAAACACAAAAAAAAACACGTTTTGAGCAATAAAGTAATTTGTTTATTGGCTGTACCCGTGGCGTGTGGGATCTTAGTTCCCTGATCAGGGATCAAACCCATGTCCACTGCATGGGAAGCACAGAGTTTTAACCACTGGACTGCCAGGGAAATCCCAGTAAATTATTCTTAGATTAATGTATAACACACCTTTTCTTAATAAACACAGAGCATCATCCTCCCAGTTGTCACAGGAAGAAGCCCCTTCTGGAGGTGTCCTTGATCCCCAACACCTGCCGAGAAGCTGAGTCACCTCCATTCTGACCTCAGGGTACCCCCTCTTTCACTCACCCTTAGCCTGGGACCACAGACCCCAGAGACAAAGCCAGGAGTCAGTGGTCCCAGGTGACTAGCTTGAGCAAATCCACTCATTCCTGCAGCTCAGGAGCCAGCCAGAGCCTAGGGGCCTTCAGGCCTCCCGGAAGTCCTGCTGGGCCCTGGTCTCCTCCACCCTGAAAGGACCAGTGCCAGGCTCTGGGCTCTGGGCATGAGTGTGAGCTTGAGGCCTGTTAGGGGGTGCCTGTGTCTCCCAAATGTCGGAATCCTTACCCCCAATACCTCAAAAATGACTTGATGTGGAGACAGAGTTTTCACAAAGGTGATCAAGTTACAGTGAGGTCATTAAGGTGGCCCCAATCCAATAGGAGGGTTTCTCTGGTGGCTCAGTGGTAAATAATCCACCTGCAATGCAGGAGATGAGGGTTTGATCCTTGGGTCAGGAAGATCCCCTGGAGGAGGGCGTGGCAACCCACTACAGTATTCTTGCCTGGAGAATCCCATGGACAGAGGAGCCTGGTGGGATACAGGCCATGGGATTACAAAGAGTTGGATACAACAAAGCAATTGAGCAACAACAAATCCAGGACTGTGTCCTTATTCAAAAAGGAAATTTGGACACAGGCAAGCACAGGGAACTAAGATCACGGCATCCAGTCCCATCACTTCACAGCATATAGATGGGGAAACAGTGGAAACAGTGGCTGACTTTATTTTGGGGGGCTCCAAAATCACTGCAGATGGTGATTGCAGCCTTGAAGTTAAAAGACACCTACTCCTTGGAAGGAAAGTTATGACCAATCCAGACAGCATATTAAAAAGCAGAGACATTACTTTGTCAACAAAGGTCCATCTAGTCAAGGCTATGGTTTTTCCAGTAGTCATGTATGGATGTGAGAGTTGGACTATAAACAAAGCTGAGCGCCGAAGAATTGATGGTTTTGAACTGTGGTGTTGGAGAAGACTCTTGGGAGTCCCCTGGACTGCAAGGAGATCCAACCAGTCCATCCTAAAGGAGATCAGTCCTGGGTGTTCATTGGAAGGACTGATGTTGAAGCTGAAGCTCCAATACTTTGGCCACCTGATGCGAAGAGCTGACTCATATGAAAAGACCCTGATGCTGGGAAAGATTGAAGGCAGAAGGAGAAGGGGACGACAGGATGAGATGATTGGATGGCATCACCGACTTGATGGACATGAGTTTGAGTAAACTCCAGGAGTTGGTGATGGACAGGGAGGCCTGGCGTGCTGTAGTCCATGGGGTCGCAAAGAGTCAGACATGATTGAGTGACTGAACGGAACTGAACTGAGGCACAGGGAGGAGAGGAAGCCATGTGGAGAGGAAGCCATGTGAACAGGAAGGCAGAGATCAGGGTGATACTGCTCAAGCCAAGATGATCAGCAAAACATCGGAAACTCAGAGGGGTCTGGACACATTCCCCTTCACAGCCCTTGGGGCTCCTCTGTCCATGGGATTCTCCAGGCAAGAACACTGGAGTGGGTAGCCATTTCTCTCCAGGGGATCTTCCCGAACCGGGGTTCGGACCCGCGTCTGTTATGTTCCCTGCATCAGCAGGCAGATTCTTCACCACTGCCTCGGGCTCTGGGACTTTCGGCCTCCAGAGCCTGAGGCAGTGACCTCCTATAACCCCTCAGCCGGTGAGACTTTGGTGGCCAAGCACCCGGCTGCCTTGACCTCCTGGGAAACCGGATTGGCTTTGCTCTCTTGGCATTTCTGATGTGCTTGCAGGCTCTGCTCCTCTGGAGCATCTCAGAGACCAAAGGAAAAAGCCCACAGCAACCACCCAACCAAACAACGACAGCAAAAAGGGAAGAAGTGACGACTGGACACCTTCTGGGGTCAGCTCCCACCGGGGGAAGTGGCTGGGGGGAGGCTTTTCGTCCAGCTGCGAAGGCGGCTCAACTCAGCAAAAACTGTGGGGAATTCAGCAAAGAAAGGCTGGGAACGGGCTCTGTGAGTGTTGTGCTGATTAAAGGCCTGATCCCTGCTGTCCGCCACGTGGATACAGCCAAGCTTTGCTTTCAAAAACTCTGGCCTTGGATTTTTGGCAGCTGCTCCCAACCCTGGCTGGAAATGAGCATCACCCCTGGGCCTTAAAAAAATGTGCCCCTAACAGAGCCTGGCAAGACCAATGTCTTCAGAATCTCCAGGGAGGGTCAGACAGCAGAGATATACAGAGTGGATTCTGGCATGCAGCATGCCTAGGTGGCCGCTGACCCAAAGGGTGAGGGCAGAGTGTTCTGGATCAGCCAATGGCCTGGCTGCCTTCCCACCCCACCCAGCCTCTCCAGGCTCCACCTTCAGTCCTCACCCGCCAGCCAGACTCTGTTGCACCTGACAGTCACCACGGAGTCCTGTCCTGGGGCTACTGCGAGTAACAGAAGTACCACAGACTGGCAGTGAAAAAGAAGGAATGTGTCTTCTCATGGCTCAGGAGGCCAAAATCAAGGTGCTGGCAGCGCTGGCTCCTTCTGGTTCCCTGAGGCTCCCCCAGTTCCTGGTGCTCCCCACAATCCTCGCATCCCTTGGCTTGTGGACGCATCACTCAGATCTCTGCCTCCATCTTCATATAACTTGGTCCTGTCTGTGGGTCTTCTTTTCTGTCTCTCATAAGGACATGTTGTGTGCTCAGTCACTCAGTCATGTCTGACTCTTTGTGACCCCATGGACTGTAGCCTGCCAGGCTCCTCTGTCCATGGGATTTCCCAGGCAAGAATACTGGAGAGGGTTCAGTTCAGTTCAGTTCAGTCGTTCAGTCATGTCCAACTCTTTGCGACCCCATGGACGGCAGCATGCCAGGCCTCCCTGTCCATCACCAACTCCTGGAGTTTACTCAAAACTCATGTCCATCGAGTTGGTGATGGAGTGGGTAGCTACTTCCTTCTCCAGGGGATCTTCCTGACCCAGGGATCAAACCCACATCTCTTACATTTCCTGCATTAGCATGCAGATTCTTTACCACTAGCACCGCCTGGGAAGCCCCAAAAGTCATTGGGTTTAACGTCCACCCTAATCCAGGATCACTTCATCTAGAGAGCTTTACCTTAAAGACATCTGCAAAGGCCCTTATTCCTAATCAGGTTGTGCTCTGAGGTCCCAGGGGTATATATTCCAGGGAGCAACACTGCTCAGCCCACGACCCCTGGAGGGTTTTATATATCCTGCTGGGCCTGGGCACAGAGCCGGCAGTCTTCAAAGCTCCTGATGATTCCAACCTGCAGCCTGGGTTGCAAAACCCAAGGGAGATGTGTGTCCTCAGGTGCCTTTTATACTGAAAAGTCTGAACTGAGACCGGCTCAGTGGGGTTGCCCCTGGTGGAGGGGTCTGTGCAAGGTCTAGTCTTCCCAAGTCCATGGTTGTGGGCTGTGTGTCTGTGTGTGTGTGTGTGTGCGCGTGTGTCCTTTTTCAGTAAATCAACCATCGTGAAGGGCAGTGTGGGCGCCGGAGCTCCGGCATCAGCTGTCGTGTGTTATTTCTGGCTTTCTGCACCTGGGCAGCCTTGGCTTCGCGAGGAGATGTTTGTTGTCACTGGGCAGCGCCAGCCACTTTGTAATCCGAATCTCTGGTGGTCACGCGAAGGCTTGAACAAAGGTTTACTTCACTCCTCGACGACGTCTGAATGGTTTTCTCGTAAGAGACCGTGAAGCTGGTTTTCTTGGGTCTGTCAGCTGGATTTCCAGCCAAGGGCTTTTGATCCACAAAAGGGCCATTCAGGGCTCGCCTCGGCCTTAATTAATTGCAGGCCCTTGGCCGGCGGGCCCTGTGGGGCTGAGAGCCCCGTCTGGTTTCCATCCCGCCCCGAGGCTGCACCCGCTCCACCAGCTCCCCGGGCGCTCTGTGCCCGCAGCCTCCGCTCAGACCCCAGCTGGCTCCTCTTGGGGCAGAATCAGGGCAAACAGGAGCCTCAGGCGCCAGCTCGGGGACCAGCTTCCACGCCGGGTAGCCATAGGCTTTCGATCCTGAACCTCGCTCACTTCTAGGGAAAGGGAATGAGCACCGGGGAAGGGCCCGCAAGCAGAGGGCTGGCTCGTGGGATCCACGTCTGTTCCGGCCCGGGGTGCAGCCCTCGGGACCCATGTGGGTTCGCAGCCCCGCTTCGCTGTGCCACGCTGCAGGACCTGGAGCAAACTTCTTAACCTCTCTGTGCTTCCTGGACGCCCTGGAACGTGGTTATGGCCGCAGGTGACCGCATGTGGCCCTTGGCTCCCTTTGCGTGATAAATGCTCGCAGTCATCGCTGGAGCCTTGTTGGAGCCGCGACTCTGTCTGAGGCTCCTCGTGTTGGAGGGCACATCTTGGTCATCAGAGATCATGTAAGGAAATACCATTCCTTATCCATGGCCTGCAAAGACATGAAGGGGCTCCAATCATGCCCAGCAGCCCAGCTTACTTCTCCTTCTCCTGGGCACTGCCACTTTCTTCCCCAGATGCCTTTCCATGCCTGAGGCTCTTCTTTGGAATTCCTTCCCAATTTCTTTTATTTTAATTTATACTTATTTATTTATTTGGCTGCACTGCATCTTTATTGCAGCATGTGAGATCCAGTTCCCAGACCAGGGATCAAACCTGGGCCCCCTAGGTTGGCAGCGTGGAGTCTTAGCCACTGAACCACCAGGAAAGTCTGGTTCTCAGTTTCTTGATCCTCAAACTTAAATGCCTCCCAAAGCAGGACACCCACCTGAGCAGGTGTAGGAAGCAGGGACACTGGGTCTATGAAGCCAGATTCTTCCGGAGTGAACCAGCTTTTGCCAGGTTAATTGTGCTTAGTCACTCAGTCATGTCTGACTCTTTTCGACCCCATGGACTGTAGCCTACCAGGCTCTTCTGTCCACGGGATTCTCCAGGCAAGAGTATTGGAGTGGGTTTCCATGCCCTCCTCCATGGGATCTTCCCAACCCAGGAATCAAACCCAGGTCTCCTGCATTGCAGGCAGATTCTTTACTGTCTGAGCCACCAGAGAAGCCCAAGAATACTGGAGTTGGTAGCTTATCCCTTCTCCAGGGGAACTTCCTGACCCACATTAATAGTTACACTAATATTATTAATAAGAAATAAGGCTGGAACTTGAGCCCAGGTCTGTTGATGCCCCGGCCCTTGCCATTTAATCAACAGGAGCAGGTGAGGAGGGCTTGTGTGAAGTCCCTTGGAGCCAGGTTGACTGTGAGGCAGGGTTTTCAGGGGGTGGTGCTGCCTTCCTGTTTTTGTAAAGGACCCAAAGCTCACTCCCAGCCCTCAGGACAAATGCCCAGTTGATCTGACTTGTTCAGAGGCTGTTCCTATAAATCAAGAAATTGTTCTCCCAGCAAGAATGACATAAGATTTCTTGCTTCTTGTGACAAGGCTTTTACTGGCATCAGCTTTTACTGAGCACCCTGGTGATGACTTTCTTGGGTGTTGAGCAGTTCAAGGGAAGCTGCTTTTGAAGACCAGCATTTTCAGTTGGAAAATAAACAGAAATTCAAGTGCCAAATGCTGACGGCAAGGTTTCTCCATGAATGGAGAGTGGGCAGGTCAGCAAGGGCTGGAAAGGGCCAGAGAAGATTGGTTCCTGATTGAGGGGAGCTTGAGCTTCGGAGGGTGAGGGGTGGGTAGGTGTGGGGTCGGAGGGGTGGCAGCAGAGGCTGGAAGGCTCAGTGTGTTGTGTGATCCCCAGGAGATGAGCGGAATTGCAGCAGGAATGCAAAGTCCAAGTCAGCTCAGTGGGGACCAAAGGGCTCCCTATTTCGTCCAGAGCTGTCACTAGCGCCAGCCCTGCAGGTGCGTTTGTGAGTCCTGGGGTATTTGATCTGTGCTTCAAGCTGGTAGAGAAAGCACACTCCACACTGGGCTTTGAAGTCCTGGGACTCTGAATTGAAATGCATAAGGATCTGGTCAGGTTTAGGGGGCTATTTTGGCACAAGACAGACCAAACCAGAACCTTGGAGGGGTTGCAGCTCCCTCCGCTCCCAGCAGCCTTCCCTGCAGACACGCCTGCCCTGGGAGCTGTGCTCTGTCCCCAGTGAGGAGGGAGGTGTAGACAGCTCCCTCTGGAGTAGCGAGACCTGGACACGTCCATGCCCCTGGGAAGCTCAGTCTCCCCTGAGATTCGCCCACTTCAGCTACATCAGAGTCACCTGAGGGCGGGCCTCCACCTCTGGTGTCTCTGATTCTGCAGGTCTGGGCGGCGCCTGAGCATCTGCATGAATCTGACAACCTGCCAGGTGGTGCTGATGCCGCTTGTCTGGGGACCACACTTTGAGAACCACTCGTCTAGGGGATTCCCTCGTGGCTCAGACCGTAAAGAGCCTGCCCTCAGGGCAGGAGGTGTGAGTTCGATCCCTGGGTGTGGAAGATCCCCTGGAGAGGGAAATGGCAACCCATTCCGGTATTCTTGCCTGGAGAATCCCACAGACAGAGGAGCCTGGCGGCTACACACACTCGATAGGATCATAGAGAGTCGGATACGACTGAGCAACTACACGTTTTCATCTAAGATGCGGGTCCCAAATTTCCAATGCCTGAAAATCATCTGGGTCTAGTTTCTGGAAATTTAAAAAAATTTTTTATTTATGTCTTCTTTTTGGCTGTGCCGGGTCTTCATTGCTATGCATGGGCTTTCTCTAGTTGGGGTGAGCAGGGGCTACACTCTAGCTGTGGTGCGTGGGCTTCTCACGGCAGTGGCCTCTCTTGCTGCAGAGCACGGGTGAGAGGGCTTCAGTGGTTGCGGCCCATGGGCCTCGTTGTCCCACGGCATGTGGAATCTTCCTGGACCAGGAATCGAACCTGTGTCCCTTGTGCCAGCAGGTGGACTCCCAATCACTGGACCATCAGGGACGTCCCCATGGAGATTTTGATAAGTCTGCCATATATTGGGGTGAAAGTGAAAGTTGCTCAGTTGTGTCCGACTCTTTGCAACCCCATGGACTACACAGTCCATGGAATTCTCCAGGCCAGAATACTGGAGTGGGTAGCCTTTCTCTTTTCCAAGGTATCTTCCCAACCCAGGGATTGAATCCAGGTCTCCTGCATTGCAGGTGGATTCTTTACCAGCTGAGCCACAAGGGAAGCCCAAGAACACTGGAGTGGGTTGCCATTTCCTTCTCCAGCAGATCTTCCCAACCCAGGAATCGAACTAGGGTCTCCTGCATTGCAGGCATATTCTTTACCAACTGAGCTATGAGGGAAGCGCCAGCTACCAGGGAAGCCCTGTTCTGGGGCAGATGCATGCATTTTGATGATGTTCTGGGGACTCGGGGATTTGTGAATCTCTGGCTTACAGAGGGAGGTACTTGTTGCTGCAGCCTCCCAGGTTTCTCCCCAGGTTCCAGACTTGCATCTTTAACAACCGGCCCTCTGACTCTTACAATGATACCGGCTGGGGAGAGATGAGTGGGAGTTTCAGCTCCTACGTCCGGAGGGAAGAAGCATCTGTTGTCTCTTTGTCAAGCCCTGGGTGTCTCCCACCTCCCTCTGCCAGCTCTCCTCTTCCACAGCAGCAGTGCAGCCACTGGCACGGATTTAGGAAATGCCCATTGTCCACTATGTTTCACTTGGCACGTAGTGAGTTGCCCATACCCTTCGGTATTCTCAACAGTGGAAATGCCCAGCAGTGTGAGGAACATTTTGACCTTGTTCAGTCTCATCAGGGCTGGGTCCTGCACCTCCCAGTGTTCCCTGCCGCCCCGTCACTTCCCCAGCTCCAGCCTCAGTTGCTGTCGACTGTTTCAATGGAGTGACTGCTTGCAGCACTTTAAGTCCTTACCTCCAACCGCAAGAAAGCAGAGATGCTATCCAATACGGCTAATGACATGCCTGCTGATGCTCATGTAAGCACGTGCCCCGGGATTCTTGCTCATCTTTCCTGTGCAAGGCTGATGCAACCTCCCCAACTCCCTCCCCCACCCCAGCATTGAGGAGATTGGAGGCCCCTAAATATGAGCACTTGCAAAACTGTGCGGTTTAAACAGGATCTGGTTTCCTAAGCAAAATGGTCCAGCTCCACCCCATGCAATTCTGTGACTACTACTTTGGGGAGATTCCTTCAAGGAAGTCCTAGAGACTGAAGGGAGACTTGAGAGGTCAGAGGGCAGGGGAGAAGAGGGCAAAGGGTAGATTTTTACTGCTGTGAGGCTCTATTTTGGAGCAGTCATGACTGTAGAACACAGAGGAAGGGAAATGCAGACTTGGTTGCTTAGATGGTGAAAAATCCGCTCGCAGTGCTGGTGACCTGGGTTCGATCCCTGGGTTGGGAAGATCCCCTGGAGGAGGGCATGACAACCCACTCCAGTATTCTTGCCTGGAGAATCCCATGGACAGAGGAGCCTGGCAGGCTACCATCCATGGGGTCACAAAGAGTCGGACACGACTGAGCGAGTACACTTTCACTTTCAACCCAGCCCCACCCAGAAAGTGGAAGCCTGTGCTCTCTCCCCCTACTAGGCAGAACCAAGCAGTGCGGGTGAGATGAGAGCTCAGGACGGGGAGCAAGCCCCAACCTGGCTTTCCCCACCCCTACATGAGTGGAATCCCTCAGTTTATGCATCTGTGAAATGGGAGGGAAATGTCTCTCCGACTCCCTGCTGAGGGAGACCTGGGAGGATGCAGTGTTTGAAGCTGGTTTCCCGGGAGGTTTGGCATCACCAGGCTGCTGGCAGGGCCCTCCCTGGTAGCAGTGGCTGGGAGGAGGCACCCTCTTCCACCCCCAGCCCCGTAGGGTGTCGATATTAGTGGGGAATCCTTCTGGAGAGGCCCAAGGACTCTAAAGGCAGTGGTCAGGAAATGAAAATTCATCCTGGCCTTTTGTGTACATTTTTAAGACTATCCTGGAGGAAGTGGGCAGCGGGCGAGGGGCCTCCCTGTTTGTTATTTTCACTGATGCTGTTTCTCCTTTCCTGGCTGACCTGGCATCTTCAAGGTCACCCGGGCAGAAGATGGGGAGATACCGCCATACTTTAAGAAAGCAAAGGGACACCCAGGCCAATAAACAGGCGCGCATTTGTCCTAACGATCCTTGTCACGTGGTGCCCCATCCTCCCAAGTTCAGACAGAGGGGGACACAGAGACAGGCGAGCTTGGAGGTGGCCACACAGAGTGCATGCACTGCGCAGGCCGGCGTGAAGGATGCTTGGGCAGAGGGCAGAGGTCGCCAGGGTCCGGGCTTAGGTCTGCAGGACCCCTGGGCTGAGCAATGCTGGGCAGGAACACATGTATTTCTTTGCTTTGTTTTCTTTATTTTAAAAATAGCAAGATCTCCGACGTGTTGTTAGCCTTGCAGTTACAGGGTTCTGGGGCCGTGGTTCACACAGCAGCTGTAAAACTGTTCGGTGAGAATGAAACATTTATATAACCAGCTCTCTCTGCCCTGCAGAAAAGCTCAGAGTCATTTAGTCACTGTAAAGTGTGAAGGTGGTGAAAGTGCTGATGGAAGCCCAAGGAGCATCCCTGGAGTCTCAGCTGCTCATTGGCTCACGGGTTGTAGGGCAGCCTCCGACCCAGGCCCGGGGTGTGTCCCTGGCTCCATGAGCTTGACTCTTGACTAGGGCAGGGGTTCTGCCTTCTGGTGCTGTGACACCTTTGAGGAAGCCTGTTGGCTCCTTATTAGGATAACATTTTTAAATGTATAAAATAAAACACTCGGGATTGCAAAGGAAATCAGTTTATCTTCTCTGGTGGCTCAGATGGTAAAGAATCTGCCTTCAGTGCACGAGATCCGGATTCGGTCCCTGGGTTGGGAAGGTCCCCTGGAGAAGGGAAAGGCTACCCACTCCAGTATTCTTGCCTGGAGGATCCCATGGACAGGGGAACCTGGCGGGCTATGGTCCATGGAATCATAAAGGGTCAGACGCAATAACAAGGAGGAAAGATACAGTTATCAAGTTAAAAAAATGTGCTCTTGTTTAAATGTGTTTTGTAATAAGATCTACCAGCGGTTCGGATAACCGCTCTAATTTGAGAGTGGTGGGAGATTATTCTGAGATTTGTACACCAAGTGTAACGTTAGATCAAAGCATCTGCTGTTTCTAATCCATGACCAGTTCCCAGGATCTGTTCATTCTGTGTGTTGTGTCCATTCATGATGGAAAGAAATGCTCATTTTCAGTTGGAGATTAGTGAAAATATGAATGTCATTATTTGCCTATGCAGTTTCAAAGACTCCTTAAATTCCGTCCATGGACACTCCTGACTAGGACCCCCTCGAACTAGAGCTCATTTACCAGGAATGTCTGCCTGGCTTCCTGCAACCGTGCTGTGCACTTCTCTACCTCCCTCCACCCCTTCCTCTCTCCCTTCCTTCCCCACTGTTTTCCCAGCCTGATATGAGAAAGCCCTTAAAAAATATTTGTTGAAGGAGTGAATTCCTTCAATTGTAGGCATGAGAGGAGGTCGTGTTATGAGGCCAGGGCTGTGTAAGGTGATGGTTTAAAGAAAGCACTCCACCAAGGTCCTTGCTCTCCACGTGGAGCTCTGCAGTTGGGCTGTGGTCCCCTCTGGCCAGGATTGGAGGCGGCCGAGTAGGAAGCCTGCAGCAGAGCTCGGGGTGTGACTCCAAGTTCCAGGCTCACCACCTGTGTGACCTAGACATTTTTTTTTTTTTACAGTGTGAAGTAAGTCAGAAAGAGAAAAACAAATACCGTATATTAATGCATGTATAGGGAATCCAGAAAAATGGTACTGATGAATCTATTTTCAGGGCAGGCATGAAGACGAAGACATACATAATGGACTTGTGAGCACAGTGGGGGAAGGAAGAGACGGGACACATGGAGCGCGTAGCACTGACACGCATGCACTGTCGCGGGGACATAGGTGGGTCGTGGGACACATGGAGCGCGTAGCACTGACACGCGTGCACTGTCGTGGGGAAACAGGCGGGTCGTGGGAAGCTGCTGTGTAACACAGGGAGCTCAGCTCTGTGCTCTCTGACAACCTAGACGGGCGGGATGGGGTACGTGGGAGAGAAGCTCAAAAGGGAGGGGATACACGTACACATATAGCTGACGCATGAGGTTGTATGGCAGAAACTAAGGCAGCATTGTAAAGCAAATATCCTCCAATTAAAAAATTTAAAAATTGAGGTATGTCAATCACTGACATATTGTGTAAGCTCAAGGTGTACAACATATAGCTTTGATACATTTATGTTACCGTGTGATTGCCACTGTAGCATTAGCTAAAAGCTCTGTCACATCCCATAATTATCATGTCTCCTAGTCCCTCCTGACCTGTCAGGTCCACACCTGTTAAGAGGCGAGGAGCGCAGGAGCTGCCCTATGGGTGGTCCAGGTCAAATGAACTGATGCATTGAGCGTGCTTAGAACATTCGGCACACGGTCAGGGTGACCAGTTGTCTCATTTTCCTGGCGCTTCCTGAAGGCACTGAGGTTTGCTGAATGCTGGTGGCTTCCAATATTAAAAACCTCAATAGACCCAGGCAAAGGGGAATGAGTTGGTCGCCCAGTGATTGCTCAGCAAACGTTAGTTACCATCACCCTCTTGGGTGGTGTTGCCATGGTGCAGGAGGAAAGGAAAGGGAAGTGATGTGATGGGTGGGAGTTTGCTAGCCTGACCTTCAAGGAGAGGCATCCCTGTAGGATTTTGATCTTCTTTGCAATTATCTTAAAAGGATGCCCACTCTTTGTGACCCAATTTATAATGGAATGCCTCCAAAAACAGAATGCATAAAGTCCAAGCCTCAGCATGACAAAGGGAGAGGTTGGGAGGGAGACCCAGGCACCGCACACAAGGATCCCAATTCACCAGGGACCTCCGAAGCTGGCAACGCCTGCCTGGGGTTCTGGAGCTCGGATATTTTGCTGTAACAACAGGCTGACTGGTGAGTGAAACTGCTTTGTTTTACAAACCCACAGTTTTGGGGATCTCTTTGAGGATGTAAGTGTTGTAACAGCAGGATTCTATTCTGCAGGCTGATATTTCAGTGGATTTGTTGCAGTTTCCATACCCACCTGCCAGGTGCTATTAGCTGGTGCTGAAAGCTAGAAAAGTCAATATTCTAATCTTTGCTTCCTGAGCGTATGAACACTGAGCTCATAGAAATGCAGATCTCTCTCGGGTACATGCTTGGCTTATACCTTGTATGTAAGGAACTGGGAAAGATACAAGCAACACTGGCTAGTAACTATTAGAGGCCTTTTCTGTATTTTTCAGTTGATTGCAGAATTTCATTGTTGCCTTTAGAATTAATTTCATGCCCCTGCCTCTTTGGGAAATAAATGAATATCTCACTCTCGCTATACACAAAATATTTTTTTTAAAAAAAACAGTGTAAGCTTTATCGTTTTCTAATATTTATATTTATTTATTTCTTTGACTGTGCCAGGTCTTAGCTGTGGCATGCAGGCTCCCCCTGACTGGGGATTGAACCTGGGCCCCCTGCATTAGGAGTGTGGAGTCTTAGCAACCGGACCACTAGGGAAGTCCCCAGGAAATACTTGTTGATTGCCTCTACCGTCTGCTTCTCCTGCCCTGGTCACCTCCCCAGACAGCACAAGGGGGGCCATGAAATGGAACCACAGGTGTTTTTCCTCACTGGCTCCAAGAAGTCCTGATGGATGCATTAGCCAGAGGTTTCCAGTTCTTCCTGACTGTAACCAAGAAAAGTTTAGCAAAATATATGCACGCATATGTGTGTGTGTGTGTGTATAATTACAGAGGTTTCTGTGAACAGTTGGGGAGGCTTCCCTGGTAGCTCAGATGATAAAGAATCTGCCTACAATGCAGGAGGCACAGGTTCGATCCCTGGGTCGGGAAGATCCCCTGGAGTAGGAAATGACTACCCACTCCAGCATTCTTACTTGGAAAATTCCATGGACAGAGGAGCCTTCTGGGCTACAGTCCATGGGGTCACAAAGAGTCAGACACGACTGAGCCACTGACACCTTATCACTGTTCTGCGAGCCATGCTTACCTTGAACATACTCTCCCATGCCAATGCTTTCAACTCTAGGCTATGCAAGTATGCCTGTACCCACATGTTTTTACAGCACACACATGTATGCACATGTACATGTGGCTGAAACAGTGTAACATGACACCCTCACCCTACGGAGGCTATGCATTCTAATCTATTGTATTCTATTCCACTCTCACTTTGCTTTTATTGGTTGCTGGCTGTGACATTTCAGTTGATTTCAGGACTTACTGGTGGTTGAGATCCTGGACAGATTGCTGCTGGAGAACAGATCTTACAGGTGTGGGTAGGGTGCCCTGAGGCCTATGAACCAGCCAAGGAATTCCTGGGGTAAGGTGGGGTGGGCTGCTTCTAGTGGCTTCTGCATTTGGGCCCTTTCCCCTTTCTTCTGGCCTTGACCTCTGCCTCCCTTTGTTTGCATCAGACTCATTTTTTTCTTTAAACCTCAGTGTATGCACACTCAGTCATGTCCAACTCTTTGCAATGCCATGGACTGTAGCCCTTCAGGCTCCTCTGTCCATGGGAGTCTCCAGGCAAGAATAGTGGAGTGGGTTGCCATTCCCTACTCCAGGGGATCTTCCTGACGCAGGGATGGAAACTGTGTCTCCTACATCTCCTGCGTTGGCAAGAGGACTCTTTACTACTGAGTCACCTAAGATGCATAAGAGAGAGTAGGAAAATATAATCTAAATTTGGAGAGATTACTCTCAAAAAACAGTATGGCAAAAGGAAAAATCTTTAAGAAAACATGAACAAATAAAACACGCACACATAGAACATCCATTTGGAAGATCAGACAGAACATTTACATCTCAAAGACACAGAGAAACGTAAGTTTCCCCCAGAAAGCCTTTATGTAAAGTCCAAAAAGATATTTTTACTAAGTCAGCTTATAATGTTAGTTAATGTAACTTAACTGCATATGCAATGAAAGAGCCCCCTCAATTTTTAGGGTGAGATTTTCTTTAATTAAACCTCAGGCTATCATCTTAGCCCTTTGCCCCGAAGGCTGCTTGGTCTCTGTGGGGTCCTCTCCACCAGGCCTGCACTAGCTGGTGGTGAGAGATCAGGGGGGAAGACCTCACTAGCTGTCAGCGCCTAGCCTCAGGGTCACGGGCACAGCAGGTGAGGTGGCTCATCGAGGCATCTCTGTAAAGCTGCTGGATCATCACCCAGGCTTTCAGAGCAGGAAACCCTGCCCCCTGCAGCTCTCTGACTCACCCCGTCTCCAGGTCCTGCTGCAAGTAGGGCAAAGGGTTTCTCTCCAGCCCAGACCTGCCCGGCTCCCAGGCCTGCGGTTTTCATCTCTGCTCCCTCCAGACTCTTCTTTGCTTTTTTGGAAACCATGGTTTAAGGGAAGAGCTCTGACAATGTCTTTGGAGCAAGGATGCCCTCTGCTTCGTGGGAATCAGCTCCTTAGAAGTCGACTGTCAACTCTACCTGAGTTCAGGAGCTTCCCAGTAAGTCGTTGAATGTGAAAGTGATTTTGCCTTGAAACACACCAGCAGTGATAAAGGGTGCCATCAGTCGGTGATCCTTTGTTTACCTGCTGTTTCCTGGGCTCCTTGCCTCTTCTCTTTGTATCTGTATGTGGTGGGGGTGCCTGTTGGTATTTGACTGGTGGGAGGATGCTTTTGGGCTTTGGTGTTGGAAAGACTCTTGAGAATTCCCTGGACCTCAGGGAGATCCAATCAGTCCATCCTAAAGGAAATCAACCCTGAATAATCATTGGAAGGACTGATGCTGAAGCTCCAATACTTTGACCACCTGTTATAAAGAGGCAACTCATGGGAAAAGACCCTGATGCTGGGAAAGATTGAAGGCAGGAGGAGAAGGGGACGACAGAGGACGAGATGGTTGGATGGCATCAATTACTCAATGAGTTTAAGCAAACTCTGGGAGATGGGGAAGGACAGGGAAGCCTGGCATGCTACACTCCATGGGGCCGCAAAGAGTTGGAAATGACTGAGAGAATGAACAAGAACAACGAGGCAGGTGTGGAGTCATACTGGGAGGTTTAGGTATTTCTGAGGAGGCAAAGCACTGTCCAGTCATGGGGTAGGATGTCCTGTGTGGGTCGTGAGCGCCCCACTACCGGAAGTGTCCAGATTTCCCGGAAGACTCCTGGAATGCGTGATTTGGAATACCCAAGAGGTAGCATGGTGCCTGTATACAGTGCTCAATAAATGCTTGTTGGATGAGTGAGTTTCTGAGCTTGGGTGCCCCCTTTCTGCCCTGATGAATCTCGGAAGAGGGTGAATGTTAGAAAAGACATTGAGGGATTTGTTGGTGAATTCATCAGCCCTGCATCTTCAAAACCAGCCCAGCCAGAGGGTGGCCACCTTTCCTCAAACTCGACTCAGCTGCTTATGTGGAGGACTTCAGATGCTTCATAATCAGGAAGTTCTTAAGGTGCTGTCTTGAGTCCCTTCTCTTTTTTGGCCACACCATGGAGCATGCAGGATCTTAGTTCCCCCACCAGGGATGGAACCCACGGCCCCTGTGGAGTCTCAACCCCTGGACCACCAGGGAAGTTCCTCAAGTCCCTCCTGCCATGAGTGAAGTCCACTTTCCTTGGCATGCTCACCAGCACTGAAGATATGATTGTGCCTGTGCCCATATACGTGTGGAAAGTGCTTTCTGACCTGTCCTGTCCTGTCCTGGCTGAAGGAGATCCATCCTTCATGGAATGGAGCACTTGCATGAGGCTACCTCCTTCTGCGCTCGTCCTAGAGCTGAGGTTGGCACACTCTAGTCTGAGGGCCACATCTGGCCTGCTGCCTGGGGCTGGTTTTTTGTGAATGAAATTTTATTACAGCACTGTAAATGTCATACACATTGTCTGTGACTGCTTCATGCTGCAAAGGCAGAGCTGACCACAAGACCCATGAAAACGAAACTATTTACTTACCTGGCCCTTAGAGGAAAAGTTTGCTGGCCTTTGATCTGCAGCAAAAATATTCAACATAAAGATTGAAAATATGAGCAGATATTGCACTGAATACCCTGAAATGTACGGTCTCAGTAACATCGGCTGTGTGGTCAAAATGGTGAGGATGCAGAGTGATTCCAGCCCTAGGTATGAGCCCCAGAGCACTGAAGTCAAGGACCCAAAAAGTACTTGTACGTGAACGACCAGGGCAGCATTACTCACAATAGCCAAAAGCTGGGGATTACCCAATGTCCACTAGCGGACAAAATGTGACATTTCCACACAATACACTACTATTCAGCGATGGCAAAAGGTGAAGTCCCAATGCATGCTTCAACATGGATGACCCTCAGAAACATTATGCTAATTCAAAGAAGTCAGATGCAAAAGGTCATATATTGGAATTTCATATAATTCCATTTTTATGAACTGTCCAGAATAGGTAAATCCAAAGAGACAGAAACAATTAGTGTTTTCCAGGAGCTGGGGGTATGGGAAAAGGGGGTGACTGCCTAATAGTTGCAGGGTTTCATTTTGGGCTGATGAAAAAGGCCTGGAACTAGAGAGAAGTGATGGTTGTATAACACTGTGAACACATGCCTCTGAATTGTTCACTTTCAAATGGTCAATTTTCTATTGTGTGAATTTCAGCTCAACTGGAAAAACTGATAGGGATGCTAAGCAGTATAATACATCCTAGAGTGGCAACTGCAGCCTCAGAGTCCAGAGTGTGAGAGCCTCCCTTTGTCTGTGATGCGTTTGGGCTTGTGCGTCTGTGACGTTCCTGAGTCCCTTACAAGGCAACACCATGACCATAGTTTTCTCAGGGCAGAGTTCTTTAAGGGAAGCGACCAGAATCTCATTATCCCTCTTCAGAATTTTTCCTTCATGTACATCCCATCAATTGCTGCTTAAATTCCCATTCCAATCTTCATGGTCCTTAACATTTCTTTAGAAACACAGAAGCCACAGTGCATCCATGTTAGATGCGCACACACTTCTGAGAGGTGTAGGTAGGGAGGGAAGGCAGAGAATGAGGTGGAAATGCATTAACAGGAAGGGTCTTGTTGCAAGGTTCTGTAAGGAACAGGATGGGGAATAGGAGAGGCTGAGAACTGTGGCCAGAGAGTGGGTCCCTGTGAACAGTTAGCATGAAGACAAGGGAGGGATAATTTGCTGAAGACATGCTTGCTGTGTTACACGGTTTTAGAGGCACCATAACCTGATGGCTATATGTTGCACAGTACACAACCTGAGCAACTGTACATGGTGGTCTTGGGTGACAATCAGTTCACCAGACTGACGAACTTTAACTTTGATGTTCAAGTTGTAGACTTATCTGAGATCATTATCTCATCTAACACTCAAATATTGCATGGGACATACTTATACTGAATAATTACTGTTTATATTACAAATAAATATTTATACATTTATCTGAAATTCAAGTTTAACTGGGTATCCTGCAGTTTTATTTATAAAATTGACAGTTCTGTGTCTAACGCATACTTCAGACACTGGAACTATACGTGCGAGATGCCAAGTCACTGATGTGGGTCTGGAACCCAAGCTGGGCTGACATGTCTGAGTAATGGAAAATAAACCAGTTTACAGGAGCTGTTGGAATTCTGGTCTGTGTTAGTTTCCTAGGGCCTTTGTAACTTTGTTTACAAAACAAAGTCTCCCTGGTGGCTCAGACTATAAAGAATCTGCTTGCAATGAGGGAGACCTGGGTTCAGTCTCTGGGTCAGGAAGATCCCCTGGAGAAAGAAATGGCAGCCCACTCCAGTATTCTTGCCTGAAAGACCCCATGGACAGGGGAGCCTGGTGAGCTACAGTCCATGGGGTCCCAAAGAGTCGGACACGACTGAGTGACTAACACTTCCACTTCTTTGTATCAAAGTGCCATGACCTCAGTGGCTTAGAACAACAGATGTTTCTCCTTTCACAGTTCTGGAGGGTTGAAGTCTGAGCTCCTGCTGTCGGAGGGCCAGTGCTCGCTCTGAAGGTGCTGGGGAAGGATCTGTCCAGGTATCTCCCTCAGTTTCTGGGGCCCCAGATGGTCCTCAGCTTTTCACAGCATAGCATCAGCCTTCACGTGGCGTTCTCCTCCATCTCTTCACAGCTTTCCCCCTGTGTGTGTCCAAATTTCCTGACGCCAGTTACATTGGATCAGGGCCCACCCTCGTGAGCTAATTTTAGTGTGGTTACCCCGGTGAAGACCTGATCTCCTGATAAGGTCGCCTTCTGAGGTCCTGGGATGTCTCAGTCTGATTTGTGGTTGTTGTTTAGTTACTCAGATGTGTCTGACTCTTTGCAACCTCGTGGACTGTAGCCCCACCAGGCTCCTCTGTCCATGGGACTTTCTGGGCAAGAATACTGGAGTGAGTTGCCATTTCCCTCTCTAGAGGATGTTCACGGCCCAGGGATCAAACCTGGGTCTGCTGCATTGACAGTCAAATTCTTCAGCACTGAGCCACCAGGGAAGCCCCCTTGGTATCACTGGGTGGCTCTAAAGGAATCCCGTAAACTGAGTGCTTGTATGTTGTGTCTCACTGTCTGGAGGCTGAGAAGTTAAAAACCAAGGTGCCTGATGAGGGTTTGGTTCCTGGTTCACAGACAGTGCCTTCTTGCTGTGTCCCCAGGTGTAGAAGAGGTGGCAGAGCTCTCTGGGGTCCCTTTACAAGGGCACTAACGCCATTCATGAGGGCTCCACCCTCGTGACCTCATCCCCTCCCAGAGGCCCCACCTGCTGATACCATTCCATGAAGGTTAGTGTTTCACGTAAATTTTGGACGGACACAGGCACTCAGTTTAGAGCACAGATGTCAGGATTTCAGCATATCTCTTTTAGGGAACACTGTTCAATTCATAACACAGCCCTAGGTCTGTCCAGGGCCTTTGTTTTCTGAAACTGAGTTGGATGGCTTCCATGTGGAGGGCTGGAAAGCCCACATGTATCTGGCCTGTGGACAACTGGTCTTAACTAATGACAGTTCAAAGTGTGGCTGAGAGTCACGCCCGTCCAGAGGGGTCAGGTCTTGGGAAGGCCGATCATCAGAGGACAGGCACAGAGGCAGCCAGCCCAGCCATGAGAGAGGGGCGTGTGTCTGCCGGACGTGTGGAAGTTTTCAAGGGAACAGACAAACGTGCACGCTCACTTCCGCAAAGTAAACATTTCTGGAAACCCTTGCTTCATAGAAAGGGCCCACGAGTTTTGCACAAAATGTTACACAAGCTTTGGAAGTCATGGGTAGAAACTGTTTGCAAAATCCTTCGAGCCTCATACCAAATGTTTGCTTCAGTCTTGAAGCCTGAAACAAACAACCCTGCTGAGTCGAAAATGTGGGCTATGTATAAATAGGTAAGCAACAAGGATATTCTGTATCACAGAGAAAATTATAGCTGTCATCTTATAATAACCTGCCATGGAGTATAATCTGCAAAAATACTGAACCAGTGCGCTGCACACCTGCAACTGACAGCACTGCAAATCAGCTGTGAGTGCAGTTCAGTCGCTGAGTCGTGTCCGAACCTGCGGCCCCATGGACTGCAGCATGCCAGGCCTCCCTGTCCATCACCATCTCCCTGAGTTTACTCAAACTCATGTCCATCGAGTTGGTGATGCCATCCAACCATCTCATCCTCTGTCGTCCCCTTCTCCTCCTGCCTTCAATCTTTCCCAGCATCAGGGTCTTTTCCAATGAGTCAGCTCTTCACATCAGGTGGCCAAAGTATTGGAGTTTCAGCCTCAACATCAGTCCTTCCAATGAATATTCAGGGCTGATTTCCTTTAGGATGGACTGGTTGGATCTCCTTGCAGTCCAAGGGACTCTCAAGAGTCTGTTCCAACACCACAGTTCAAAAACATCAATTCTTCACTGCTCAGCTTTCTTTAGAGTCCAACTCTCATGTCCATACATGACCACTGGAAAAACTATAGCCTTGACTAGATGGATCTTTTTTGGTAAAGTAATGTCTCTGCTTTTTAATATGCTGTCTAAGTTGGTCATGAGTTTTTTTTTTCCAAGGAGTAAGTGTCTTTTAATTTCATGGCTGCAGTCACAATCTGCAGTCATTTTGGAGCCCCCCAAAATAAAGTCTGCCACTGTTTCCACCGTTTCCCCATCTATTTGGCATGAAGTGATGGGACCAGATGCCATGATCTTAGTTTTCTGAATGCTGAGCTTTAAGCCAACTTTTTCACTCTCTTCTTTCACTTTCATCAAGAGGCTCTTTAGTTCTTCAAATCGACTATACTTAAAAAAAAAAATCAGCTAATGAGACATTTTGTTCTTTTTCAGCTGTACTTGTAATAGGGAAGAAACTTTGTATTCTATTGCAAGTTAATCACTAAAGGGATGTTTCCCATAAGCTTAAATTATGCATCATGGTCCATCTCTGGGAGCCCTGCCTCCCAGGTAATGAGCATTATTCTAAATTACCTTTGGTTAGTTTATAGGAAACATCCTGATCAGGCCCACCTCTGAATGGCTGCAGGGAGGAAAAAATTGGCATACCCCTCTGGAGTCTGGTTGGAAATGGGAAATGTTGGGCTTTACTCCCTCCCCTTTCAGTATGAATGAGTTTGAGTAAACTCTGGGAGTTGGTAATGGACAGGGAGCCTGGTGTGCTGCGGTTCATGGGATCGCAAAGAGTTAGAAACGATTGAGTGACTGAACTGAACTGAGTCTAACTCAGGCAAGATGGTTCTTTGGGGCATGAGCTCACCGTCTTCTCAGCTGTCTGCCTTTCTGTCAACGTTTCTCACTCCAGAGACTCATCACTTGATTTATCAGCCTGTGTATGGCACGCAAGACGAGCTTGGACTTGGTAACAAAGGCAAAGGTATCATTAGGAAAAAAGCCCCAAATGTATCGTGTTGGCCAAGAAAAGAATCAGCTGAGGACTCCAGTCATGCTTGTTGCTTTGATCAGAAATAAGGCTGATATCAGCTTAGCTAAGTATTTTGTTGGACAGGCTTAAAGGTCAATTTAAAGGACAAGCCTCTGATACCTGGAACTAGGTATGTTCAGTCAAGGGTCAGCAGGATAATCTTCAAAGGAAGCCCTGGCTAGGCTGACAGAAAACTTGTGGCAGATATATATGTGGTCCCTGTAGCCCCTTCCTTCTGCTTTCTAGACAGAAGAGATGAGATGACAAGACTATCTTGACAAGCTGATAAGTTTTATGAATTTTCAGAAAACAGAGAATCAGATATAAAACGGTCTTTAAGAATACTTCCAAGAATCATAGCTTTGAAGTTTGGGGAATCCCTTAGATCAGGGCTGCCCAAGAGAAATATAATCTAAGCCTTTTTTTATTGGATCTAAAATTTTCTCGTGGCCACATTCAAAAAAAGAAGAAAGAAACAGCAAAATCAGTTTTAATCATATAGCTATTTATATCCAAATATATACAAATATTACCATTGCATCATGTGTGTGTGTTAGTCGCTCAGTCGTGTCCAACTCTTTGCAACCCCATGGACTGTAACCCTACTGGAATGGGTTGCCATTTTCTTCTCCAGGGGATCTTCCAAACCCAGGGGTCAAACCCAAGTCTCCTGTGTTGCACGAAGTTCTTTATTATTAGATCCACCAGGGAAGATGGCCTGACTTCTTGGCCCAAATCACTTAGCCTCTTGGTGTCTCTATTTTCCCATTGATGACATGGAATTTACGTTCCTGGAGGGTCTCTCCTGAGTTTGGAGGAGGCATTTTGGAGCCACTAGGGGAGAGAAGTACTGTTGCCTGGAAAATCCCATAGACGGAGGAGCCTGGTGGGCTGCAGTCCATGGGGTCGTGAAGAGTCGGACACGACTGAGCGACTTCACTTTCACTTTCCACTTTCATGCATTGGAGAAAGAAATGGCAACCGACTCCAGTGTTCTTGCCTGGAGAATCCCATGGACGGAGAAGCCTGGTAGGCTGCAGTCCATGGGGTCGCACAGAGTCGGACACGGCTAAAGCGACTTAGCAGTAGCAGCAGCAGGGAAGAGAAGGGATGAAGTGCAGGCTCTGTGAGGGACACGCATCCAGATGCTACACTAAGATGCTGGAGTGATAATCTCCAAGCCGGGAATTCCAAGAAACCCCCATGTTCAGGTTTTACCAGAAGGTCAAACCATCCTCAGGCAGGACTGAGAAAAAAAGAGGAAAACAAAATTAGACAAAACCACAAAGAAATCCAAGAGGTGATGGAGAAAAAAATCCAGCCCAACCCTCCCAGGGTATAAATGACCCGTAGGAATGGACAAGCCTGCTGATGGCTGTAGACATGTTTCCAGCCCGTCTGGAACTTTTGAGGCTGGTGGGTAATGTGAGCCATGCTCAGATCTCTGTCAGAATCCTTTCATATGATTTTCTTTTGTTAAAACTTTATTTAAAAATGCTTTACAGTATTGTATTGGTTTCTGCCATACATCAACAAGAATCGGCCATAGGTATACATATGTCCCCTCCTGAACCTCCCTCCCACTTCCCACCTCATCCCACCCCTCTAGGTTGTCTCAGGGTACCAGAGTAGTCACTTCATAAGATTTTAAAGAAAGATTTCTAGGAAGTCACTGGCTTACAAACTTCTTTTATGCAAACACTCCATAACGTGTTCCTGGCTGTGGGAGGTGGCTCAGGGCAGGGTCTCTGGGGACATGGTTGCTAGTAGAAATATCGCCAGGCAGATTCCACCAGTGGTGCAGGGACCAAAAGCCTGATTTCTCATGGAGAAAGGCATGCGAAGAGCATGTCAAACCCTCTGCATCATACCTTTCTCCAAAGCTATAAAGGTGAAATGCCCAAGTCATCTCCAGCCAGAAGTTTCTAGAACAGTGATTGTGCTGTGTGCAGTCAGTTGTTCAGCCCTGTCTGACTTTTGCAACCCCACAGACTGTAGCCCACCGAACTCCTCTGTCCGTGGGATTTCGCAGGCAGGAATACTGGAGTGGGTTGCCATTTCCTCCTCCAGGGCATCTTCTCCATCCAGGGATGGAACCTGTGTCTCCAGTGTCTCCTGCATTGGCAGGGGGATTCTCGACCAGTGCGTCACTGGAGAATGGTGAGCACTTAATAATAACACACCAGGCTCTGTTCCTTTGGGGACAATCCAGGTAGTCACATCTGTGAAATGGCTGTGAAATGACTTTGATGGTGAGGACTTCTGAAAGCACAAATAAATCCTTCATTCCATCACGTGCTTGCTGCCTTATTTTAAAAACCAAGTGAATACATTCACCATTTCATGCCAGGTGGAAATTTTAAGTGCTAAGATGCATTGCTGGATGGGATTAGCCCTTCTGAGTTGACTCATTGGAAAATACTCTGATGCTGGGAAGGATTGAGGGCAGGAGGAAAAGGGGACAAAGGAGGATGAGATGGCTGGATAGCATCACCGAATCGATGGACGTGAGTTTGAGCAAACTCGGGGAGCTGGTGATGGACAGGGAGGCCTGGCATGCTGCGATTTATGGGGTCGCAAAGAGTCGGACATGACTGAGTGACTGAACTGAACTGACTGAAAGAATGTTTCCCAGACACATGGGTGAAGAGTCAAGAGCATTACTTCAGATGGCTCATCACTCTCTACTCTTCAAAATTAAAAGATAAACATTTCTCCTAATTATCAGTTTTACATGCCCATGGTAGAAAGCCAGAAATTAGAGTGTAGACTAAGGAATGAAATTTACTGTAATAATCCCACCAGCCAAGATAATATCTACTGGGGACATTTTGGTCTAAAACATGTTCATTTGAATAGCTTAGATGTTATTGTGTTTACTTTTTTCCTTTTCTGCTTAGTATAGTGAAAGTGTTAGTCACTCAGTTGAGTAGATAATGGCATTTGCCCATGTCACTGAAAATTATTTGCAAGCAAGATTTCAAAACAGTTCATTATAAAATTTTAAAATGTACCAAATTCAATAGCAGTTTATCATCAACTGGAAACACTGACAATTATCAGGATGTGGCTAGTCTTGTTTCTTTTAATCCCACAAATCATCCCACCCCCAGAATTTACTGGAAGCAGTTTCAAGGAATCACATAATTTTATCTCTAAATATTTCAGTATGTAACGGAAAGATGATGAAAAGACAGAGAACTTAAATCATGCCAATAAAACCACAGTACCATTATCTCGTTTAAAAACAAGCACAAATTTTTAGTCAAATTAAAATAATATTTTTTTTAATCATCCAGTCAATGCTTACATTTCCGTGAATGTCTTGAGAGTTTTATTTTGTTTTTGGCATTTTATTTGAATTGGGATCCAAAAACTTTGGTTTGCTTGGATTGGTCCATACATCTCTCTCTCTCATTATTCAGTTATTCTTGTAACTTACTTATTAAAAGAACCAGGACACTCGTCCTGTCCTTTCCTGGAGTCCCGTGTTGCTGGTTACATCCCTGCACTTTTTTCAGTTTTGCCCTGTTCTTTCTTTCTCTTACCTGTTCGTGGTTCTGGCCCCTTCCAGTGAGCCTGCAGGCTATAACATGCTCCCAGGGAGATTCAGGGTCCTGAGAGGAGGTGTCAGCAGGAAATTCCATCCTGCCCATGACTCCTCCCCTGAGGAAACAGGCAGCCTTGAGCTCTGTGGTTCCGTCAGGAGGGACTGAAAACATGGATGCACAAAGGGAAGACCAGAGGCAAGATTCTAGAAAATGTACTAGGTCAGGGTGAGGGGCCTGTGTGTGTGGTGTGTGTGTGTGTGTGTGTGTGTCCTGAGTACGCTGTGTGTGTGTCCAGAGTACGCTGTGTGTGGGTACTCTGCCTTACCTCTAAACTGGATTTTGTTGGTTGAGATATAATCAGATTGGTGCTCAAACTTGGAATATTTCTATTATTGATAGAATGTGCCTTGGTGTTGTTGAGTCACTAAGTCATGTCTGACTCTTTGCGACCCATGAACTGCAGCAAGTCAGGCTTCCCTGTCCTTAATTATCTCCTGGAGATATATATATATCTGAGATATATATATATATATATATATATATATATATATATATATATATATACACATATATATATATATATATATATACACACACATATTGCATATGTGTGTTATATGCATATAACTCAGTTATATATATATAACTGAGATATATATATATATATATATATATATATATACACACATATTGCATGGTATCATTCTATTTGCTTACTTATATTGCATTTTCTCATAACTGTAATTCATTTTTTATTGTGGTAAAATATGCCTAACACAAAAGTTATCATTTCTGCCATTTTTCAGTGTACAGCTCAGTGGCATTAAGTATATTCACTTTACTGTACAACCACCACCACCAACCGTGTCCAGAACTTTCACATGTTCTCCAGTTAAAGCACATTGAATGCTAATTCCTCTCTGTCCCCTCCCCAGGCCCTAACAACCATTGTTCCTCTTTCTCTGTGGATTTTACACTGTAGGAACTTCATGTAAGTGGAATCACCATTTTTTTTTTTAAATTGTGTGGTGGCTTACTTCACTTAGTGTAATGTTTTCAAGGTAGCATTGAAATCCTAACATTATTAAGTCTTTTAATCCATGAACCCAGGATGCCTTTCCATGTATTGGTATCTTCTTTAATTTCCTTCAGCAACATTTTGTTCTTTTTGATTTTATTTTAAATGAAGTCACTAATTTCCTTTCTGGATTGTTCACTGTTAGTGTACAGAAACGCATCTGATCTTTGTGTAATAATTTTATATGTGGCAACTTTGCTGAATTCATGGATTAGTTGTCACAGTTTTTCTTTGGTGTAATTTTTAGGGTTTACTATGTATGAAATCATACATAGGAATAGACAGTAATAGATACTGATAGACAGAGTGCCTGATGAACTATGGATGGAGGTTCATGACATTGTACAGGAGACAGGGATCAAGACCATCCCCATGGAAAAGAAATGCAAAAAAACAAAACGGTTGTCTGAGGAGGCCTTACAAATAGCTGTGAAAAGAAGAGAAGCAAAAAGCAAAGGAGAAAGGGAAAGATATAAGCATCTGAATGCAGAGTTCCAAAGAATAGCAAGGAGAGATAAGAAAGCCTTCCTCAGCGATCAATGCAAAGAAATAGGAAAACAACAGAATGGGAAAGACTAGAGATCTCTTCAAGAAAATTAGAGATACCAAGGGAACATTTCATGCAAAGTTGGGCTCGATAAAGGACAGAAATGGTATGGACCTAACAGAAGCAGAAGATATTAAGAAGAGGTGGCAAGACTACACAGAACTATACAAAAAAGATCTTCATGACCCAGATAATCACAATGGTGTGATCAGTCACCTCGAGCCAAACATTCTGGAATGTGAAGTCAAGTGGGCCTTAGAAAGCATCACTATGAACAAAGCTAGTGGAGGTGATGGAATTCCAGTTGAGCTATTTCAAATCCTGAAAGATGACGCTGTTCAAGTGTTGCACTCAATATACCAGCAAATTTGGAAAAGGTCAGTTTTCATTCCAATCCCAAAGAAAGGCAATGCTAAAGAATGCTCGAACTACTGCACAATTGCACTCATCCCACTCCAGTACTCTTGCCTGGAAAATCCCATGGATGGAAGAGCCTGGTAGGCTGTAGTCCATGGGGTCACAAAGAGTCAGACACGACTGAGTGACTTCACTTTCACTTTTCACTTTCATGCATTGGAGAAGGAAATGGCAACCCACTCTAGTATTCTTGCCTGGAGAATCCCAGGGACGGGGGAGCCTGGTGGGCTGCCGGCTATGGGGTTGTACAGAGTCAGACACGACTGAAGTGACTTAGCAGCAGCAGCAGCAGCAGCAGCAGCAGCAGCACATGCTAGTAAAGTAATGCTCAAAATTCTCCAAGCCAAGCTTCAGCAATACGTGAACCGTGAACTTCCAGATGTCCAAGCTGTTTTAGAAAAGGCAGAGAAACCGGAGATCAAATTGCCCACATCCGCTGGATCATCAAAAAAGCCAGAGAGTTCCAGAAAAACATCTATTTCTGCTTTATTGACTATGCCATAGACTTTGACTGTGTGGATCACAATAAACTGTGGAAAATTCTGAAAGAGATGGGAATACCAGACCACCTGACCTGCCTCTTGAGAAACCTATATGCAGGTCAGGAAGCAACAGTTAGAACTGGACATGGAACAACAGACTGGTTCCAAATAGGAAAAGGAGTACGTCAAGGCTGTATATTGTCACCCTGGTTATTTAACTCATATGCAGAGTACATCATGAGAAATGCCAGGCTCGATGAAGCACAAGCTGGAATCAAGATTGCTAGGAGAAATATCAATAACCTCAGATTTGCAGATAACACTAACCTAATGGCAGAAAGTGAAGAGGAACTCAAAAGCCTCTTGATGAAAGTGAAAGAGAAGAGTGAAAAAGTTGGCTTCAAGCTCAACATTCAGAAAATGAAGATCATGGCATCTGGTCCCATCACTTCATAGGAAATAGATGGGGAAACAGTGGAAACAGTGTCAGACTTTATTTTTGGGGGGCTGCAAAATCACTGTAGATGGTGATTGCAGCCATGAAATGAAAAGATGCTTACTCCTTGGAAGGAAAGTTATGACCAACCTAGATAGCATATGAAAAATCAGAGACATTACTTTGCCAACAAATTCCATCTAGTCAAGGCTATGGTTTTTTCTGTGGTCATGTATGGATGTAAGAGTTGGACTATAAAGAAAGCTGAGCACTGAAGAATTGATGCTTTTGAACTGTGGTGTTGGAGAAGACTCTTGAGAGTCCCTTGGACTGCAAGGAGATCCAACCAGTCCATCCTAACCAACCAGTCCATCCTAAAGGAGATCAGTCCTGGGTGTTCATTGGAAGGACTGATGCTGAAGTTGAAACTCCAATACTTTGGCCACCTCATGAGAAGAGTTGACTCACTGGAAAAGACTCTGATGCTGGGAGGGATTGGCGGCAGGAGGAGAAGGGGACGACAGAGGATTAGATGGCTGGATGGCATCACCAACTCAATGCACATGAGTTTGGGTGAACTCCAGGAGTTGGTGATGGACAAGGAGGCCTGGAGTGCTGCGATCCATGAGGTTGCAAAGAGTCAGACACGACCGAGCAACCGAACTGGACTGACGTATGAAATCATGTCATTTACAAGCAAAGACAATGTCTCTTCTTTCTTTCTGATTTAGTTGAATTTATTTGCCACATTAAATCTTTATTAATTCCATTCCTATAATGGAAAGAGAAAGTAGGTCAGAGAAGGAGAAAGCAGAAGCTGGGCTAAGGACTGTGCATTTGGTTAATTTCTTCCCCACCCATAAAAGAGTCTCTTGGTTCAGACCATTTTGACTGAGGGGCCTGGTTTAAATTAACAGAAGTGCAGCTCAAAGTCTTAATTTGGGACTGAAATGCTTTGCTGAGTGTTCACTGAAGCTTCCAAAAACAAGACCATCTGGTCAATAAAGAAAGGACCAGGGAAGGCTGTGCTGCATTTCCAAACAATGTTCATGGATCTTGAATTCTCAGTATTCAGGTTGAATTAGCAACATCTCCTTTGTTGATAAGCTGAACCTGCTTCTGAACCAAGCATCATTGTATGGTATTTTTCCATAAGCAAGAGTGGTCATATATCATATACATAGATCTGTAATATACGTAAAATGCTGAAAAATAACAGCACCCTATAATACATGAATCTGGAACATTTCTCTGGATTCGAGGGGCCTGCAAGATTTGGGGAGAGAAAACTAAGGGTGGTGGTAGGTGGTGACCATGTCTTGGGATTTCCCTCCACAAGACTATGTCACTTAGCTATGTCTGCAAGGATGCATATGTGACAATTCTGAGATCCAATTCTGAGTTTGAAACAGGAGCTGTTTGACTGAGTCACCATAGGTTAACCTCCATAACAAACAATCCCACTGTTTTAGTGGCTTAGTATAATAGAGTTTATTCTGTATCTGGTGGTGGGAGTTTGGTGGGAAGGAAGTCTGCTCTACAGCCTTGTTCAGGAACCCAGGCTCCTCCTGTCTTATGGCCATGCCTTCCTCCAAGACCTGGGGTCCTCCCTTCCCAAAGGATATGGGAAGAGAGAACGTAAGCAGGATTTCCCAAAAGATTTCTCAGGGTCAGATCAGGAAGTAGCTTGTGTTCTTTCTGCCCATGTTCCATTGGCTAGAGCCGTCACCTGTCTGCAAAGGGGACTGGGGTGTTGGTCCAGGTGGGAGCCTCAGAAGCAGAGGAGCCCACTGGGACACAAGGCATTCTCTGTCATTCTGGCCAACCTGAAAACTGGTAAGTCAAACCATCCCGGGGATGGGAAAAAAGGCATTTTTATTAAATCAAAGGATTGTAAATTAGTATCTATTACATTTCTTCGGTATTCAGTTGCTTTTCGACTCAGTGAAAAGACTTTTAAAATTGATATAATTTTCATAACGTTTTTTTCAGAGTTTGGTTAGGCTTCAAAGGCTAAAATAAAATTTTCTGTATAAAGGCCTTAAGACATAATTTTTTCCTTCTAGTTTTATGGAGATAGAATGACATCCAGCACTGAATGTCGAAGGTGTACAGCATAATGATTTGACTTGCATACATCACGAAATGATGACCCACTGTAGTAAACATCCATCATTTCATAAAGATACAAGATGAAAGAAATAGGAAAAAGTTTTCTCCCTGTGATGAGAGCTCTTACAGTTTCCTCTTTCAACAACTTTCATATATAATGTACAGCAGTGTTAACTGTATCGGTCATTTGTACATTACATCTTTAATGCTTTTCTATATTATAACTGGGAGTTTATACCTTTTGATTACCTTCCTCTAATCCCCCCTCCCTGTCCCCACTACACAGATTCTTTACCAGCTGTGTCACCAGGGAAGCCCAAGAATATTGGAGTGGATAGCCATTCCCTTCTCCAGGGGATCTTCCCGGCTCAGGAATTGAACTGGGGTCTCCTGCATTGCAGGCAGATTCTTTACCAGCTGAGCCACTAGGGAAGCCCATTTAATCCCCCTTCCCTGTTTCCACTACTGGTAGCTACAAATCTGATCTATTTTTCTATGAGTTTGTCTGCTTTTACAATGTCAAGAACTATGAAGGGTCCTAGATTTTAACCCTACTTGTAAGCTAACGAGTCAGCATGCCTGTCTCATAGTAAAAGACATGAAACTCCCAGGCCAGAAACATTATTTATCTTGTTCACAGCTGTCTAAGCAGTGCCAAGAGCACATTGTGTGGCACATAGGAGTTTCAAGTAATATTTAGGAAGGAATGGACAAGTTAATATTCATGTATTATGGATTTATTAATATTCAAAATAAATGATGTGTACACATTAGTATATTTAAAATAAATAACCGACAAGGACATATGGTATAGCACCTGGAACTTGGCTCAATATTGTGTAATAACCTAAACGGGAGGAAAATTTGATAAAGAATGGATACTTGCATGGATATAACTGAATCACTTTGTTGTATGTCTGAAACTAACGCAGCATTGTTAAGCAACTCTACTCCAATGTAAAACAAAAATTAAACAAAATCAAAGCATAGTTAAGTCAATGAATACTGGTATAACAAATGAATGAGGAAATACCATGACCTAGTCTCATCAAGCCCCCTTCTTATACTTTGTCCTCTGTCTCAGTAAAGGACACTCTCAGTTGCCAAAATAAAAAACTGAGGGCCACTCTCAACTCTCCCTGTTGTTGTTCAGTCGCTGTCATGTCTGACTCTTTGCGACCCTATGGATTGCAGTTTGCTCAAAGTTATGTTCACTGGGTTGATGAGCCATCCAACCATCTCATCCTCTGTTGTCCCCTTCTCCTCCTGCCCTCAATCTTTCCCAGGATCAGGGTCTTTACCAATAAGTCAGCTCTTCTCAACAGGTGGCCAAAGTATTGGAGTTTCAGCTTCAGCATCAATCCTTCCAATGAATATTCAGGGTTTATTTCCTTTAGGATGGATTGGCTGATCTCCTTGAAGTCCAGGGGACTCTCAGGAGTCTTCTCCATCACCGCAACTCTCCTTACTGGAATGGAAACAGTCACATTCACGAAACTACCTATCAGCCAAACATGGGCCCTCTACGTGTCAGCTCCTGCTGACTTGATCTTGCTGTTGGCTTTGAAGATGGAGGGAGGGCCCATGGAATGCAGGCAGCCACCAGAAAGCTGGAGAGACCAGGAAACAGACTGTCCCCAGAGCTTCCAGGAGGAACCAGACCTGCTGAGACCTCGGCTTTGGTGCCCATGTCAGATGTCTGACCCCAGAATTGTAAGATGACGTATCTCTGTTGTTTTAAGCCAGTGCATTTGTGATCATTTGTTATAGCAGGAAATCAACACAGGAGAGAAAGGGCTCCCTGGGACGCCATCCCTCCCACTGGGAACTGGCCAAGGACTCTGATGACATCTTGAGAAGATTTGTTTGTAGGACGAGCCTTGATGGGGAAGGGGTGTTTTGTGGGTGATCAGAAACAGGAACTGGAGAGCTTCTAAAACAAATTTCCAGGCAAGGCTGGAAGGAACCAGAAGGGCATGTCCCAGCTCCTCCATCCAAGTTCTTGAGACTCTTCAGTGCTCAGAAGGGCGTGGGGACAAGTGGGGAAAGGAGAGGTTAAAATTTGTACATGGGTTAAAAAAAAGAAAATTAGCAAATTAGCAAACAGGTGCACAGCCATGCAAGAAAGCCGGACCTGCTGTTTCGGGAACAAGACTTTTTTTCTTTCTTTCTTTTGCAGGGAGACTTCCCAAACCATCTCACCTCCCTGTGAGCCAGATCTTGGCAGCTCTGTGAGGTCCACCTTCCCGGCTCTGTTCTGCCTGCTGAGGTCGTAGCTTTTCTTCCGCTCCCCCTTCCTTTTAAATATTCTTTTCTTCTCCTGATGGCCTCTCCTTTACGGTTTTCCAGTAGAACTTGGGATGTAGTACAGGGGAAAAACAAATGACAGATGAGACTTAAAAGTGGAATGTTCTGAATTTCTCAAAGGAGACTATGAAAAAAGGAAAAATGTTTAAGTAGCGTCTACAAGGGAGGAGAGAGGACAAATGAAAGGAACAATTTTTAATGGGATTTGCAATAGGCGTGGATGGGCATGAATCGAGGGGCCTTGAATGAGCGTATACCCCACCAGGGACTCTGGTCTCCCGGAGAGGATGGCTGGATGGGGACACAGGCAGAGGATGGGCCAGCATTTCTCGCAAACATCAGAGAGGCCAAAGGAAGGCACACGTCACGAATCTGATGGCTGGATTTTCGTTATTTTCCTTTTAAATGTCCATTTCTTTTTAATGTTTTAATTGGAGTCTGATTGCTTTACACTGTTTTGTTGGTTTCTGCTGTACAACGAAGTGAATCAGCCATCATTGTTGTTGTGTTCAGTTGTTCAGTCGTGTCCAGCTTTTTGCAAACCCATGGAGCGCAGCCCGCCAGGCTCCTCTGTCCAGGGCATTTCCCAGGCAAGAATACTGGAGTGGGTTGCCATTTGCTTCTGCCATCCAGACCCAGGGATCACGGTCATCTCATACTGTGTCTCCTGCTTGGCAGGTGAATTCTTTACCACTGAGCCAGCAGGGAAGCCTGAATCAGCCATATACACATGCATATATCCCCTCCTTCTTGAGCCCTCCACCCCCCCATCCCACCCTCTAGGTCATCACAGTGCCCGGAGCTGAGCTCCCTGCTATACAGCAGCTCCCCACCAGGCGTCTATTTTACCCGTGGTGAGGTAGATGCCATGCTTCCAATTTGTCCTGCCGATGGTTTGATTTTCCTATTCTGATTCTTGGCCTTCTCTTAGATGTTTTTTCTCAAAGCTCCACCACACTAGAAAGAAGACACGGGCCTTGGAATTCTGTACTTCCATTCTCGTACTTCCCGAATGGCAACCCCGGTCATGTAGACTGGGAGCACCGACCTCATTTTCTTCCACAGCTTGGCCCTGTGGTATTTTGTGCCCTGTCCATTTGTCACCTGACTCCAAATATGTCTATGGTCCTTATGGTTGAAAGGAACAGTGGTTCAGGTCTTATGAAAGTGAAGTGAAAGTGAAAGTTGCTCAGTCGTGTCTGACTCTTTGTGGAATTCTCTAGGCGAGAATACCAGGGTGGGTAGCCTTTCCCTTCTCCAGGGGAACTTCCCAACCCAGGGATGGAACCCAGGTCTCCCACACTGCAGGTGGATTCTTTACCAGCTGTCGAGGAAGCCCTTCAGGTCTTACGCACGTATGCATCTGTGAAAAATGCAGACTGCTTTGTCTTCATACCCAGCGTTAAGGAATTTGTGTGGACTCGTCGAGTGACTTTGTGGGTTATTCTTCAGGAGTCATCCTCTAAACTTGCTTAGAAGTTATGAAATGTGTCTTGATATCAGCCTTGGTCTTTGAGTTGACAAATGGTCTCAATAAAAAATAGTTCCAAACACTGGCATGCAGTCAGGTTCCTGGATGCCTTCTGCCACTCATTAGAGCTTTCATTTGCAATTGTTTTTCGATCACTTATCCATTGTGTTAATTATGCTTTGTCGGTTTATTAATGTCTCATATTTGCTGTCACATGTGATCATAGTATTGTAATAAAAGCCAGTAATTTGTAGGTGATAGCAGGCGGTAGGCATCCAAATGTGACCTAGAGGGAGAAGTGAATTTATAGATTGCATCACAATATTTTTCTCTTCAAAGTTCCCATAATGTTCTCTTGCAAAGCCTTTTTTTTTTTTTTTTTTTGGTGTGTTTGTCTTGAGGACACAAGCCTTTGAAATAATTTTTCTCCAGGAAGTTTCTCTGGTGCCAATTCTCCATGACAACTGTTTAAAATACCCTGAGATGTTTTATAAAAAAGAAACCCCAAACCCAATAATAGTAATAAAATTACTGGAAGCAAGGGTAGAGATCATCCAAGGCAATTAAAAAGTTTCTGAGTAGCAGAGCAGTCATTTCTGCAGTTGCAATTTTAATCATGTTGAAAATTGTCATTGTCTTGAATCCCTTTGATGAGAAATCTCCCTGGGTCGCTTGTAACGCCTCTGGTATGAGTGTCTTGGAAAAACAAGTCTAATTTCAGGCTTCCCTTAGGGTAGTGGAAGATGGAATATTTTTTCCTTTTCTTGAGCAGCATGTAATTTTGCCAGATTCCCTCTGAGAAGCTCCACATGGCATCAGTGTGATAAATGGCTATGTGGCTCTGCAAATAATTTGAAATTCTGGGGAAATCCTGCTGGGTTGGCAGGAAGAAGTGGGGGTCTGTGCCACATTTTGGGGAAAGTAGATATTTGAAATGAGCCCCCCATCTGAAGTACACACCACTGGAGTACACACGTATTTTATGTCAGTTGCCCACCTAGACAGGGCAGACCAAGAGGACATTGACCATCTCTCAGCGGGGGTACTGATCAATCTCAGTCCCTGGAGGTGGCTGAACTCTCCTTGGAAGACCTGCCTACAGAGAAGGCAGCTTCATCCCACACCTGGAACTTCAGAAAGTTGGCAGAGGGCTTCAATTATGTCGGGAAAGCATGCAGATGAAGGTTTCCCTGGGAACTCTTGTTCTGACTTGAAATTACTTGAGCTAGTTACTAACCTGGGAGGCGGGGCACCTTCCGATGTGGGTGGGGCGGGGGGCAGGTGGCGGGGAAGCCATCTGAATGGCTCCTTGTCTGGATCCTAGCAACTGTCAGAGTGGATTTGCAGTTTCCTGTGGGAGGCCAGCCTCCTTGGGGACCCTCTGGCAATTAAGACACGGCCGATTTTAGGGCCTGAAGCCCCCACTCTGGAGCCCCGGGCGTGTGACGATGCGAGGGGAAGAAGGGTGTGTCCCGTCCTCCCTTGGTCCTCTGCAGGCTGGTGTTTTCCTTGAAGAGGGAATACATGCCGTCAACTTCCTAGGGCCTCAAGCATCACAGAACAAACATTAGTTCTAGTTCCCTCATCAGATCCCCAAGAATCTCAACTTCCTTGAAAGAAACCCTCTGATCCTGTGGAATCTCTTCCCTGGAATTTCACTGAGGGCAACCAGTCAACAAGGACCAGGCCAGCACTTAAACCAGATTCTGCACAGAGTTTAAGCACTTTGGGGAGGCCCTTCACCCTGAGACTCTGCCTCCATGGCCTTGCCCCCTTCACGGGGAACTTCCTCCTAGCAAAGGGCAGGGCTGGGGAGATCTACATGGGCCGTACTCAAAGCCCCACAACTAATTTTTTTTATATGTACATACCGTAAAAGTCATCCTTTTAAAGGGCACAATTCAGTGGTGTTTTGTTTTTTTTTAATTTATTGAAATATAGTTGATTTACAGTGTTGTGTTAGTTGCAGGTGTTCAGCAAAATGATTCATTTATCTCAGTCTCAGTTCAGTTGAAGTCATGTGCGACTCTTTGCGATCCCATGGACTGCAGCTTGCCAGGCCTCCCTGTCCATCACCAACTCCAGAAGTTTACCCAAAGTTGGTGATGCCATCTGACCATCTCATCCTGTCGTCCCCTTCTCCTCCTGCCTTCAATCTTGCCCAGCATCAGGGTCTTTTCAAATGAGTCAGCTCTTCACATCAGGTGGCCAAAGTACTGGAGTTTCAGCTTCAACATCAGTCCTTCCAGTGAACACTCAGGACTGATCTCTTTTAGCATGGACTGGTTGGACCTCCTTGCAGTCCATGTACATATATTCATTCTTCCCAGATTCTTTTCCCATTTAGGTTATTATGGAATATTGAGTAGAGTTCCCTGTCTTATACAATAGGTCCTTAGGCCAATAGGTCCTGTTGGTTATCTATTTTATATTTGGTAGTGTGAATGAAGCAGGGCAAAAACTGATAGAGTTTTGCCAAGAAAATGCACTGGTCATAACAAACACCCTCTTCCAACAACACAAGAGAAGACTCGATACATGGACATCACCAGATGGTCAACACCGAAATCAGATTGATTATATTCTTTGCAGCCAAAGATGGAGAAGCTCTATACAGTCAGCAAAAACAAGACCAGGAGCTGACTGTGGCTCAGACCATGAACTCCTTATTGCCAAATTCAGACTTAAATTGAAGAAAGTAGGGAAAACCACTAGACCATTCAGGTATGACCTAAATCAAATCCCTTATGATTATACAGTGGAAGTGAGAAATAGATTTAAGGGCCTAGATCTGATAGATAGAGTGCCTGATGAACTATGGAATGAGGTTCCTGACATTGTACAGGAGACAGGGATTAAGACCATCCCCATGGAAAAGAAATGCAAAAAAGCAGAATGTCTGTCTGGGGAGGCCTTACAAATAGCTATGAAAAGAAGAGAAGCGAAAAGCAAAGGAGAAAAGGAAAGATATAAACATCTGAATGCAGAGTTCCAAAGAATAGCAAGAAGAGATAAGAAAGCCTTCTTCAGCGATCAATGCAAAGAAATAGAGGAAAACAACAGAATGGGAAAGACTAGGGATCTCTTCAAGAAAATCAGAGATACCAAAGGAACATTTCATGCAAAGATGGGCTTGATAAAGGACAGAAATGGTATGGACCTAACAGAAGCAGAAGATATTAAGAAGAGATGGCAAGAATACACAGAAGAACTGTACAAAAAAGATCTTCACAACCCAGATAATCACGACGGCGTGACCACTGACCTAGAGCCAGACATCCTGGAATGTGAAGTCAAGTGGGCCTTAGAAAGCATCACTATGAACAAAGCTAGTGGAGGTGATGGAATTCCAGTTGAGCTATTCCAAATCCTGAAAGATGATGCTGTGAAAGTGCTGCACTCAATATGCCAGCACATTTGGAAAACTCAACAGTGGCCACAGGACTGGAAAAGGTCAGTTTTCATTCCAATCCCAAAGAAAGGCAATGCCAAAGAATGCTCAAACTACAGCACAATTGCACTCATCTCACACGCTAGTAAAGTAATGCTCCAAATTCTCCAAGCCAGCCTTCAGCAATACGTGAGCCATGAACTTCCTGATGTTCAAGCTGGTTTTAGAAAAGCCAGAGGAACCAGAGATCAAATTGCCAACATCTGCTGGATCATGGAAAAAGCAAGAGAGTTCCAGAAAAACATCTATTTCTGCTTTATTGACTATGCCAAAGCCTTTGACTGTGTGGATCACAATAAACTGTGGAAAATTCTGAAAGAGATGGGAATACCAGACCACCTGACCCGCCTCTTGAGAAACTTGTATGCAGGTCAGGAAGCAAAAGTTAGAACTGGACATGGAACAGCAGACGGGTTCCAAATAGGAAAAGGAGTTCATCAAGGCTGTATATTGTCACCCTGTTTATTTAACTTCTATGCAGAGTACATCATGAGAAACGCTGGACTGGGAGAAACACAAGCTGGAATCAAGATTGCCGGGAGAAATATCAATAACCTCAGATATGCAGATGACACCACCCTTATGGCAGAAAGTGAAGAGGAACTCAAAAGCCTCTTGATGAAAGTGAAAGAGGAGAGTGAAAAAGTTGGCTTAAAGCTCAACAATTCAGAAAACGAAGATCATGGCATCCGGTCCCACAACTTCATGGGAAATAGATGGGGAAACAGTGGAAACAGTGTCAGACTTTATTTTTCTGGGCTCCAAAATCACTACAGATGGTGAATGCAGCCATAAAATTAAAAGACGCTTACTCCTTGGAAGGAAAGTTATGACCAACCTAGATAGCATATTCAAAAGCAGAGACATTACTTTGCTAAAAAAGGTCCATCTAGTCAAGGCTATGGTTTTTCCTGTGGTCATGTATGGATGTGAGAGTTGGACTGTGAAGAAGGCTGAGCATCGAAGAATTAATGCTTTTGAACTGTGGTGTTGGAGAAGACTCTTGAGAGTCCCTTGGACTGCAAGGAGATGCAACCAGTCTACTCTGAAGGGGATCAGCCCTGGGATTTCTTTGGAAGGAATGATGCTAAAGCTGAAACTCCAGTACTTTGGCCACCTCATGCGAAAAGTTGACTCACTGGAAAAGACTCTGATTATGGGAGGGATTGGGGGCAGGAGGAGAAGGGGACGACAGACTCGATGGACGTGAGTCTGAGTGAACTCCGGGAGTTGGTGATGGACAGGGAGGCCTGGCGTGCTGTGATTCATGGGATCGCAAAGAGTCGGACACGACTGAGTGACTGATCTGATCTGATCTGAGTGTATGTTAATCCCGAGCTCTTAATTTATTCCTTCCCTGAACCCCCTTCCCCCTTTGGTAACTGTAAGCTTGTTTCCTATTGTTAGTAATATGTCTGTGAAATCCTTTCTGTTTCGGAAATAAGTTCATTTGGATCCTTAAGATTCCACATATAAGAGATGAAAGTGAAAGTCACTTAATCATATCTGACTCTTTGTGACCCATGGACTATACAGTCCATAAAATTCTCCAGGCCAGAATACTGGGGTGGATAGATCTCCAGGGGATCTTCCTAACCCAGGCATCGAACCAGGGTCTTCTGCATTGCAGGCAGATTCTTTACCAGCTGAGCTACAAAGGAAGCCCAAGAATACTGGAATAGGTAGCCTGTCCCTTCTCCAGTGGATCTTCCCAACCCAATCAAACTCAGGTTCCCTGCATCGCAGGTGGACTCTTCACCAACTGAGCTATCAGGGAAGCATATAAGAGATACCATTTGATATTTGTCTTTCTCTGTCTGACTTCATTTGGTAAGATAATCTCTAGGTCCAACATGTTGCTGCAAATGGCATTATTTCATTCTTTTTTATGACTAAGTAATATTCCATAGTGTACATGTACCACATCTTCTTTTTCCATTTATCTGTCGATGGACATATACGTTGCTCCATGACTTGGTTATTGTAAATATTGCTGCAGTGAAGACTGGAAACCTCACAATGATTTCTTGTCCCTGAGTTGTAAGACGAGTTCTGGAATTGAAGAACATGCCTGCTTTCCTGATGGGGCAGGAGGAAAAGCACCTTCTTGCTAAAAAGCTACAGCTTTCCTATAAGAGGCCAAATAGGTTTTTAAAGCTTTGCTGGTCCTTTATATAATAATTCAACACTGCGATTATAACATGAGAGCAGCTATGCGTGATACTAGAGCCAGACATCCTGGAATGTGAAGTCAAGTGGGCCTTAGAAAGCATCACTATGAACAAAGCTAGTGGAGGTGATGGAATTCCAGTTGAGCTATTCCAAATCCTGAAAGATGATGCTGTGAAAGTGCTGCACTCAATATGCCAGCACATTTGGAAAACTCAACAGTGGCCACAGGACTGGAAAAGGTCAGTTTTCATTCCAATCCCAAAGAAAGGCAATGCCAAAGAATGCTCAAACTACAGCACAATTGCACTCATCTCACACGCTAGTAAAGTAATGCTCCAAATTCTCCAAGCCAGCCTTCAGCAATACGTGAGCCATGAACTTCCTGATGTTCAAGCTGGTTTTAGAAAAGCCAGAGGAACCAGAGATCAAATTGCCAACATCTGCTGGATCATGGAAAAAGCAAGAGAGTTCCAGAAAAACATCTATTTCTGCTTTATTGACTATGCCAAAGCCTTTGACTGTGTGGATCACAATAAACTGTGGAAAATTCTGAAAGAGATGGGAATACCAGACCACCTGACCTGCCTCTTGAGAAACTTGTATGCAGGTCAGGAAGCAAAAGTTAGAACTGGACATGGAACAGCAGACTGGTTCCAAATAGGAAAAGAAGTTCATCAAGGCTGTATATTGTCACCCTGTTTATTTAACTTCTATGCAGAGTACATCATGAGAAACGCTGGACTGGGAGAAACACAAGCTGGAATCAAGATTGCCGGGAGAAATATCAATAACCTCAGATATGCAGATGACACCACCCTTATGGCAGAAAGTGAAGAGGAACTCAAAAGCCTCTTGATGAAAGTGAAAGAGGAGAGTGAAAAAGTTGGCTTAAAGCTCAACATTCAGAAAATGAAGATCATGGCATCCGGTCCCATCACTTCATGGGAGATAGAAGGGGAAAGAGTGGAAACAGTGTCAGACTTTATTTTTCTGGGCTCCCAAATCACTGCAGATGGTGACTGCAGCCATGAAATTAAAAGACGCTTACTCCTTGAAAGGAAAGTTACATCCAACCTAGATAGCATATTCAAAAGCAGAGACATTACTTTGCTAACAAAGGTTCGTCTAGTCAAGGCTATGGTTTTTCCTGTGGTCATGTATGGATGTGAGAGTTGGACTGTGAAGAAGGCTGAGTGCTGAAGAATTGATGCTTTTGAACTGTGGTGTTGGAGAAGACTCTTGAGAGTCCCTTGGACTGCAAAAGTAGGAAGTCAAGAAACACCTGGAGTAACAGGCAAATTTGGCCTTGGAATACAGAATGAAGCAGGGCAAAGACTAATAGAGTTTTGCCAAACAAATGCACTGGTCATAGCAAACACCCTCTTCCAACAACACAAGAGAAGACTCTACACATGGACATCACCAGATGGTCAATACCAAAATCAGATTGATTATATTCCTTGCAGCCAAAATGGAGAAGCTCTATACATCAAGACCAGGAGCTGACTGTGGCTCAGATCATGAACTCCTTATTGCCAAATTCAGACTTATATTGAAGAAAGTAGGGAAAACCACTAGACCATTCAGGTATGACCTAAATCAAATCCCTTATGATTATACAGTGGAAGTGAGAAATAGATTTAAGGACCTAGATCTGATAGATAGAGTGCCTGATGAACTATGGAATGAGGTTCGTGACATTGTACAGGAGACAGGGATCAAGACCATCCCCATGGAAAAGAAATGCAAAAAAGCAAAATGGCTGTTTGGGGAGGCCTTACAAATAGCTATGAAAAGAAGAGAAGCAAAAAGCAAAGGAGAAAAGGAAAAATATAAACATCTGAATGCAGAGTTCCAAAGAATAGCAAGAAGAGATAAGAAAGCCTTCTTCAGCGATCAATGCAAAGAAATAGAGGAAAACAACAGAATGGGAAAGACTAGGGATCTCTTCAAGAAAATCAGAGATACCAAGGGAACATTTCATGCAAAGATGGGCTTGATAAAGGACAGAAATGGTATGGACCTAACAGAAGCAGAAGATATCAAGAAGAAGTGGTAAGAATACACAGAAGAACTGTACAAAAAAGATCTTCACGACCCAGATAATCACAATGGTGTGATCACTGACCTAGAGCCAGACATCCTGGAATGTGAAGTCAAGTGGGCCTTAGAAAGCATCACTACGAACAAAGCTAGTGGAGGTGATGGAATTCCAGTTGAGCTCTTTCAAATCCTGAAAGATGACGCTGTGAAAGTGCTGCACTCAATATGCCAGCACATTTGGAAAACTCAACAGTGGCCACAGGACTGGAAAAGGTCAGTTTTCATTCCAATCCCAAAGAAAGGCAATGCCAAAGAATGCTCAAACTACAGCACAATTGAACTCATCTCACACACTAGTAAAGTAATGCTCCAAATTCTCCAAGCCAGCCTTCAGCAATACGTGAGCCATGAACTTCCTGATGTTCAAGCTGGTTTTAGAAAAGCCAGAGGAACCAGAGATCAAATTGCCAACATCTGCTGGATCATGGAAAAAGCAAGAGAGTTCCAGAAAAACATCTATTTCTGCTTTATTGACTATGCCAAAGCCTTTGACTGTGTGGATCACAATAAACTGTGGAAAATTCTGAAAGAGATGGGAATACCAGACCACCTGACCTGCCTCTTGAGAAACTTGTATGCAGGTCAGGAAGCAAAAGTTAGAACTGGACATGGAACAGCAGACGGGTTCCAAATAGGAAAAGGAGTTCATCAAGGCAGTATATTGTCACCCTGTTTATTTAACTTCTATGCAGAGTACATCATGAGAAACGCTGGACTGGAAGAAACACAAGCTGGAATCAAGATTGCCGGGAGAAATATCAATAACCTCAGATATGCAGATGACACCACCCTTATGGCAGAAAGTGAAGAGGAACTCAAAAGCCTCTTGATGAAAGTGAAAGAGGAGAGTGAAAAAGTTGGCTTAAAGCTCAACAATTCAGAAAACGAAGATCATGGCATCTGGTCCCATCACTTCATGGGAGATAGAAGGGGAAACAGTGGAAACAGTGTCAGACTTTATTTTTGGGGGCTCCAAATCACTGCAGATGGTGACTGCAGCCATGAAATTAAAAGACGCTTACTCCTTCAAAGGAAAGTTATGTCCAACCTAAATAGCGTATTCAAAAGCAGAGACATTACTTTGCTAACAAAGGTCCGGCTAGTTAAGGCTGTGGTTTTTCCTGTGATTATGTATGGATGTGAGGAGGACTGTGAAGAATGCTGAGCACCGAAGAATTAATGCTTTTGAACTGTGGTGTTGGAGAAGACTCTTGAGAGTCCCTTGGACTGCAAGGAGATCCAACCAGTCCATTCTGAAGGAGATCAGCCCTGGGATTTCTTTGGAAGGAATGATGCTAAAGCTGAAACTCCAGTACTTTGGCCACCTCATGCGAAGATTTGACTCATTGGAAAAGACCCTGATGCTGGGAGGGATTGGGGGCAGGAGGAGACGGGGACGACAGATGATGCGATGACTGGATGGCATCACTGACTCGATGGACGTGAGTCTGGGTGAACTCCAGGTGTTGGTGATGGACAGGAAGGCCTGGTGTGCTGCGATTCATGGGGTCGCAAAGAGTTGAACACGACTGAGCAACTGAACTGAACTGATGCATGATACTTAAATGAGTGGTCACAGCTGTGTTCCAGTACAATGTTACTTGGCAATACCAGGCAGCGGGACTTCCTTGGTGGCACAGTGGATCAGAATCTGCCTTCCAATGCAGTGGACACAGCTTTGATCCCTGGTCAGGGGAGATTTCACATGCAGTGGAGCACCTAAGTCCGTGCACCACAACTCCTGAAGCCTGTGCACCCCAGGAGACGTGAACTGCAACTACTGAGCCCCTGTGCCCAGTTCTGCGTCCTCTGCAGGTTTGGCCTAGGGCCTGGGTTTGTGACTCCCTAGCGCCCTGCCCCCTGAATGTTCAGTCACTTGCGTCTGTGTGACCTCAAGGGGGACAGCAGATTCCTCACCTGGTGTATGTGTCTCAGCATCTTCATCTGGGAAGTGATGCCGGCCTCCCCCTGCCAGCGACAGAAAAGCATTTCATGGTTTGATGGTTGACTTCATTTGTCAACCTGGCCAGCTATCCTGTCCAATGATTTCATTAAATGCTAATCTAGGCGCTGCGTGGAGATATTACATAGCCAGGATGTTGGTTTAACCTCAGTGCTCAGTGGACTTTAAGTCAAGGAGATTATATTATCCTCAGTACTGTGGATGGGCCTTGTGCAGTCCCTTAAGAGACTCTCAGTGCACATCCTAGACTTTACCGAGGAGGAAGAGATTCTACCTTCGGTTCCTGCCTGAGATTTTACAGCCCACCCTACAGCCAGACACCACAACTGCAGGTGCCAGTTCCTTGAAATCAGGTCATCTGTCTGCCAGTTTGTCTACACACACACACGCGCACACAGAGCTGGTTCTGTTGCTCCACTAGAACCCTCACTGATACACATGGTGAGAAAAGACAGAGATGCAACTGTGATGACGCATTTAATTAACAAAGTGAGAGTTTAACGATGTGTTTTCCACTGGGAAGGTAGAAAAAAAGAGCCTGTCTTGAATGGAAAAGGTGGATCTATTTTTGGTTCTTTTGCTTTCATCCCAGGGGTCATTAAAAGACAGACGTCTGTTAATGCAGAAGTGTTGATGACTCTCTGCCCAACCCCTCACTCCCACCCAGGTTGGCTCAGTGGGCCTTGGAGTTGTTCACTTATGGTTCTCAGGTATGAATCAAGACAGGCTAGGCCTCGTAGACGCTTGCCTAACTCCAGCTCTGCAGGTGAGATTACGCCCCATCAGGCACACCCCAGCAGGGCTTTAGGGGGAAATCCAGTGATGCGTTCAGGCATTATTCACTCTTGCTAATGAATAAGTCATCTTGGGTAGACAACAGAGGTCTGGGGAAGTGACTCCAGGGCCTTAGAAGAAAGTTATGAGCCATGTTGAGTCTGAACCTTAAAGCAAATTACCCGTTTGGTGTCCAGGCTAAATGCCAGGCACAGGCCACTGGGCTGAGTCTTCTTGCAGCAAGCAGCTGTGTTGAATTACCCTGATGCCAGCTCATAGGGACGCAGTCCAGCACATGTTTCAGTCCTCACACACAGAAACTTCTGTGTCATGGGGCCAGTGGCCTATGGACCTGAAGATCTCTGAGAACCAAGGTGGCAGAGAGCAGGGAGGGCAACGGTCTACCTGCAGGGTCCAGAGAGTCCAAAAGCACCCGTTTCGACTCTGGGACATCAACAGTGGTGCCACTCACACCACTGACACCACCAGGTGTCACGAGCTGACAACCTGCCGTTTGTCCTTGGCAGCCCTTGCCCGGTGCTTAAGGCCAAGAGCTGGAGGAAAATGTGAATTCATGCAGGGAGGAAAGAAAAGGATGAATACCTCCTCCAGAAAAGATCAGCCCAAAACTGCCAAGGGTTAGGGAGCCCCCTGCTTTGTTTCAGTGGCTAAATCTCTGACTAGGCCTGCCAAAGGTAACAAATAAAAATACAAGATGCCGGGAAAAAGTGGTGCTGGGACAGCTAAATGTCCATATGAAAAGTGTGAAGTTGGAGTCTTTCTTATGTCATATACCAAATGTGCTCATGGACTTAAGCCTAAGAACTAAAACTGTAAAATGGGCTTCCCTGGTGGACCAGCTGGTAAAGAATCCGCCTGCAGTGCGGGAGACCTGGGTTCCATCCCTGAGTTGGGAAGATCCCCTGGAGAAGGGAAAGGCTACCCACTCCAGTATTCTGGCCTGGAGAATCCCATGGACTGTGTAGTCCATGGGGTGGCAAAGAGTCGGACACGACTGAGTTTTTTCAAAACTATAAAACTATTAGAAGAAAATAAAGGCTAAATAGTTGTGCCTTTGGGTTAGGCTAAGCCTTCTTAGGTATAACACCAAGAGCATAAGCAACAAAGGGGAAAAAATAGATTAATTAAACGTCAACAAAATTGAAGAGCTTTGTCTTTCAAAATGTCTCAATGGTAAAGAATTCTTCTGCCATTGCAGGAATTGTGGGTTCAGTCCCTGGGTGGGGAAGGTTCCTCTGGAGAAGGAAATGGCTCACCCACTCCAGTATTCTTGCCTGGGAAGTCCCAAGGACAGAGGGGCCTGGCAGGCTACAGTCCATGAGGTTGCAAAAAGTAGGACATGACTGAGTGGCTAAACAGTAGAAACATTTCCAAGAACACAATCAAGAAAGTGAACAGACAGTTCACAGAATGGGAGGAAGTATTTTTAAGCAATTTAACCAATATGAGTATAGTATTCAGAACTTATAAAGAACTCTTAAACTCAATACTAAAAAGATGAGAAACTCAATTAAAAAATAGGCATAGAATCTGAATAGGGGACTTCGTTGGTGGTCCCATAGATTGTCCTTTGCCTTCCAATGCAGGGGGTGCAGGTTTGATCCCTGGTCGGGGAGCTAAGATCACACATGTCTCAAAGGGTCAAAAAAAAAAAAAAAAAAAAACAGAATAGAAACAATATTGTAACAAATTCAATAAACACTATAAAAATGGTCCACCTTAAAAAAAATCTAAATAGATGCAACTTCAAAGAAGATGCACAAACAGCCAGAAAGCACATGCAAAGATGCTTGTTGGTCATTAGGGAAATGAAAATCAAAACCACAGTGAGTCAGCACTTCACACCCACCCACCAAAGTGGAATAATAAAAAAGCCCAGAGACTCTTTTAGTAATTGTAGCAAAGATGTGGAAAAATTGAAACCCGATGTATTGCTGGTGGAAATAAAATAGTTTATCTGCTGTGGAAAACGGTTTGGCAATTTCTCTAAAGATTAGAGTTATTGAATGACCCAGTAATGCTACTCCTAAGTACACACCCAAGAGAAACGAAAACACATCCACACAAAAACTTGTGCATCACGGATGTTCACTGCAGGAGTGGTGGCTGCGTGGGCGCAGGAGGGCTGAGAGGAGCTACTCCACATTCAAGGTCAGGAGGGGCGACCTCATCCAAGGTAAGGAGCAGTGGCTGTGCTTTGCTGAAGCAGCTGTGGAGAGATACCCCATGTCCAAGGTAGGAGAAACCCAAGTAAGACGGTAGGTGTTGTGAGAGGGCATCAGAGGGCAGACACACTGAAACCATAATCACAGAAAACTAGTCAATCTGATCACATGGACCACAGCCTTGTCTAACTCATTGAAACTAAGCCATGCCATGTGGGGCCACCCAAGATGGGCGGGTCATGGTGGAGAGGTCTGACAGAATGTGGTCCACTGGGGAAGGGAATGGCAAACCACTTCAGTATTCTAGCCTTGAGAATCCCATGAACAGTATGAAAAGGCAAAATGATATGATACTGTGCCGGGGTCCAGCCCCGGCTGATTGAGGGTATTCGAAGCAGGGATGGCGTCGGCGAGGATCAGGATACAATAGCTTCAATTAGATATTAATTAAAGATGTAAAAAGTAATAGAATGAGGATAGCTCAGTAGGAAAATTCAGTGGAGAAAAGAGGCTGAGTAGCTTGGTTTACGCGGGAGACCAATAAAACTTCAAGACAAGAAGCTCGCACCACTTACGTAGGCCGCAGGCGTCCTTCCATTCTCCCGAAGGAGAGGAGACACTGAGGCCTCCCCGGTCGGATCTTAGAAGCCCAGGCATAATTAGTAAGCATGGTGGGTTCCGCGCTCCAGATGGAGACTCAGCCAGAGTGAGAGAGAGAGCAACATGGGGAGACCAGTATTTCGAGTAACTGATCCCAATTCTTTATTTTCCATGGTCTACTTTTATACACTGAGATGTTATGCAAAAGTCATGCAGGGTCAGCAGTCCTGAATTTTATCAAAGTCAGGTGCTTCATACAAATGTATACAGAGGTCTTAGGGGTGTTACATCATCTTCTGGCCAGGGGGGCCTGCTGACAATTTATGACCCTCTCCTTGTGACAGCGGTCAGTCAACCAGGACACTTATTTCTCCAGGGGTGATTATTCTTAAAACAGACGCCACCCAAATAAAGTTACATTCCTATAGGGTGAGGGTGTAGTGGGTTTTAGTTAAGGAAAGAATTTACTTAGCCTAAGGTCTAACGTGATTAATATCAAAGGTTAATACTTATTTCTTCTATATATTCATTAATGTGTGTAAGGGCAGGGGATATGGAGACTTAGCAACAAACATTGGCTCAACAAATGAAAAACCCTTCACCAATACAATTTCTAATCAGCCCATTATACTTATACTAATAGTTTTCTAACTTTTCTAAGGAACCTGTTTTTAGAAGGTTTAAAGCATATCGTGCCTCTCATGGTTGGGAGGCTGTGAGCAATCACATGTGGCCGGACAAGCCTGTCAGGCAGGCTAGAGAACCTTCAGAGGAGTTTGTAGGTTAAAACACTCTTGTCACGCCCAGGAGTTTTTATTAACTGGAGCTCTAGGTTAACTCCTTCTCCAAAAGAGGTGGTGGGGGACAGTCCCACGTAAAGTCAGAGGTGTAGGTGGGAGCACAAAGTAGTAAAGTAGGCAGGCTCTGGTTATGGGGGTAGATGCTCGAGGATTTCCAGGGGGACTCCTGAGGCTCGACCCTGCCTTTGCGTATGTCGAGCCTCCTTCCTCATGACCTTTGCCATGGGCGGAGTGCCTCACTCTGGCCCCCAACATCTCCCCCTTTTTTATTTCTTAAAACAGCCAGATGCAGCTCAGTCGCGAGCTTCCGAATGCTCTGCCGAAGAATCCTGACAATAATACAAGGAAGAATGATTATGAGAGGTAGGATTAGAGCATCAATGACAGCATAACTAGGGATATTAGACAGAATATTTTTTCCAGAAATAAAGTTAGAGAAGGTATGAAAAAAGTCATTAGCTGCTCCAGCGGTGGTAAAATCCAGTCGAGAGTGTTCCAAGGTCTGTATTTGATTATGAAGTTTCCCTAAGTCCAGGCCAATATCAGAGCTATTCCAAACACCTGAGATATGATTTTTAATCTTTTCCCATTCATAATCTGTCTCCTTTACCTTCAAAGATGTCACACATATCCACCTGTAATCAGCGTGGCATGTCAAAGCCATCTTCACCTTTAAAACCTGTAACTCAGTCCCAATATGCATAATTGCTTCTTCTAAGGCATCTACTCTCATCTCTAATTTCCTATCTATAGCTTCCTGAGTTGCTAGAGTTAAAGAAACATTTTTAGACATGGTATCAACATATTGGGCAGTATGCACTTGTTGAGTCAATGATATTGCTGCCACAGTAACAGAACTAATTGCTGCTATTAAAGCTGATATTCCTAAAATAAGTAAGCTCACAAACCGTCACGATCACATTAAATCCTGTAGTTGTTGTAATACAGCAAGACCAAAATTATCATATCAATAAGTGGTTACATCATAAGATAAGGTGGACATTGTAACACTACAAAGAAGCAAACATATCGAGGGTTTAAACAAGATGAGAGCATACATTGTTCACAAGTTACAATATTAGGTCCACCTGAATAATTCATATGTACATTGAGTTTCTTGGAGTCATTAGTAAAAAGAAAAACATAAGGCGAGGGTAGACAAGCTAAAACAGAATAAGTAGAATTCCTTTCTGGTTGGAGTTCGCGCTGCAGCAGCCCCGTAGGTCTCGCTGGGATCTTGATGTTTATCTTGCCTCCCCTTCCAGTGGGCTCCTCTTTTGTGATGGAAGCAATGGGGAAACTGAATGTCTGGGGGTCTGCAACAAGACGAATCAGCCTGTCCCAGATCTAAATTGGAGAATCTGCATCCTGTGGAAAAATACAAGCACATCCTCGACCGCTAGTTAATAATGGGTCAGGACCCTTCCATTGTCCGGAGAGGAGGTCCTTCCATTTTACCAACGGCTTTGTATCTTGTTGTTCCGGATGAATCAGCATTTAGGTTATTTATTACAAAGAGAGCATGTTGTAAGATCTGATGGGGGGAACTATACTTAAACTCCCCTTCTTTTAATTTTTGAATTTGTATTTTTAATGTTTAGTGTGCTCCATCTACTATAGCTTGTCCCTGGGGATAATAAGGGATGCCCGTGTTACATTTTATTTGAAATTTTATACAAAATTTTTGGCATCTGGAATAGGGAACTGTTTGTATCTAACAGGGTAAATAACTGGGTGTCTAGATATAAAGTTTAACAAAACATTGGAGGGTAAATGATGTAAAAATTTGACCAAAATAGTTTCCTATAGCAGTCTGCCAATTTTCATCAATCATTAGAAGAGCATCAAGTTGTTCTTTATTATATGGAATTACAATTTCTGATGGCTCTTTACCAAATAATTCAATGTTCTGTTTTTTTCCTTTAATATCAAAGTAGCTATCAATCCTGGATAAGAAGCCGCTACATTTTTAACTTGAGCAGGAAGATGGACACACTCTAGGGGGCCGTTTTGCCATAAAACCAATTTTTTGTCTGGCTACCCCAACTACACCTATGGGGGTTTTATGGTAAAAGAATTGTCAAGCAGTTGTCAATTTAATTTTTTAAATTTTTAAAATTTACATTTTAACAACATAAATTTAGGGATAAGTTAATTTACATCTAATGTTTAGTTTAGGTCTCTGTGTAAATTTAAATAATAAATGTATAAACTCCTTATCTCATTTTGGTATACAGATATACCTAAATGCAAAATGTATTTATATATGTATTTATATATGGCAACAAGTATAAACTTATTGACATATAATATATATAAATCAATATACTTGAATCAATCTTTATAATTAATATATTAATTAATATATATTACAGCAATACAACACGTACACAGCTAATACCAACCAACACAAACCAATGTACTGCAATAATATATGTCACACGTATATAATTATACAGTATATAGAACATATATCATCACAGCACATCAATCCATACCAATTAATATCAGCCACACACACATTATATTACTGCAATATACATTTAATTATATAGTATATGTATAATATGCATATATAGTATACATATTAATTATATACAAATTAATTAAGTATAGATCTATAAATAGAATTAGGTATACCTTTATTATATTTTATTTATACCCATATCTAATTAGGCACACTACAATTAGGCAAATATATTTATATTATGTATTTATAATAATACATATAGTATTGTTAATTGTACCGCCTGTTGATAAGTAAGAAATTGAGAAAACCCTTCTCTGAGTATCTCCTATCTGAGACAGCACGTCCCTCCCACATAGGGTAAAGGGGAGCGTAGGAACTACATAGGGTTGGAAAGTTCCGCAGGTATCCTCAAACTGCCAATCTAACATTTTTGAACTTTTAACTACTGTGGGGGCTTGAGGGCAAATGAAACAAAATTTGACCCCTGAAATCTATCAGGGCAACTTGCCAGTCATCACTATTTTGTAAAAGACTTGCAGTTGATCCTTATTGAATGGAATTACTATATTTGCTACTTCTTTTCTAAAAAGTTCCACACTTCTTTTTCCCTCCTTTTGTAATTAATTGTGCCACCAAGCTGGGATAAGATAAAACTATTTTTCTTGGGGTCACTGGTAGATGGAACCAATGGGCCTTTTTGTCACAAGCACCCTGTAGGTGTATGTTTCGTGGCAAGAATAATTTAATCTCATCTTTTGGTAATATTAATCTTAATTAACTGATCATTTAAAGTCTCATCTACTTTAACAAGAGCCAACTCTGTCTCATTAGTCAACTTTCTCTTAGAACTGGGATTAGGATCGCTTTTTAAGCAATCAAACAAAGGCTTTAAATCTGCAGTACTCAGTTTTAAATGTGGGCGTATCCAATTAATGTCCCCTAATAATTTTTGGAAATTATTTAAAGTTAGTAAACAATCTCTCCGCAGCTTCAAAGGGGCGTTGTCAGTTTTCAAAACTTTTGGCATCTAAATATGAGAAGCAAGTAAAGAGGTGTTGCACAACATCTTTATAAGCTTCTCCAGTTATTGTTTTGTAACCTAAATCTGGTCTATAGCTTTTTAGATGACAAGCAACCATCTAATCTTTGTTTGAGTACCTCCAGCAATGGAGAACTCACTACTCTTCAAGGTTTTAAACTTTCCCTCACTTTTTTCTCTACAGCATTCCCACTCTGCATACCACTTTCTCTAATCTCACCAACTCATTTTCAGTAGTATGCGTGGGCCAGGAACTGGGCCAGTCTTTCCCAGCAATGTTAAGAGATGTCTGTTCTTGTGTCTAATAGCCCTGACATTTTATTTTCTTGAATTAAAAGATCTTTTAAAGGCCTTGGAGCTGTAATTTCCTGCACCCAAAAGGCTAGATCGCTAAATCCAAATACTCTGTGGCTCCTAGCCTGAGAAGTCAAGATTTTTCCTGTCTGATACTAAGGTAAAAGCAAAAGCTGTGTTACTCTTTGACCTTTATTAATTTGCACAGTTTTAGTAGGCGGTGAGGTCAAAACTTTAATTTCTCAATATAATCAGAATCTACTACACCATGCACCACCGAAATTTTCTTTTTCTTTTTTTTTTCTAAGAAAGCGAGCTACACCCTAGCACAAGTCCTACAATGCCCTCAGGTAGGGGGCCAGCCACTCCCGTTGGAATTGGAGTAACCAGCTCGTCAGGGGTTAATATTGTTGCTAAATCCCCTTACCCTCCGGCTTTTCTCAGCCTGGGTGAGACCCCCCGAGGGGGTTTTCTCCAAGGAGCATGCTCTGCATATCGTGTACACAGTCCGTTTTAAAAGCTCCACTGTTTAAAAAACTTTTTATCTTTTTCAGGCTTAGGCAACATTTTGAGAGGCTTTGGGGGCAAAGTGGGGAACTTTTCGGCCCTCGAAGGCGCAAACGGAGGCGGCGACTATCGCCCCAAATCAGAAAGTGGTGGATAAGTTTTTTTAAAAGTTTGCGCAGAGGGAGGTAGCTTGCCAGGGTGTCTGGCCACAGTGTCCTGTAAGTCCTCTCCTCTCTCCTCTGCTGATTTTTTCTTCCTCCTTCTCTTTAAATCTTTCTCAAGTTTTCTTTCCCTCACTCTATCTTTTTTCCTTCCTCTTCTCTTCTCTTTTACTATCATTTCCTTCTTGTTTCCTTTTCATTCTCCCTTCTTCCTTCTTACTGTCTCTCTCTCTCCCTCTCTTCCTGAGTTTCTCACTTTTCTCTCCCCCTTCCTTTCTCGCTACCTTCTCTTTCCTTCGTTTCTTTCCCTTTACCCTCTTTCTCTCTTTTTTTCCTCCTCCCTCTCTTTCTCTCTGTATCTCTTTTTCTAACTTCCTTTCTTCCTTTTTCTATCTTGCTGCGTTCCCTGATTCCTTCTTCCTTCGTTCCTCTCTCCTTTTCACTCTTTAGTTCTTTTTCTATCTTTAGATCTTTCTCTATTTTCTTTCCTTTTTTCTTTTTCACTTTTTCACTTTTTTCTTTTTCTTTTCTCTCTCTTTTTTTTTTTTTGCTTGGGTGAGGCCCCCCCTGAGGGGGTTTTTCTGCAAGGAGCAGGCTCTGTATATTGTGTATTTTTTAAAAGCTCCTTTGTTTAAAAGAAAACTTTTTTATCTTTTTCAGCCTTAGGCAATGTTCTGGGAGGCTTTGGCTGTAAACTGGAGAATTCCTAGGCCCTGAGAGGCGCAAGACGTGGGGGAGTCGCCTTAAATCAGAAATTGTTGGACAAATTTTTAAAGGTTTGTGTAGAGGGAGAGGGGGCTTGCCAGGGCGCCCGGCCGCAGCGTCCTGTAAGCCCTCTCACTCCTCGGGAGGTAGAGCACAGTCTCCCTCCTTTTCTTCGTCAATGGCAGAAAATATGATCTGTGCAGAAGGTGGAGACCCACTACCATCCACCGCTATAGCCTCTCCCATAGATTAACCCACAGCCTCATGATGGGGGTCCAGAACATTTTTAATCACATTTATAGGATAAGTTTTTAGTTTTTTTTTTTTTTATCTTCACCCAAGTATCTAAATTAACAGTAGCCTCTTTAACAGTTTCAAGATTACTTGTATAAAAGTTGCCGTTCTTAGTTTCAGTGTTAGCCATGTCAGAAAATTAAGTATAATAGAAGATAAAGCTTTTAGCTTTCAAAAGATCAGGCTTTTCTTTGGCCTTTTAACTTCAGAAACTGTTTTTTCTCTCTAACTCTTTAACACTTTCAACACTTTCCACTCCTACTCGTCCTGTCTACCCTACAGGGGGGTCCGCGGCACCCTGAGTGGGGTCCTATCCATCCCTAAAATTCAACACTGGGGGAAAGGGTTGGGGACCTACCTTTGAAACGATATCTAATTGAAGCTATTGTATCCTGATCCTCACCGACGCTGTCCCTGCTTCGAATACCCTGGATCAGCCGGGGCTGGACTCTGGCAATACTGAAAGGGGAACTCCCCAGGTCAGTAGGTGCCCAATATGCTACTGGAGATCAGTGGAGAAATAACTCCAGAAAGAATGAAGGGATGGAGCCGAAGCAAAAACAATACCCAGCTGTGGAGGTGACTGGTGATAGAAGCAAGGTCCAATGCTGTAAAGAGCAATATTGCATAGGAACCTGGAATGTCAGGTCCATGAATCAAGGCAAATTGGAAGTGGTCAAACAAGAGATGGCAAGAGTGAACGTCGATATTCTAGGAATCAGCGAACTGAAATGGACTGGAATGGGTGAATTTAACTCAGATGACCATTATATCTACTACCGTAGGCAGGAATCCCTTAGAAGAAATGGAGTAGCCATCACGGTCAACAAAAGAGTCCGAAATGCAGTACTTGGATGCAATCTCAAAAATGACAGAATGATCTCTGTTTATTTCCAAGGCAAACCATTCAATATCACAGTAATCCAAGTCTATGCCCCAATCAGTAATGCTGAAGAAACTGAAGTTGAATGGTTCTATGAAGACCTACAAGACCTTTTAGAGCTAACACCCAAAAAAGATGTCCTTTTCATTATAGGGGACTGGAATGCAAAAGTAAGAAGTCAATAAACAACTGGGGTAACAGGCAAATTTGGCCTTGGAATACGGAATGAGGCAGGGCAAAGGCTAATAGTTTTGCCACAGAAGGCACTGGTCATAGCAAACACCCTCTTCCAACAACACAAGAGAAGACTCTACACATGGACATCACCAGATGGTCAACACCAAAATCAGATTGATTATATACTTTGCAGCCAAAGATGGAAAAGCTCTATACAGTCAGCAAAAACATGACCGGGAGCTGACTGTGGCTCAGATCACGAACCCCTTATTGCCAAATTCATACTTAAATTGAAGAAAATGGGGAAAACCACTAGACTATTCAGGTATGACCTAAATCAAATCCTTTATGTTTATACATTGGAAGTGAGAAATAGATTTAAGGGACTAGATCTGATAGAGTGCCTGATGAACTACGGACGGAGGTTCGTGATATTGTACAGGAGACAGGGATCAAGACCATCCCCATGGAAAAGAAATGCAAAAAAGCAATTTTTTTTTTTTGTCTGAGGAGGCCTTAAAAATAGCTGTGAAAAGAAGAGAAGTGAAAAGCAAAGGAGAAAAATGAAAGATACAAGCATCTGAAGGCAGAGTTCCAAAGAATTGCAAGGAGAGATAAGAAAGTCTTCCTTAGTGATCAATGCAAGGAAATAGAGGAAAACAACAGAATGGGAAAGACTAGAGATCTCTTCAAGAAAATTAGAGATAAAAAGGGAACATTTCATGCAAAGATGGGCTCAATAAAGAACAGAAATGGTATGGACCTAACGGAAGCAGAAGATATTAAGAAGAGGTGGCAAGAAAACAAAGAAGAACTGTACAAAAAAGATCTTCAAGACCAAGATAATCATGATATCCTGGAGAGCCAGATATCCTGGAACGTGAAGTCAAGTGGGCCTTAGAAAGCATCACTATGAACAAAACTAGTGGAGGTGATGGAATTCCAGTTGAGCTTTTTCAAATCCTGAAAGATGATGCTGTGAAAGTGCTGCACTCAATATGCCAGCACATTTGGGAAAACTCAGCAGTGGCCACAGGACTGGAAAAGGTCAATTTTCATTCCAATCCCAAAGAAAGGCAATGCCAAAAAATGCTCAAACTACTGCACAATTGCACTCATCTCAGTTCAGTTCAGTTCAGTCGCTCTGTCGTGTTCAACTCTTTGCGACCCCATGAATCACAGCACGCCAGGCCTCCCTGTCCATCACCAACTCCTGGAGTTCACCCAGACTCACGTCCATCGAGTCAGTGATGCCATCCAGCCATCTCATCCTCTGTCGTCCCCTTCTCCTCCTGCCCCCAATCCCTCCCAGCATCAGAGTCTTTTCCAATGAGTCAACTCTTCCCATGAGGTGGCCAAAGTACTGGAGTTTCAGCTTTAGCATCATTCCTTCCAAAGAAATCCCAGGGCTGATCTCCTTCAGAATGGACTGGTTGGATCTCCTTGCAGTCCAAGGGACTCTCAAGCGTCTTCTCCAACACCACAGTTCAAAAGCATCAGTTCTTCGGTGTTCAGCCTTCTTCACAGTCCAACTCTCACATCCATACATGACCACAGGAAAAACTATAGCCTTGACTAGACGAATCTTTGTTGGCAAAGTAATGTCTCTGCTTTTGAATATGCTATCTAGGTTGGTCATAACTTTCCTTCCAAGGAGTACGCGTCTTCTAATTTCATGGCTGCATTCACCATCTGTAGTGATTTTGGAGCCCCAAAAAAATAAAGTCTGACACTGTTTCCACTGTTTCCCCATCTATTTCCCATGAAGTGATGGGACCAGATGCCATGATCTTCGTTTTCTGAATTGTTGAGCTTTAAGCCAACTTTTTCACTCTCCACTTTCACTTTCATCAAGAGGCTTTTTAGTTCCTCTTCACTTTCTGCCATAAGGGTGGGCACTCATCTCATACACTAGTGAAGTAATGCTCAAAATTCTCCAAGCCAGGCTTCAGCAATACGTGAACCTTGAACTTCCAAATGTTCAAGCTGGTTTTAGAAAAGGCAGAGGAACCAGAGATCAAATTGCCAACATCTGCTGGATCATCGAAAAAGCAAGAGAGTTCCAGAAAAACATCTATTTCTGCTTTATTGACTATGCCATAGCCTTTGACTGTGTGGATCAAAATAAACTGTGGAAAATTCTGAAAGAGATGGGAATACCATACCACCTGATCTGCCTCTTGAGAAACCTATATGCAGGTCAAGAAGCAACAGTTAGAACTGGACATGGAACAACAGACTGGTTCCAAATAGGAAAAAGAGTACATCAAGGCTGCATATTGTCACCCTGCTTATTTAAGTTCTATGCAGAGTACATCATGAGAAATCCTGGACTGGAAGAAACACAAGCTGGAATTAAGATTGCCGGGAGAAATATCAATAACCTCAGATATGCAGATGACACCACCCTTATGGCAGAAAGTGAAGAGGAACTCAAAAGCCTCTTGATGAAAGTGAAAGTGGAGAGTGAAAAAGTTGGCTTAAAGCTCAACATTCAGAAAATGAAGATCATGGCATCCGGTCCCATCACTTCATGGGAAATAGATGGGGAAACAGTGGAAACAGTGTCAGACTTTATTTTTGGGGGCTCCAAAATCACTGCAGATGGTGATTGCAGCCATGAAATTAAAAGACCCTTACTCCTTGGAAGGAAAGTTATGACCAACCTAGATAGCATATTCAAAAGCAGAGACATTACTTTGCCAACAAAGGTCCACCTAGTAAAGGCTATGGTTTTTCCAGTGGTCATGTATGGATCAGAGAGCTGGACTGTGAAGAAGGCTGAGCACCGAAGAATTGATGCTTTTGAACTGTGGTGCTGGAGAAGACCCTTGAGAGTCCCTTGAACTGCAAGAAAGTCCAACCAGTCCATCCTAAAGGAGACCAGTCCTGGGTATTTATTGGAAGGACTGATACTGAAGCTGAAATTCCAATACTTTGGCCATCTCATGCGAAGAGTTGACTCATTGGAAAAGACCCTGTTGCTGGGAGGGATTGGGGGCAGGAGGAGAAGGGGACGACAGAGGATGAGATGGGTGGATGGCATCACTGACTCAATGGACATGAGTTTGGGTAGGCTTCAGGAGTTGGTGATGGACAGGAAGGCCTGGCGTGCTGCAGTCCATGGGATCGCAAAGAGTCGGACACGACTGAGCGACTGAACTGAACTGAAATGAGGCCTTGGTTGCTACCTGTGTGCCTTCCCTAGCTGTGGCGAGCAGGGCTACTCTCTCTAGCTGAGGTGCCTGGGTGTCTCACTGCAGTGGCTTCTTTTGTTGTAGCACATGGGCTTAGGGGCCCCAGGCATGCGGAATCTTCCTGGACCAGGGGTCAAAACTGTGTCCCCTGTACTGGTGAGCTCTTAACCACCACACCACCTGTGAAGCCTCTTGTTTCTTCTGGCTGCTCTCAGATCAGTGAAAATCCTCTGGGCCCCTTGTTCCCTACAAAGTCTCGGGTTAGTAATTAGGACATGTCCAGCCCCTTGTCCTCATGAAAACTCCTTCCTTCCCTCCTCCCCAAGCCTGGGGGAAAGGGAACCAGGGGAGGGGGCTGGTTCCTTCTTTGCTCTATCAATTCCTTCCTAACTATGGCATTGACCTCTCCATGGAGTGGTGCACCCAGGACAGGTTGTATTAATACATTTCTGGTACCAATGTGCAGCTGGTCTCAGAGAGTGTTTCAATTAGACCTTTTCATGTTCTGTACAAATTCATGAGAATTTTTGGATTGTACCTTACTTTGTAGCTGACTGCTCTATTCTTAAAATAGGTACACTGGTCACCAACTAAATATTGGACTTTTTTATCCCCTTCTCCATGTTTCTGTCCCTGCCCTCAGATCTGTTCAAACCTCTGCTCCAGAGATGTGTGGCAAGGCTGTCCTGGCTCACACCCGAGGGTGGATGGGAATTACCCAGCTGGAGGAGTGCTGAGCTCTGGCTTAGAACACACAGCCCCCAGAGAGTCATCTTTGAGGTCACCAGGCTTGTGTGGAGGCCTCCTGCTTGGAGGTCTTCCTTTGGAAACTCCAGGTCATTTTCTTTACCCAGTGCTCTTGGGTCCTGATCTATATCAGTCACACACACACATGCACATACACACAAATAATGTATGGCATGCGATGCAATTATCTGAGGTTTGCATTGCATAGAACCTGATAATAGCCACCGAGAAAAACCACCTACTCAGGCAGGTCCCCAGATATTCCTGGCAAGAAAGACAGTGACTTCTCTGGGCCATTCAGCGGGTGGGTTGACAGTGATCATTTGCACTTGCATAGCAAGGGGGGACTCTGGGCCCCACCACCTGCTTTCTGAGAAGTGTCCTGGAACTTGTCCTGGAACAGTCACCTCCCCAGATGAATACAGAGGGAAGGCACGACGTCAGCATTGCTTTCACTGCTGGGAGGAAGGAGCCTGGGCATTAGTGTCATCAGAGAGCCCGGTAGAGGGAAGATCTCCCGGGCTGGGAGCAGGTAGAAAGCACTGTGAGTGGTGGCAGCGATGGAGACAGCTCTGTGTGTCCACGACTGCTCATCAGCATCACTCAGAGTGGCCAGGCGGTGGAAGCAACGTGAGCGTCCATCGATGGATGCATGGATAAGCAAAGTGTGGTCCATCTGTAGGATTGTTCAGCCTCATTGCTTATTACTAATATTATTCAGCCTTCAAAAGGGTGAAATTCTAACACACGTTCCAGTAGGGGTGAACCTTGAGGACGTGATGATAAGTGGAATAAGCCAATCACAGCAAGACAAATTCTGTAAAGATTCTACTTGATAGGAGGTTCCTGGAGTAGTCACACTCACACAGACACAAGTGGAATAGTGGGTGTGGGGGGAGAGGGGCAGAGGATAGGGACTTATTGCTTAATGGGGACAGGGATGATGTTTGGGATGATGACTGGAGGGTGGTTGAAGGTTGTTCAACCATGTGAATGTGCTTAATGACACTGACCTCTAACTGAAGAATGATCAAGATGGTAAATTTTGTGTTATGTATATTCTACCACAATGGAAAAAAAAAAAAAAGGTGAAAAAAAGACGCCATGAGGAATAGCTCCCCCACCCTCAATGGGAAGAACTTGAGATGGTTCTTCCAAAGTGCTGGACACACCATGATGAAGGTCTTCTCTTCATGTACCTTCTCAGCTGGACCCTGCAGCCTCCCTGCTGAGCCTGGAAGTTAGAGCAAGTCTCCTTTCTGTCCCGAGGTCAAGATGCTGAATTTGCACTTATGCAAATCTGCAGCATGAAGAGATGCTGAATCTGTTCTCAACAGCACATTCTCTTTCACTGGCAAATACTTGTTCCAAGTGGAAAACCGAGTGCCAGGCTGTTCCAAGCCCTTTCCATCTCTCTTCCAAGGCTCACGCTAGCTCCACACTAGTCATGTAAGTGACTTGTCTAAGATCCTGCAGCTAGGAAGTGCCGGAAGCGGAAAGTGAATGCTTGTCAAGTCTACTCCAAGGCCTGTGGTCTTAACTGCTATCCATTATGGCCATTTGGTTTTCGACCCTCAGCTGTGATTCCTGTTCTCTATGAAAGCATCTCTGGCCTGGCAGCGATCAATATCACAGCTGCTTCCTGTCCCTCTGAATCACTGTAAAAATCTGGCCCACCTCTCTGAATCCCTGGAGCCTTAGCTATGTGCATGATGCCGCCTGCAATCCCTCTGTGTGTGATGCACGGAGAAAAATGACTTCTGCTCTGCTAGGGAATCAAAATATTAAAGGAATATGATGTCTTTCAAAGCTGGGAGCAGCTCCAATTTTTCTATGCTTCCTGTCTTTCATTGACTTGTGCTTCAGTGTTCTTTTGGGAATATCTTACTTCCACAGTTGTTCTGAGTAGGAAACAGATTTAGTCAGCATGGCTGGCATCATGCAGTTAGATAAACTCCTGCTGATTACTGAACTGGGGAAAGTCCTCTGAGCCCAGTGGAGCAAAATGCCAAGATCTCCTTTGTCCTTCCAAATGCATCTGCACCAATAGTATTTGCCCATCACATTAACATGAAGAATTTCTGAGAGAAAAACAAAGATCGTTTATTAACGGGTATATGTGGAGTTTAAAAATATGGTACAGATGAACTTATTTGCAAAGCAGAAATAGAGACACAGATGTAGAGAACAAACGTATGGATACCAAGTGGGCAAGGAGTGGGTGGGAGGAATTGAGAGATTGGTGTTGACACGTATATACTGTTGATAGTGTGTCTAAAATAGATAACTAATGAGAATATACCATATAGCCAGGGAACTGTACTTAATGCACTGTGATGACCTGAATGGGAATGAAGTCCAAAACGGAGGGGGGTGATATATATGTATGGCTGGTTCACTTTGCTGTGCTCTGGATATTAACACAACATTATAAAGCAACTGCTGCTGCTGCTGCTAAGTCGCTTCAGTCGTGTCCGACTCTGTGCGACCCCAGAGACGGCAGCCCACCAGGCTCCCCCGTCCCTGGGATTCTCCAGGCAAGAACACTGGAGTGGGTTGCCATTTCCTTCTCCAATGCGTGAAAGTGAAAAGTGAAAGTGAAGTCACTCAGTCGTGTCCGACTCTTCTCGAACCCATGGACTGCAGCCTTCCAGGCTCCTCTGTCCATGGGATTTTCCAGGTAAGAGTACTGGAGTGGGGTGCCATTGCCTTCTCCGATAAAGCAACTATACAACAATAAAAATTATTTTTTTAAAAAAGGAAGAATTTCTGTTCAATAAAGAAGACTTTCCCTTCAGTAAACAAGATAAGACAGACACGCAAGTATTTTCACACTAAGAGAAAATATTTGTAATATTAAAACTGACAGAAGATTAAATTAGAAAAATATTGACTCGATCTTGCTAACTTGTGTTCTCACTTCCTGACTTTATGGTAAAAATAAAGTTTGATGGCAGAAAATAATCAAGTCACGAAAGAATTGAGTCTTAATGTCAATGTTGTGACTAAAAATATCTAAAATTTTAATGTGATTTTCTCTAATTGATATATTGATACATAAAGGAAGCACAGTGTAGTAGAAAGACCATATTATGGTCTGAATGTGTGTGTGTGTGTGTGTGTGCACACCACATACTCAGTTGTGTCCAACTCTTTGTGACCCCATGGACTGTAACCTGCCAGGCTCCTCTGTCCATGGAATTTTTCAGGCAAGAACACTGGAACGGGTAGCCATTTTCTTCTGCAGGGGATCTTCCCGACCCTGGGATCGAACCTGGGTCTCTTGCATCTCCTGCACTGGCAGGCAGGTTCTTTACCACTGAGCCACTGGGGAAGACCTATGGTCTGAAAGTGTCTCCTCAAATTCCAGTGTTGAAGCCCTGACCACTGGTGTGGCTGTATTGGAATTGGGGGCTCTGAGGAATTAATTAAGTTAAAGCAAGATCATAAAGGTGGGGCCCTGCTCCCAGAGGATTAGTGTCCTTGTAAGAAGAGACAAGAAGACAAGGTCTTCCCTTGTGGCTCAGCTGGTAAAGAGTTCATCTGCAATGTGGAAGACCTGGGTTCAATCCCTGGATTGGGAAGATCCCCTGGAGAAGGGAAAGGCTACCCACTCCAGTATTCTGGCCTGGAGAATACCATGGACTGTATAGCCCATGGGGTCACAAGGAGTTGGACAAGACCAGGTGACTTTCACAAGAAGAGACAAGAATGGACTTGCTGTCTGCAAGGTAGGAAGAGTGCTCTCATCAGAAAACCACCATGTGACACCTTGACTGTGGACTTCTTCCCAGCCTCCAGAATCGAGAGAAAACACATTTCTATTGTTCAAGCTGCCTGGTTTGTGATATTTTTGTTATGGCAGCCTGAGAAGACTAATATGGACCAATAGTGTGGGATGAAACACAGTTAGTTGGAATTCTGATTCTTCCACTTTGCTGGTTGACCTTGGACAAGTTATTGCATTTTTGTGAACTTGATAAATAACACAGGATCAATGTATCTTGTGGGTAGGTTTGTTGTTAGAGATAACATTTGACATGATCAAATTGCCAACATCCCTTGGGTCATAGAAAAAGCAAGGGAATTCCATAAAAACATCTACTTCTGCTTCATTGACTATGATAAAGCCTTTGACTGTGTGGATCACAACAAACTGGAAAATTCTTCAAGAGATGGGACTACCAGACCACCTTACCAACCTCCTGAGAAACCTGTATGCAGGTCAAGAAGCAACGGTTAGAACTGGACATGAAACAACAGACTGATTCCAAATCGGCAAAGGAGTACGTCAAGGCTGTATATTGTAACCCTGCTTATTTAACTTTCATGCAGAGTACATCATGCAAAATGCTGGGCCAGATGAAGCACAAACTGGAGTCAAGATTGCTGGGAGAAATATCAATAACCTCAGATATGCAGATGATACCACCCTAATGGGCAGAAAGTGAAGAGGAACTAAAGAGCCTCTTGATGAAGGTGAATGAGGAGAGTAGAAAAGCTGGTTTAAATTTCAGCATTCAAAAAAATAGGATCATGGCATCTGGTTCCACCACTTCATGGCAAATAGATAAGGAAACAATGGAAACAGTGAGAGACTTTACTTTGTTGGGCTTCAAAATCACTGGACACAGTGACTACAGCCATGAAATTAAAAGGCCCTTGCTCCTTGGAAGAAAAGCATATTAGAAAGAACAGCATATTATAAAGCAGAGATAGCATGTTGCTGTCAAAGATCCGTAGAGTTTTTCCAGTAGTCATATATGGTTGTGAGAGTTCGACCGTAAAGAAGGCTGATCACTGAAGGGTTGATGCTTTTGAACTGTGATGTTGTAGAAGACTCTTGAGAGTCCCTTGGACAGCAAGGAGATCACACCAGTCAGTCCTAGAGGAAATCAGTCCTGAATATTCATTGGAAGGACTGATGATGAAGTGGAAGCTCCAATACTTTGGCCACATGATGTGAAGAGCTGACTCATTGGAAAAGACCCTGATGGTGGGAAAGACTGAGGGCAGGAGGAGAAGGGGGTGACAGAGGATGAGATGGTTGGATGGCATCACTGACTCAATGGACATGAGTTTGAGCAAACTCTGGGAGATAATGAAAGACAGGGAAACCTGGTGCGCTGCAGTCCAAAGGATTACAAAGAGTTAGACATGACTGAGTGACTGAACTGAACTGAACTGAGACACTCAGTGGGGCTTCCCTCATGGCTCAGTGGTAAAGAACCCACCTGCCAATGCAGGAGATGAAGAGACACAGGTTTGATCCCTAGGTTGGGAAGATCCTGGAGTTCAAATTGGCAAACCACTTCAGTATTCTTGCCTGACAAATTCCATGGACTGAGAAGCCTGGCAGGCTACAGTCCATGGGGTCACAAAAGAGTCAGACACAGCTGAGTGACTAAACACACACACACACAGGCAGATACTCAATAGGGTCTAATTCAGTTGTAGTATATACTCTAAGCCAGTTTTCTTTCCTAAAAGCCAATCCTTGCCTAGTCATTGAATTATGAGACACTGAATATTTGGTCACTTGGAGGATATGTGTTGTTGTAATTGACAGAGCAAAGGGAATGCTTTCCCAAATGCAATATGTATTTCTGTATTTATTCTTTCTGTTCTAAGATATTGGCACAGAATCCTCTTGGGAAGAAAGCAGTTCATGCCACTATTAATGACCACACAGGCGGTCATTCCTGTTCTAAACTCCCCAGTGAGGCTCTGAGGAGCTGGAAGCTTACAAATAGAATCTCTTCCCTTAGACCTGGCCAAGAGAAATGCATCTTCACTCCAAGGGAAAAGCTTTTAAAAGAGCCTGAGTGTTTACTTAAAATGTGGTGAGCGCCTTCAATTCCAGCCACACATCACCAATATTTAACTAAACACTAACTGCTAATTCTAAGGTGAGTCTTTGTGGAGGTGTCAAAAATACTGAGAATCAGACACTTAAACGCTGCTCCAATATCTGGTTTTTGCAATTTTTGTGTGGATCGTGGGAGGCAGTGTGTGGAGAGGTCTTTGCCAAAGCTGACATTTTAGAGGTAGTCTCAAAATTGCTTCTACAAATGTTGGAAAACTGTCACTCAACATTGCACAAATCCTTAGGTTTAGCACTTCTGTTGAGCCTGAGTTTTTGTGGCTTTGATATAGTCACTGCTTTCCAAGCATGGTACATATTCTGATGCCCTCATTATCAATTTATCAGATGAACATGTGGGAAGAGACCAGAAATTCCTTTGTGATTTTGTTAGTTTGGATTCCAATGGGGCAAAATGTGAAACTGGAGAATTTATGTCACCCTTTTAAACTGTATAATAAATAATACTGACCATGAAACAGTTGGGACAACCCATGAGGAATCTAGCTTCATTTCTTTTCTTCCTCGGACAACCTTTGCCCTTTGATTATGCTTCTCCTCATTAGTCATGGAGACTTTTGTTCAGTGCTTAAATTATAGGCTCATCTACCTCCCTGAAAGTCTGTATCAACTGTACATGTCTTGAGCTATTGGCTATTGGGAATTCCAGATTTTCTGTGTCATTGCCATGGCTGATGAACTTCATGGACAATTAAACTAGAGGTGGGGAAAGTGGTTGGTAAAAAAATATCCCGAGGGTCTAAAAGCATTTATCAGGCACCTCAGTGAATCACCTGTCTGTTCACTGAGAATGTGGCAAGTGCAGTGTTGTTTTCTTTTAGACTCTGTTGGGCAGAGTGCAAACAACTTGGTCTGACCCTACGCCTGGGATCCTGGGATTGGTTCTGATCCTGAAAAGACATGAAGGGTGAAATACCTAAGAGGCACCACCAGCATTCCATGTCAGGTGACAGAGCATCATTCAAGAATCCACAGGGGAAGGCTAGCCCAGGAGAGGACTTTCCTGAGATTATACATCTCTTCTTACCACATGAAGAGGTTTATAAGAATTTATCATCTGAACAACTGGTAGCAGAATTCTCAAGGAGGAAAACAAATCACTGTATTGTTTGGAAAACACCTTGAATGCTTAGGGTAGGTAAAAGACCCCCTGCGTTGTCAGAGATGAAAAGAGGAGGTTGAGAAAAGAGGGAGGAGGACAGACAGGTCAGGGGATGGAGGTGATGGGCCTGTGGGGCTGTGACTCTGCAACTGGAGAGAGTTTTCATATGAACTTCAGTTTGAACCCTTGTCCATCTATCTCTGGACTTCCCTGGTGGCTCAGGGGTAAAGAATCCCCCTGCCAACGCAGGAGACTCAGGAGACGATCCCTGGATCGGGAAGATCCCCTGAAGGAGGAAATGGCAACCCACTCCAGTACTCTTGCCTAGGAAATCCCATGGACAGAGGAGCCTGGCGGGCTGCAGGCCATGGTGTCCCAGAGTCAGACACAGCTGAGTGACTGAGCGCAAACAGCATCTCTCGGCCACCAGTCTGCAGTAAAGCCGGTAACCCTAGCGTGTGTTCTGTGAGAGTTAGTTTTGTGAGAGAGTGAGCACGCCTGTTTATGTACACATGCTCTCATACATGTATACCTCTCCAGGTGTGTTCGTGCATGCACACATGAATATCCATGCACACTGCTGCCCACGTGTGCACACGTTTGCTGTGTTCGGCTCTTCACCTGGGCTTGTGTGTTCCTGTGCTGGAGAACTTCCCCAGGGCTGGAGCCTGGAGGCCACCACCTCAGGGAACCATAGGATGAGCAGAGAGGAACTCATGTTGCCACAGCTGACATAGAACTGGGGGCCAAACTCAGGTCATTGAGGTCTGGGGGCAGAGAGAACCTACCTCTTGTTGCTGTTCAGTCACTAAGTTGTGTCTGACTCTTTGCCACCTCACGGACTGCAGCACACCAGGCTTCATTGTCCTTCATTATCTCGCAGAGTTTGCTCAAACTCTCGTCCGTTGAGTCGATGACGCCATCCAACGTCCCCTTATCCTCCTGCCTTCAATCTTTTTCCATACCAGAGTCTTTTCCAATGAGTTGGCTCTTCGCATCAGATGGCCAAAGTATTAGAGCTTCAGCATCAGTCCTTCAAGGAAGGTTCCTCCAAGGTTTGATCCATGGGTCGGGAAGATCCCCTGAAGGAGGAAATGGCAACCCACTCCAGTACTCTTGCCTAGGAAATCCCATGGACAGAGGAGCCTGGCTGGCTGCAGTCCACAGCGTCCCAGTTTGTGAAAAGTTCCACTCTTTCAGCAACTTTCAGTTATTCAACACAGTATTCTGACAGTCACCAAGTTACACATTCAGTCCTTAGACCTTCCTGATAGCTAAGTCTGTACTCTTTTAGCAGCCTCTCCTGTTTCCCCTACCCAGACCCTGATAGCCACCATCCTACTCTCTGTTCCTATGACTACGACTTTTTAATTTTTTAGATTCCACATTGGGTTATGACTTTAGCTGCAAGCATTTCTTGCCGTGGTTATGCTTTTGCCTCAGCTGGGTTTCAATCAGTCACACTGTTACAAGGACCCTTGAGCAAAGGGCTGGGCTCACAAGGTGTACAAGAATAGCTTTCTGTAGCAGACGCTGGAAGACTGGCCAGTGACATTGGTTTCTTGGGGTATCATGTGCATCACTCCATATTCTACACCCGATGAGTTCTCACCAGCTGCATTTCAACACACGGAGTGTCTCCATCGAGGCTTCGCTGAGACCTTATACCCAAGCAAGATCCTGGGATGAAGGATGCTAAGTGCTTATGACAGTTCCTGGCAGACAGCAGGTGCTGGTTACTGGAACATGAACGTATTTCAAGTGCTACTCTGTTGAAGCTTATTCCTACCACACTGGAAACCCAAATTGGATTTTCTTGAAAACTATGAACTAAGATGACTCCAACATACTGGGGCTCAGTGGGGTTTGTCCTAGGGAGATAGGCAGAGGTGTTCTTCTCCAGGGCTTCGGATGGAGCCACTCCATTTCAAGGAGCCTCCCCAATGCCTTCAGCCCCTGGAATTAGGGTATACCTGCTGAGCTGTCCCCAGAGGTGCAGGCTCAAGACAGGGACCATCTGGCCAATGCAAGGAAATGCCTGGGTTTACATTTTCCTACAGTTTCTTCAGTTGAATGTATGGTTTTACCTTCACTTTTTAGATCTTTAGTCCAGGAAGAGTCAAAGCTGATAATGAAGTTATCTTTACTTTGCAAAACAAGCCATGCCGTGTGACCTAAGTTGCTTCAGTCGTGTCTGATCCTTTGCAACCCTATGGACTACAGCCTTCCAGACTCCTCTGTCCATGGGATTCTTCAGGCAAGGCAATCCACTCCAGTATTCTTGTTTGGAGAATCCTGGACAGAAGAGCCTGGCAGGCTACAATCCATAGGATCACAAGTAGTCAGATATGACTAAAGCAATTTAGCATGCATGCAAGCACTGTGTGGCTTGTTTTGCAAACTAAAGATAACTTCATTATCAGCTTTGACTTCTGCTGGGCTAAAGATCTAAAAAGTGAAAGCTAAAACCATAAATTCAGTTGAAGAAGATGTAGGAAGATGTCTATGGCCTTACGGAGGGAAAAGGATTAGTAAGCCAAAATTTAAAAGCTCACATTACAGGCAAAAAAAAAAAAAAAATCAAGTAAAACCTTATTGCCCCTTAGGACCCCATGGACAAGATTAGAGAAAGATGACAGATTGGTGGAGTCAGGTTACAGAGAGATATGTCCACAAATGAAACCAATAAAGAATACTCAAGAAACACCTACAAACCAGTAAGATAGAAAAGGCATTCTGTGAGAGAATGCCATTTGCAGCAACATGAATGGACCTGGAGATTATCATACTAAGTGAAGTAACTCAGAAGGAGAAAGACAAACACCATCTGATATCACCTATATGTGAATCTGAAATCTGATTCAAATGAATTTATTTATGAAACAGACTTACAGACATAGAAAACAAACTATGGCCAAAAAGAGGGAAAGGGAGTGGGGGATAAATTAGGGATTAGAAATTAACATAATCATACTACTATATATAAAATACACAGACAATAAGGTCTTACTGTCGAGCACAGGGGACTGTATTCAATATCTTGTAATAAACCATAATGTAAAATAATGAAAAAATATGTATGTATATAAATGAACACACACGTGTGCACACACACACACACACAACTGAATCACTTTGTTATACACCAGAAACTAACACAACATTGTAAATCAACAGTACTTCAATTTAAAAAGAAGAAGAAATTCTAATGGAAAAAAAGGTGAAGGAAAAACAGGTGACTCACAGGAAAAGTCGAACCCCAAAGGCGCTGAAGCATGGGAGGAGACCTTCATTAGGCAGAGGGATGGGAAAAATGCACAGCAGAAGATGCCACCTTAAATCTATGAGGCAGGATCGGGAAGGCTTCTGGCGCTAAATGCTGGCGGGGCAGTGGATGGAGGAGCCCTCGGGCCGTGCACGTGGGGCATTCACGGTTCTGGACTCTGCTGGGCAACACGGCGGCAGTGCTTGAGCTAAGCGGACCCCCAGGCAGGTTCCATGATGGGCTCCCAGCAGTGCTGGCAGTGGGGCTCCCAGGCCGGAATTCAGGTGCAGTCTCATCAGAGCCCCAGGGGCATGTGGGTGAGGCTGGGCGATGCAGGGCTAAGGGTGGTCTTGGGAAGCTGGACACCCCTGGCTGCCCAGCCCTGGACTGGGGAGGGCACGTGCAGGGGAGCCCCTGGAGGAGCAGCTGTGGGAGAGGGGAGGGACCGCTGTGCTGGACACACCTGGCTGGGACGCATCTGTTTATGTTTCCCTCTTTCCCTCCCTTTCAATGTGGATCTCCAAGTCTTTGTCCATTTGCTTATTCTCTTCACGATAAGCCATTCACCCCAAATGACTTGCCATTTCCTCTTGGAGCGTTTGCCTACCTTTGCACTGAAGTGTAGTGAAGTGTTAGTCGCTCAGTTGTGTCTGACCTTTTGCGACCCCATGGACTGTTGCCCACCAGGCTCTTCTGTCCATGGGATTCTCCAGGCAAGAATGGTGGATTGGGTTGCCATTTCCTATGTTTGCATTCGCTGCACTATTTAGCGATAATTAATGAAAATGTCCTCAGGTAGGTCCCGCCTGCCCCCCCACCAAACACGGGCCTCCGCCACATGTGAGTGCTGCTGGGGACGCAAGCTTGACCAAGTCCGCGAGTGGGCTGGCCCCCTAGAACTTAAGGTGGAGGAACTGATAACCAACATCTCTTTGTTGGACGGGCCAAGATTCTCAAACTCTTTGGTTTTGGAAACCCTTCACACTCTTAAAAATTGCTACAGACCTCCAAGAGCTTTTGGTTTTGTGTACTGTGCTAACTAGAGAATTTTTACTGCATTAGAAAGTAAAAGAGTAAAAGCGAGATATTTAAAAGTCATTTAATTGACTAAAAATAATAAACCCACTGCAGGTTGGCATAAATAATATATACTTAAAAAAAAAAAAACAAACAACTGCATGTTCCAAAGCAAAGTAGTCTAATGGGGAAATTAACATTATTTTGCAGTTTTTTTTTTTTCAAGTCTCTTTCATGGCTGGCTTACTGGAAGACAGCTGGGTTCTCATTCCTGCCTCTGTATTCAGTCTGGCGCGGTATCAAATGTCACAAAACTTCTGGAAATCTCCATGGTGTATTGAGAGAGCAAGAGTGAGAAAGATGGGTCTCAGTGTTACTACGAGACTGTCTGTGACCTCATGGAGGCCCCAGAAGGGTCTAAGACTCCCAGAGCTCTCTGGCTAGACCACACAGACAACCACAGTGTTGGCCTTCGTTGGTGCTTTTATCCCAGAATCCAGACATCCAGTGCTGTGATGTGATCCAGGGCTGAAGTCTGGCTTAGATCCTCAGACACTAACCTAGAAACTGGGGGAAGCTCCGGTGGGCTGCAGGCATGAAACTTGCCTTTTAGCGTTTATTCGTCTCTTCCTAGCGTCTGCTGCTGCTGCTCAGTTGCTTCAGTCGTGTCTGACTCTTTGCGACCCCAAGGATTCTAGCCCACCAGGCTCCTCTGTCCATGGGATTTTCCAGGCAAGAATATTAGAGTGGATAGATGTGCCCTTCTCCAGGGGATCTTCCCAACCCAGGGATCAAACCTGGGTCTCCTACATCGCCTGCATTGCAGACATTTTTTTTTTTTTTTAATACTGATCCATCTGGGAAGCCAGAGTGTTTAACTGGTTCTTATTGACCACAGGGAGTGTGTGGTAGGTGGCTCACTGATTTTTACCTGTTATTTACTGAGCACTTGCTATAGGGTAGTCTTTTGCTGAATGCTTTCTCTTGCTAAAATTAGTTTACCTCTGCACATCTCTTAGCATGCAAAGGCTTTGAATCAAAGCATGCCGGGTGAGCGGAAATGCAAAGGTGCTTGGGGGCCCTGTATTGTGTGGTGTCTTTGGTCCTGTTTCAATCTGTAATACCCCGCGGTTGTTTGTGTACTGAGAGCAAGAGGATTTCACATCCTTAGAATGCAGGCAAATTCTCAGAAAATTTTCTAGAGGAATTTAGGAGGAGAGGGGAAAACCTTCAGCTCCAAACTTCTGTGGGTAAAAGTGTGTGCTCGCTGTTGGAAATGCACTTTTTTATAACCGAGACGCCTTGTCTTGGGGCCCTGGTGTGACTGGTGGTGATCTTTTCATCACACAATGGCCTCCTCAGGCTCTAATGAACAAATCACATCGAAAAATAGATTTGGGTAATTTTGTAACAGCAAAGGTTGGCAACAATATAGTTCCCTAAAACAGCAGTCCTTGACATTTGTGGCACCAGGGACTGGTTTTATGGAAGACTGCTTTTCTGTGAACTTAGAGTAGGGGATGGTTTCAGCATGATTCAAGCACACTGGATTTATTTTATTACATTTATTGTCTTCCGGCTTAAAACTCAACATTCAGAAAACTAAGATCATCGCATCCAGTCCCATGATTTCATGGCAAATAGATGAGGAAACAATGGAAACACTGACAGACTTTATTTCTTGAGGCTCCAAAATCACTGCAGATGGTGAGTGCACCCATTAAATTAAAAGATGCTCGCTTCTTGGAAGAAAAGTTATGACCAACCAAGACAGCATATTAAAAAGCAGAGACATTACTTTACCAACAAAGGTCCATCTAGTCAAGGCTATGGTTTTTCCAGTGGTCATGTATGGATGTGAGAGTTGGACTCTAAAGAAAGCTGAGTGCCAAAGAATTGATGCTTTTGAACTGTGGTGTTGGAGAAGACTCTTGAGAGTCCCTTGGACTGCAAGGAGATCCAACCAGTCCATCCTAAAGGAAATCAGTCCTGAATATTTATTGGAAGGACTGATGCTGAAGCTGAAACTCCAATACTTTGGCCACCTGATGCAAAGAACTGACTCATTGGAAAAGACTCTGATGCTGGGAAAGATTGAAGGCAGGAGGAGGAGGGGATGATAGAGGATGAGATGATTGGATGGCATCACCGACTCAATGGACATGAGTTTGGGTCAACTCTGGGAGTTGTTGATGGACAGGGAGGCTTGGTGTGCTGCAGTCCACGGGATCACAAAGAGTCGGAGACGACTGAGCAACTGAACTCAACTGAACCAAACTGAACTAATTGTCTTCCTGGTGGCCCAGTGGTAAAGAATCCACCTGTAGTGCAGGAGACCCAGGTTTGATCCCTAGGTCGGGAAGATCCCTTGAAGAAGGAAATGATAACCCATTCCAGTATCCTTGCCTGGAGAATTCCAAGCACAGAGGAGCCTGGCGGGCTCCAGTCCATAGGGTTGCAGGACTCGGACACGACTTAGCGACTAAACCACCACCACCTTGCTTATTGTGCATTTAATTCTATTATTATTACATCAGCTCCATCTCAGATCATCAGAATTTGGGGGCCCCTGCCCTAAAAGAAGACTGATTAAGTATATTATGGGACATCCATACATACAGTGAAATTCAACAAGGGGTGTGCCTTTTACATCCTGACATAGATTGGTCCAAGACAGAGTGTTAAATTAAAAGGAAATTGCAGTAAGTCCACTGCATATGAACCTTCAAGCTGCAAGCTTTCAGAGATATGAATGTGTGTTCATTTGTCAGGTAAGTTAGTTCACATCTGGCACACCTTGTCACGTGTGTGCATCCTCTACAAGGGGTTGTGCTTTTGTATGTTTTACAGTACAAGTACTGTACAGAGGCTGAGATGGTTGGATGGCATCACCGACTCAATGGACATGAGTTTGAGCAAGTTCCGGGAGACAGTGAAAGACAGAAAACCCTGGTGTGCTCCAGTCCGTGGGGTTGCAAAGAGTCAGACACGACTGAGTGACTGAACAGCAACAGCTGTGCAGATTACAGCCCTGCAGTATCTTTATTTCAAGCCCAGAACCTGCGCCATCAACGTCAGGTAGGAGTGACAGTGCGGCTCGCCCTCCGTCCCCCACGGCTGACCGCCCTTCAGCTCTGCCATCTCCCGCCTCCTCTCCCTCCTCCGGTCAGTGACTGCTCTTGCCTGTTCACTCCATGCCAGCCCCTGGGTGCCAGCTGTTGTACTGGACTACCCTCCTTTTCAAGGTATTGTACTGTAAGTTTACAAATGATCTCTTTATTTTTTTGTGCTTGATTTTATGTATTATTTGCATGAACAGTATTATCAACTTATTACAATACAGTACTATATAGCTGATTCTGTTAGTTGGGTACCTAGGCTAACTTTGTTGGACTTATGAACAAATGGGACTTACAAACATGCTCCATGAACAGAACTCACTTGTATGTAGGGGACTTGCTGTACAGAGTAGGGTTCAGAGTATGCTTCCCTTTGTGTAAAAGAGGAGTATCTATTTGCTTATATTTGCATAATAATCTTTGAGTATTACTAGATAGAAAGTAATATATAAAACCACCTTCTAACTGTATAGCTTCTTACACTTTTTGATACGGTGTGAAAGTATTACCTAGTCAAACATTCAGTTCAGTTTAGTCACTCAGTCGCGTCCAACTCTTTGTAACCCCATGGATTGCAGCACGCCAGGCTTCACCAACTCCTGGAGTTTACTCAAACTCATGTCCATCAAGTCAGTGATGCCATCCAACCATCTCATCCTCTGTCGTCCCCTTCTCCTCCCGCCTTCAATCTTTCTCTGCATCAGGGTCTTTTCAAATGAGTCAGTTCTTCGCATCAGGTGGCCAAAGTATTGGAGTTTCAGCTTCAGCATCAGTCCTTCCAATGAGTATTCAGGACTGATTTCTTTTAGGATGGACTGGTTGGATCTCCTTGCAGTCCAAGGGACTCTCAAGAGTTTTCTCCAACACCACAGTTCAAAAGCATCAATTCTTTGGCACTCAGCTTTCTTTAGAGTCCAACTCTCACATCCATACATGACCACTGGAAAAACCATAGCCTTGACTAGATGGACCTTTGTTGGCAAATAAGGTCATCAACCTGACAACCTAGACAGCATATTAAGTCAAACATTAACTATGTTTAAAAATAAATTAAAAATCCAAAATAAAATGCAGATAGAAAGCAATCCAAGTGCTTTTCAGTAAAGCCCCTTGGTTTTTCTGGACAAGGCTGCTAAGCTGCTGCTAAGTTGCTTCAGTCGTGTCCGACTCTGTGTGACCCCATAGACGGCAGTCCACCAGGCTCCCCCGTCCCTGGGATTCTCCAGACAAGAACACTGGAGTGGGTTGCCATTGCCTTCTCCAATGCATGAAAGTGAAAAGTGAAAGTGAAGTCACTCAGTCGTGTCTGACTCTTCAGGACCCCATGGACTGCAGCCTGCCAGGCTCCTCCGTCCATGGGATTTTCCAGGCAAGAGTACTGGAGTGGGTTGCCATTGCCTTCTCGATCTGGACAAGGAGGAGTCCCTCTCTAAACCGAGGCTGTCCCGCAGCTGCCATGACCTTTTAGTTTCAATGGATGCCAGACTTTCTGACTGCACCATTGTGATAAACGCAAAAAGGCATGTGCTGAGATTGGCCGAGCAATTGGCTCAGCAGAGCCAACCTTTATGGATCTGCGTGGCGTCTTACTGGCTTGGGTTTTAGGAAGGGAACACACACCCAGTGTTCAGAAACGCTGGACGGAGGGTGGAATTTTTACCGTTTTCTTTGGACAGGTTTCAGGGGCTGTGAACATTCTTGGAGAGAGAGCCTGAGTGTGCAAAGCCGTTAGGTTGGCCCCCAAGCACCCCGGCATTTAGCCCCTTCACAGGAAAGAGGCCGTGTGAAGGGGAGCGGGGACTGAGCCGACTGGGTTGCTGCATCTCTGGGGAGGCTCTCTACGATCAGAAGCTGAAGAAGGTCAGAGGCACTTCCAGTGCCAATGGGGTGGGGATGGTGGGGTTCTGGGGGCATCTCAGATCTTTGCAAGAAAGAAAAGGATTGGGTCCTGACAAAAATGATCAGTGTCGCAAGGGAACTTATCTACGAAACAGACTCACAGACTTAGGAAACTGATGGTTACCAAAGGGGAAAGTGCAGGAAGGGATAAACTAGGAGGTTGGGATTAACATACACACTACTCTAGGTAAAACAGGCAATAAGGGACTACTGGATAGTACAGGCAATTCTACTCAGTATTCTGTGATAACTGATATGGGGAATGAATCTGAGAAAGAATGGATGTATGTACACATGTAACTGAATCATTTTGCTGTACGCCCTGAAACTAACACAACAGTGTAAATCAATTAAACTGCCAGACAGAATAAAAGTTTTTTAAACGATCATTTTCAAAATGTTTCAAAAGCCCCATGATTCTCATCCTGTTACATAGTGAGCATATATCAGAGTTTTTGCTTGATTAACGAGGAGACAGAGGCTTTAAACATTTACCCGTGCACATCCCTTTTCTCAAACGTTCTTTCAGCGATCACAAACGATAAAGTCAACTATCAGGATAAATCCAAGCCACGTCGACCTGTCCCAGCCTCCTTGACGTCACACTTGTGTCCCAGCTGTGTCCACACACTCAGAAGGGCTTTGCTCTTGGTTCACTCTCTGTTGTAATCTCCATTTAAAAATCCAATTTTTAAAATGGAGGTCCTCATATTTTCATCTTGTAGTGGGCCCCAAAACTATACAGCCATCATGCACTTAACTCATTGTACCTGGAACCAGAATTCCACTATCGCTTTAAAAATAAATGTATCAGGTTGAACATGCTTTAAAACAGAGGTCTGCTTTTCTTGAACTGTATTTCATTTTAAATGCACTCTATAGATTCATTTTCTGTAAAGGGCCAGACTCTACTCAGGAGTCCTTTGTGCAATGATTCCTGATAATTAGCTCATCATCTTTCCTGGAATGAGATGTTTGTTCTTAGGATAGGTGGGGCCCGGGAGCCAGAGAAAGAGAGCCCTGTCCAAGGTAAGTGAAACTTGGTGCCATGGAGTTGGTCTATTATAGGCACTGAGTGTTTAAACAGCTCTGACATCATCACTGGGTGTGCGTTTAGGTTTGATTTGAAGAAGAACTTTTAGTGCAATCAATAGAGATACCAGGGGAAAATCCTTCTATTTTTTTTTCTTGGAATGCATGAAGTTTCCATTTCAAAGAGCATGTTGGGCAACGATTCATTCACTCTTTCAGCTGAGAAGGGTTTGTATGTGGTGATAAAAACGTGATGCCAAGTCCTACTGCAGCTGCAGGGTTAACCATCAGCCTAACCAAGGATATGTTAAAATAAAAGCAGAGGGTTTCTATTTAAGCGGGCTTCCCTGGTGGCTCAGACGGTAAAGAATCCGACTGCAATGCGGGAGACTTGGGTTCAATCCCTGGGTTGGGAAGATCCCCTGGAGAAGGAAACGGCTACCCACTCCAGTGTTCTGGCCTGGAGAATCCCATGGACAGAGGAGCCTGGCGGGCTACAGTCCATGGGGTCACAAAGAGTCAGACACGGCCGAGCGACTTTCACTTTCAGTATTCTAAGGGAACAGCAGGACCCTGGCGGGAGAGCAGTGCTGTGGTGCAGACTTCCTACTTCATGAGGATGTGTCGGGGATAATGGCCCAAACAGTTATGGTTGTGACTCAATCATTTAAGAAAGACTTAAATATTCATTAAATAGTCAAATGAATTTTTCCTCAAAAAGGTTAAAATCGATGTTATTTTGTTTCATCCTATCATCTTCCCTTAGCCTCCCTCTGCGGGTTGGAAGATGAATAACCTCCGACTTAGGTCCAAATGTTCCAAGTGTTCCTGCTCAGTGTACCGCCTTGCAAATGGTGCGCTCCAAACTTGGAGGACGATGTGGATATAGTTAGCCTATGAATTATGATGTATACAATATCATATGAGTTCCTATAATTTTAAGGGTGGCTTTTACATTAGATTGTCTATTATAAATGTAAACATTATAAAATAGTTCCACTGCTGTGTAGGCCTTCTGTGCTCCACCTGTTCTTTATATATATATCATATATAATATACAGGAGATATATATGTGATATATATAAAGATATGATATACATAAAGATATATATATGATATATATATAAATATATGATATATATAAAAATATATGATATATATATATGTGATATATATAAATATATGATATATATAAAAATATATGATATATATATATGTGATATATATAAATATATGATATATATAAAAATATATGATATATATATATATGTGATATATATAAATATATGATATATATAAAATATATGATATATATATGTGATATATATAAATATATGATATATATAAAATATATGATATATATATGTGATATATATAAATATATGATATATATAAAGATATATATATGATATATATAAATATATGATATATATAAAAATATATGATATATATATACGATATATATAAATATATGATATATATAAAGATATATATATGATATATATATAAATATATGATATATATAAAAATATATGATATATATATATGTGATATATATAAATATATGATATATATAAAAATATATGATATATATATGTGATATATATAAATATATGATATATATAAAAATATATGATATATATATATGTGATATATATAAATATATGATATATATAAAAATATATGATATATATATGTGATATATATAAATATATGATATATATAAAAATATATGATATATATATGTGATATATATAAATATATGATATATATAAAGATATATATATGATATATATAAATATATGATATATATAAAGATATATGATATATATATATATGATATATATAAATATATGATATATATAAAGATATATATATGATATATATAAACATATGATATATATAAAAATATATGATATATATATATGATATATATAAATATATGATATATATAAAGATATATATATGATATATATATAAATATATGATATATATAAAAATATATGATATATATATATGTGATATATATAAATATATGATATATATAAAGATATATATATGATATATATATAAATATATGATATATATAAAAATATATGATATATATATGTGTGATATATATAAATATATGATATACATAAAGATATATATATGATATATATATAAATATATGATATATATATAAAGATATATATATGATATATATATAAATATATGATATATATAAAGATATATATATGATATATATATAAATATATGATATATATAAAGATATATATATGATATATATAAATATATGATATATATATAAAAATATATGATATATATATATATATAAATATATGATATATATAAAGATATATATATGATATATATATAAATATATGATATATATAAAGATATATATATGATATATATATAAATATATGATATATATAAAGATATATATATGATATATATATAAATATATGATATATATAAAAATATATGATATATATATATATAAATATATGGCAGTGGAACTATTTTATAATGTTTACATTTATAATTTGACAATCTAATATATATATATATCATATATTAGACGGTTTTTCTTTTTCGTTTAGCAGTTTTATGTTTACAGAGAAACTGAGGGGAAAGTACAGAGAATTCCTATGCACCGCTTCACTCCTCCTAACACCCCATTTCCCTGTTCTGAACATCTTATATTAAGAGTGGGACATCTGCTTCAAATGTTGAGCCAATATTGATCGTTATTTTTTAACACACTTTTTATTGAAGTATGTCTGTGTGTGCTCACTCAGTCGGGTTCAACTCTCTGTGACCCCATGTACCGTAGCCCTCTGGGCTCCTCTGTCTGTGAAACTTCCCAGGCAAACACTGGAGTGGGTTGCCATTTCCTCCTCCAGGGAATCTTCCTAACCTAGGGATCGAACCCGCATCTCTTGCGTCTCCTGTGTTGGCAGGCAGGTTCTTTACCAGTAGCGCCACCTGGGAAGCCCTATTGAAGTATAGCTGATTTACAATGCGATGTTAGCTTCTGGTGCACAGCACAGTGATTCAGTTATACATGTATGATATATATTCTTTTCCATTATGATTTATCAGAGCATATTGAATATAGTTCCCTGTGCTATACAAGACCTGGTTGTTTATCCATTCCATGTATAAAAGTTTGCCTGTTAATCCAAGGCTTCCAACCCATCCCTCCCCCATCTCACTCCCCCCTAGCAACCACAGTATTGATATTATTATTAGCTCAAGTCCTAAGTTTACATTCGAATGTCATCTGCACCTCACCTATTCATCCCCCTCTTACCCACCCTGAATCCCTGACAACAGCTGATCTTGATACTGTCTCTACTGTTTTGCCTTCTCCAGAATGTCCTACCATTGGAGAATGGAGTAATATAACATGTAGCTTTTTCAGATTGGCTTCTTTCATTTAGTATAATGCACTTAAAGTTCTTTTGTATCTTTTTGTGGCTTGATAACTCTTTTAAAAATATGGCCAAATGATATTCCTCTGCATGCATTACCATAGTTTGTTTATCTGTTCACCTACTGAAAGACATCCTGGTTGCCTCCAAGGTTTAGTAACTGTGAACAAAGCAACTGTAAACATCTGCCTTTGTGTGGACATAGGTTTTCAACTCATTTGAATATGTATGTGTATGTAGATATCAGTTGTGTCCGACTCTGTGACCCCATGGACTGTAGCCCACCAGACTCCCCTGTCCATGGAATTTTCCAGGCAAGAATACTGGAGTGGGTGGCTATTCCCTTCTCCAGGGGATCTTCCCAACCCAGGGACTGAACCCAGGTCTCCTGCATTGCAGGCAGACCCTTTACTGTCTGAGCCACCAGGAAAGCCCACATTCATATATATAAATAAACTTATGGTTTATGAAAAATACCATTAGAATAGCATTCCTGGGTTGCACGTGAACTGTGCTGTGTGTTAGGCATGTAAGTTGAAAGTGAACTTGGTGCCTGTAGAATGCCCTGCTCTAGGTGTCTGGAACAGGCAGAGGTGATTCCATAGACCCCAGTAGAGGCTTTGCTTGGATCTCACCCTGTCCTGTAGTCACCAGGAGCGTGGTCTGGATCACACACCAGGCCTCCGTATGGACCTCTGTATTCCATTCTCAAGGGACCCAATGCATTCCTGGCTTTTATGGTTGCCTGGTGAATAGGACGAGGGCTACCCACCAGCCCCTTGTTCCAGGGTTTCCTCAAACTTGTAAGAGATGGAATTTCCAAGGAGGCAAGCCAAGAATTAATCACATGCTTTGCTTCAATTAGGATCAGGCTTCCTGCCAACGTCTGGTCTGTCGACAGCCCCCATCACCACAGGATCTGGCCTTTGAGCCAGGTTTTCCATCTGTGTTTGGAAACATTGCCCATCTTCTCCCAGGCTGGGTGGCCTGTCATATATCCCCAAAACAGCCTTGCTTCTGTCATCTTTGATGTTGTCCTTGGCTGAATATCCTGAAGACCCCATACATTTCTGTCCATGACCCCCAACTGTGTTCGTGCTTTCTTCTCCTCTCTTGATTTCTTGATGTACACAGTACATGCTATTTCTTTGCTACTCTGATCATCAATTGTTTCCATCTAGTTTTAGAAATGAGTAATATTTGCCAGGGCTTCTCTGGTAACTCATGTAGTAAAGAATATGCCCACAATGCAGGAGACCCAGGTTCGATCCCTGTGTTGGGAAGATCCCCTGGAGGAGGGCGTGACAACCCACTCCAGTATTCTTGCCTGGAAAATTCTATGGACAGCAGAGACTGGCAGGCTACAGTTCATGGGGCCCCAAAGAGTTGGACACAATTGAAGTGACAGCACGCATGCATAATTTATACCTCTTTCTCTTAAAACTTTAATGTTACTTTGGTTACAAATGTATGTCCTCTGGGTTGGAATACAGTCATCATGGACTAATACTTTAAAAGGTTGCCTGGGGACTTTCCTGTGGTCCAGTGGTTAAGAATTTGGCTTCTAGTACAAGGAATGCTGGTTCGATCCCTGGTTGAGGAACTAAGATCCCACATGCTGAGGGGCAACTAATGAGACTCTGTGTCCTGCCAGGAAGACCCAGTGCAGCCAAAAGAAGTAGAATACAATAAGGTTACCTGGCTTATTTTTTGGTCTCAGTAATTATGGATGCAAAGGCATCAATTTCTTCCATCAAAGTGCAAATGGAACTGAGAACCAAAGTCACTGCTCAGCTTCCACTGTAAATGTTGAGATATTTTTAAGTTTGTAGTGGATATGATGATCTCAGAGGCTAGGCTTTCGGCAAGCTGACAATAAAGTGATAAATAAATGAGGGGAAAGGAAGGCTTTCTTACAGCAGGATGCTGAGTGGATAAATGAAATGGAAGTGTTGCCTTTGTAAAAATCATCATGCTGCATGCACTGTGGTAAACATTGGCTGAAGCAGATACATCGATGCTGAATCACGTGTGTGTGTGTGCACATGTGAATCTGCTGAGAAGCAAGTTTACATGGTCTCCACTAGAATTGTGTAGATGACATTATTTTCCAACGGGAAATAGAGATGATACGGCACACGTGCCGGGCAGCACCTTTAACAGGATTAACATCCCAGATGAGGGCAGATGACACCGGCTGCTTTCAAGGAGGGTACAGCATTCCATAGGACATATTCAGCTGGGAAGCACGGCCTGAATCTAATCAAGAGGAAACATCAGGACTTCCCTGGCCCAGTGGTTAAGAACCCACCTGACAATGCAGGAGACATGGGTTCAGTCCCTGGTCCGGGCACATTCTACATTCTGCAGGGCACCTATTCCCATGTGTCTAGAGCCCATGCTCTGCAGCAAGAGCAGGCACTGAAATGAGCCACCGGGAGCCACAGCTAGAGAGCGGCCCCCGTGACCCGCAAGTGGAGAAAACCCACACGGAGTGGCAAGACCCAGAGCAACCAAAGACGGACAGGAAACACCAAGCTAACCCAAGCAGAGGCACATTCCGTACAATAACTGGCCTGTGTTCTACAAACGTCATGAAAAACAAGAAAAGTTGAGCTGCTAAAGGAGATTAAAGAAGACTAAAGAGACATGAAAACTGAATTCTGGACCAGATCCTTTATTGAAGGGGATTAAATGCTGCAAAATACACTATTGGAATAGTTGATGGAATGGGATATGGAGATTGGATAAAAGCACTGTGTCAAAGCTAAGTTTTCTGAATTTAGTAGCTTTTCTGTGATGTAAGGGAATATTGTAGGAAATTACTACTCTAGCATTAGGGTATAAAGGGCCACAATCTCTATAACCTCCTTTCCAGTGGTTCAGACAAAATAAATAATATGCATATAACATGTATAAATGATAACACGTGTATAATAGGTTTCAGTGTGCATGTACCTATATAGGCACTTGTTTTATTGTGCTTCAAAGATACTGTGGATTTTACAATTGAAGGTTTGTGGCAACCCTGCAAGTCTATCGGTGCCATTTTTCTTTTCTGTTTTTTAGCTTTTGGGTTGCATTCTTTTATTTTTTTTTAATTAGTTTTCATTGGAATATATACTCCAATGAAACCGTTTCATTGGACTAGAGTTACAATGATGTGTTTCTGCTGTACAGAAAAGTGAATCAACTATCCATATATCCCCTCTTTTTTGAACTTCCTTCCCATTTACGTCACCACAGAACTGAGTAGAGTTACCCGAGCTACACAGTAGGCTCTCGTTAGTTATCTATTTTATTCCTGTATCAGTCATCTATACTGTCTGTCCCAGCCTCCCAACTCATCCCACCCGCCCGACTTCCTTTGCCGTCCATATGTTTCTTCCTTTCCTCTCTGTCTCTGTTTCTGTTTTGCAAATAAGATCATCTCATCAGTGCCATTTTTCCTAATAGCATTTGCCAACTTTGGGATTCCAGGTCATGTTTTGGTAACTCTCACCATATTTAAAATTTTTCATTTGTTATGATGATCTGTGACCAGTGATCTTAAATGTTACTGCTATGACTTGCTGAAGGCTCAGATGATGGTGAGCGTTTTTTAGCAATAAAGTATTTTTTAGTAATAATGATTTTTAAATTACAATAAGTGTGCTACTTTTCTAGACATAATGCTATTGCACACTTGATAGACTACCACATAGTGTAACTTTTACACACACTAGCTCACATACAAAACATTTGTGTGGCTTGCTTTATTGCAATATTCACCCTATTTCTGGTCTGGAACTGAACCCACAATATCCTTGAGGTACGCCTGTATGTATGGAGGTACAAACATATTTTTTAGAAGGAAGAAAAAGCAGAGCAGGTGGGAAGGAGAGGGGCAGGTTGCAGTAGTCAACAAAGTGGTGGGTTAGAGTCCCCAGGGTGCCATAACAAAGCGAGCTGCTTATAACAGCAGCGGTTTACTCCCTCCCAGTTCTGGAGGCAAGAAGCCCAAAGTCCAGGTGTCGGCAGGGCTGTTGCTCCCCCTGAAGGTTCTAGGGAAGTGTCCTTCCTGGCCTCTCAGAGCTCCTGCTGGCTCCAGGCACTCCTTGGCTTGTGGCCACATCTCTCCTGCCTCTGCCTCCGTCTTCTTGGCTTTCTTCCCCTGTGTGTCTCTCTGTGCCTCAAGTCTCTTTCCTCTTCTTACACAGACGCCAGTCACAGGCCTTAAGACCCGCCCCAAATCTGGGATGATTTGACCTTGAGATTCTCAGCTAGTCACATTTGCAGCATCCCAGTTTCCAAACCTGGGCTTCTCAGGTGACTCGGTGGTAAAGAATCCGCCTGCCAAGCAGGAGATGCAAGTTCAGTCTCAGGGTCGGGAAGATCCCCTGGAGAAGGGAATGGGTACCCACTCCAGTATTCTTGTCTGGAGAATTCATGGACAGAGAAGCCTGGCGGGCTACAGTCCAGGGGTTGCAAAGAGTCAGACACAACTGAGCAATGAACACTTTCCCTTTCCCTTTTTTCAAGCCCATAACAGTAGCTAGTATGTCACGGTTCTCGCTATGGACCAAACTCTGAGTACTTTGCCTGCATCAACTCATCTAACCCTCACAATAGCTATGAGGTGCATGCATACATGCTTAGTTGCTGGCCCGAAGTCACACAGCTGGTAAGAGGAGGTACTGGGTGCACTCGGCCATCTGTTTCCAGCGTCCACATCCTTCACCTACACGGCTTCTCTGCTTGTGTGCTTGGCATCCACTACACTAAACACTCAAAGAGTACTCGTGTGTCAAGTCAGGGGGCAGAGTTGGGAGGATCAGGAATTACTGGAGCTTCAGCATCCGTCCTTCCAATGAATATCCAGGGTTGATTTCCTTTAGGATGGATTGGTTTGATCTCCTTGCTCCAATACTTTGGCCACCTGCTGTGAAGAGCCGACTCACTGGAAAAGATGATGCTGGGAAAGTTTGAAGACAAAAGAAGTGGGTGGCAGAGGATGAGATGGTTAGATGGCATCACTGACTCAATGGACATGAATCTGAGCAAACTCCAGGAGATAGTGAAGGACGGGGAAGCCTGGCGAGCTGCAGTCCATGGGGTCGCAAAGAGTTGCACATGACTGGGCGACTGAACAACAATCAGGAATTATAAACAAAGGGGTCCAGGAGGAGGGAGCGATTCTCGTTGTTTTTCTCATTCCTCCCATGTAAGTATGAAGCTGGGAGAAGACAGGGGGCGTGTCAGACTAAGAGATGAGAAGGAGGGGTTGTTCTGTTCCAATGACTTAAAATGTTTCAGTAGATCCTCTTGGGGGCCCTTTTCTTCATATCCTGTTACCTTTGGACAATCATCTTCTTGATTCTTGTCTTTCTATATTGCCCATTTCCTTTTGGGTCTTTGTCTATTTTTATGGAGAAGAGAATCATGTAACATTTACTCAGGACTCTAAGGTTCCACAAACCAGAAGTGCTTCCCAGAAGCCTGGGAGGCAGGATGGAATGGGGTTCATGTTCCCTCCAGCTCTGCTGCGATCCCGCAGGTCCCAGGGTGTTTGTCCCTGAGGTCGGGGTTCGGGGTGGGCAACCTTCCTGGGCTGTCATGGCCCCGTGTTTGGGGAGAGCAGACAGGTGATGTCTAGGAGGTCTCGCCCCCACCAGAAAGACAGCAGGTGTGGCCTTGATGTTCTTGAAGGTTTCCTGACAGAGGAGTGACTTTGAAGACCCATCTCACGTTGACGGACACAAACTGCCCTGGTGAGTGATCTGTTTCAGAGATGCAGCAGATGGAAAGCTCGTAGCAGACAAATGCAACCCATGACGTCTCGTGATTGTCACAAGAGTGCTGAGGGGGTATGCCTGTCTCTGAAACACAATACTCACTTGGCCTGTTTCCAAACCTAGGGTCTGGGCAAGGGTGATGCTAAAATAGATGCGAAACTATTAATAAACCTCCATTCCTCATATGCAGAAAAGAAGTACAAGGGATCCCATTCCTGGAGACTCCTGGGGTCATTCATTTATGGATGTGGGTGGTGCCTTCTGCCTCTTTTCTTAAAAACAGTACTAACCAACTTGCCAAACCAAGGAGCATCAACCACAAACCCCAGTTTATTTTTCTGAGAAGACAATCATAAAATCATTGGAGAGCAGATGGGAAATTCAGAGACATACAAAGAAGAAAATTAAAACCACACACTGCTCTGCCACTCTTAATGTTCTGGCATATTTCCTTCCCAAGGTTTTCCTGCATGTATGTGTTTTCATAGTTTTACAGAATTGGATACAGGTTTGATTTACCCATTTTCAACTTTGTATGTGATTTCATTCAACTTTGAAACACTGGTTTTAATTAAAATCATCTTTATGAAAATGATTGTAATTGATCCTTTTTCACCATATTATCTCCTACGCTACTGTAACTGATAATACCAGTTTAGCACTGTTGGGCTGTTTCTAATTTTTTTGTAACTGATGATCCTGCAATGAACTCCCAGACAAATAAATACGAGTGCGTATCTCAGATTCCTTGCTTTGGATGGTGGTTCTCCAACTTTCCTTCCTATTCCTAAAGTGACTCTAATAGCAACCTTGAGGTCTTCATCTTTCTTTTTTTTTCCCTTAAAATGTTATGAGAAGTTTATCTTCTTCTCTACAGTGGACTCTGTCAAGATGCCTGAGAAACACACCTCAGTGAAGAGATGCAAAAATGGAATTGGAAAATTAACGTGTGGGAACTTTTCAGAAGTTCTTGCTTCATATTGCCATCAAAATAAATTCCATGTGTACACACAATGAAATCGTAGAAGAGTTAGGAAATACCGATTAACACTGACCGTTCTTCGGGTAAACGAATTCCTAGACATAGAAGCAAAGGAACAGCATCCTGAGAAAATGAAAGGATTTAACTACATATCCCAAAGTGACATCAACAAGACTAAAATCTAAACAGTACACTAGGAATCTCTATTTGCTGTACACTTATATCGTATTTGTATCTATCTGTGTACATGTGTGTGAGAAAATATGATACAAATCTAAATAGATACACTATATATGTGTATGTGAGACAGAGTGTCCATCTCTTTACTACGGAGCCCTTTCAACAGAAATGGAGCCAAAACACCTTATGGGAAAATGAGCACCGAACATACACAGATATCCACAAGAAGGGACAGAAATGATGAATACACATAAGCACTCAGCCTCACTAGCTATCAACAAAATGTTATGAATACAAAAGGCCACTCTCACCCAATGTATCGGCAAAGATTTTTTAAAAATGCTAATGGGGTCGTTTATGGAGATGTGGATGTGGCCCGGGGTCCGCCATAAAGAGTGAAGTCACAGGGAGCTCAACCCTGTTCTGAGACAGCCTAGAGGGAGGGTTGGGGAGGGAGAGGGAAGGGGTGTTCGGCGGGGAGGGGATGTGCGTCTACCTGTGGCGGATTCACGAGGATGCGTGGCAGAGACCACCACAACACTGCAGAGCCACTGTCCGCCCGCGGTCGTGTCTTGTTCTGTATGTCTCAATATTGCACAATTACAATCTTTGATAATTATTCTTTTTTAATGTAAAAAAAAAGAAGTGAGAGAGAGAGAGAAAAGCAAATATCACTTCAGTTCAGTCCAGTAGTCTTTGCGACCCCATGGACTGCAGCACGCCAGGCCTCCCTGTCCATCACCAACTCCCGGAGCTTGCTCAAACTAACATCCTTCAAGTCAGTGATGCCATCCAACCATCTCATCCTCTGTCATCTCCTTCTCCTCCCACCTTCAATCTTTCCCAGCATCAGAGTCCTTTCAAATGAGTCATTTCTTCGCATCAGGTGGCCAAAGTACTGGAGTTTCAGCTCCAACATCAGTCCTTCCAATGAATATTCAGGACTGATTTCCTTTAGGATGGACTGGTTGGATCTCCATATTAACCCTTATATGTGGAATCTAGAAAAACGGTACGGAGGAGCCTATTAGCAAGGCAGGAGTAGAGACGAAGACGAAGAGCAGATGTGTGGACACAGTGGGGGATGGGAGGGTGGGACCCACTGGGAGCATAGGGTTGGTACAAACTCTACCATGTGTAGAACAGGGGGCCAGTGGGAAGCTGCCATATAAATCGGGGAGCTCAGCTCAGTGCTCTGTGATGACTGAGAGGGGTGGGGAAGGCCCAAGGGAGTGGGTATATATATGTGTGTAGCTGATTCACTTCGGTGCACAGCAGAAACTAACATGATATTGGAAAGCAATTACACTCCAATTTTTTAAAAAATGCTAATGAGCAGGCCTGGCCAGGGCTGAATTCTCCACCCAGCACTCTCCTGCCCTCCTGCCGTGAATGTAACGAGTTTATGTTTGTCCCCTGCCCAAACCTGGTGACCTCCCGGCCATGTGCCTCAACTCCCATTCTGCCGTGGGTGTGTGTGTTTCTTTCTCCCCCAAACCCAGGTAGAAACAAGTTCTCCTGAGTCTAAACCCCCGTCACCTCCATCTATGGCTCCCTTAGGTAATATGAGCTATTTTATTGGCTCCTATTGATGCCAGAAATAACTATGGTTTGTTATAGTTTAGAAATAAATAGCATTATGTTGCTGGATCTATTCAGCGAATACCTCTCTTGAATATGCTATGTCCCAGGCCCTGTTCTGGGCGCTGGGGCTGCTGTAGTGGACAAGACAGACCTGGTTCCCTAAGTCCTGGCCTCCTGTTAGGGGCCATAGATGCAGGCAGAGGGGATATGGATGATACATTAAAGAGTAAGTGTGTGGTTTCAGTACATGTGACACCAGGAAATGACAGAAACAAACATAAGATGAATGGGTTGGGGGCTTGGAGGCATTTAGCTCAAGGTCTAAGAGAAGGTGGCATCAGAGACCAGACCTGCCTGGAAGGGGGTGACAAGCTGTGGGAGACCCTGGGAGGTTCCTCCAGCAAAGGGAGCAGCTGTGCCAAGGCCCCGAGGCAGGTCTAGGTCTAGGAGAGAGGTCAGCGTGGGCACTGGGAAGTGGCAGGAGGTGTGGGCGGGTGTGTGGGCAGGCAGGTGGCCAAGGGCGGAAGGTGCAGGGAGGGGTCAGGGGTCAGCGGGAAGCATGCCAGTATACTCAGCTGGGGAGGGGAAGCCTCCAGATTCAGGACTGTATGGAATGTCATGGCCTGACTTCTTTTTAAAAAAATGGAGATAAAGGTCGCATAAAACAAGATTCACCATCCTATTTAAAGTACGTCATCCAGGGGCTTTTAGAATAGTCATGATGGGTAGCTTCCCCACTGTCTATCTCCAGAACAATTCATCACCCGGAAAAGAAACTCCTAACCCATCAGCCGTGTCTCTCCACCTTCCCCTCCCTCCAGCCCCGCAAACACCCGTCTACACTCTGTACATTACCTTCTCGGCGACGCCCGGCTCCCGGCGCCCCCCGACCGGGACCACATCCTGCTCCTTTAGCGCCGAATGCCTGTGAGCCGCATCTGGAGGGAGGGGTGCCTCCTACCCCAGCCTGGAGACGGGTATTTTCCTCTGGGGATGGTGGGGGGTGGGGGGGAAGGTGCTTATAGAATTAGCAAGTCAGGACGAGGGGCCCCGCAGAGAAACCTTCCAGAAGATACCGCCCTGCGGCTGCAGGCTGCGCCCCCTCGCCCCCTCGGCCCTCGTAGCCCGCCTCTGCGGGGGCGAAAAATGAGCGCTCCGAAGGATTCCTGAAAGGAAGTGCCAGCTATTTTAAACCGGAGAGCAAAAAAGCCTCCTTCAACAGACAGGATGGATGGACCGGACTTGATCCCGGGCTTCCAGGACTCTGCAGGGGCTTCGGGTCGACGTCCCAGCGGCAGTGTGGCTCTGTGTTTTATCTCCAAGGGCGTCATCATTTATAGTAAAAAAGGAAGCATCACAAGTTCTGTGAGACAGGGATGGTGTTCAGTCTGCAGTTCAGAGTCAGGTTTGCCAATGGCCACTCTCAACATGCCCATCTTTTTTTGATGTTAAAATTTTTCTTTTTTTTTTCACATTTTAAAATAACTTAATTTTTTTTAATCGGAAGATCATTGTTTTACAACGTCTTGTCTGTTCCTGCTGTACAAGGAAGGGCATGAGTTGTATGTGTTCATACACCCCCTCCCTCTAGAGCCTCCCTTCCCCTTCCCATCCCATCCCTCAGGTCATCACAGAGTGCAGAGCTGAGCTCCCTGTGCTGTTCAGCAGCTTCCCACTAGCTATCTGCTTTACACGTGGTAGTGTAAATATACTCTCAATTCGCCACCCGCCCCCCCCGCCCCCGTGTCCAAAAGTCCTTTCTCTATGCCTGTGTCTCCATTCCTGCCCTGCAAATAGGTTCTTCAGCATCATTTTTCTCGATTCCATATATATGCGTTCTAATACAAATTTTGTTTTTCTCTTCCTGGCTTATGCAACTCTGTATAACAGGCTCTAGGTTCATCCACCTCCGTTACAAGATCTTTTTACATATTCCCAATGGAATACAAACTGATGCAAGGTTCAAAAATTACGAAGGAGAGCAGCACAGGTCCGACTGCCACGGGCGCTGACACCAGGGGACAGAGCTGGCCTGGCACCCGTGCTCACCTGCTCCTTGGTACCTGATGCTTTTCTCAGCTGCTCTGGAGACTGGGAGCTGGCTCACTGCATCTGCACTGCTGCCGGACTCTCAGCTCTGTGTGCTAATTCACTCAGTCGTGTCTGACTCTCTGCGACCCCATGGCCTGTAGCCCGCCAGGCTCCTCTGTCCGTGGGATTCTCCATGCAAGAGTACTAGAGCAGGTTGCCATGCCCTCTTCCAGGGGTATCTTCCCGACCCAAGGACTGAACCCACATCTCCGTGTCAAAGGCCGTCTCCCACGTCACAGGTGGATTCTTTACCAACTGAGCCACCAGGGTCTTGCCTTAGTTATGACTTGCTGTCTAGAAGGAAGTGCAGAGAAGAACGTGGACAGACGCAACAGTCTCGTGTTGGTGTGATGATGGACAGGGTGTTGGCTAAAGCATTCCCAGGTCCTCTTCACCTGCTTTGAGCAAGGGCTTGATGGAAGCTGACGAGCAGAAGATACAGCAAGACAGGGAGGGTGCTCCTGGGTCTTGGACCTCAGATCTGTATCTTTATATCTACATGGACATCTATGTCTATTTCTATATCTATTTTTACATCTATAATTATATCCATATGTTTTCCCAGAAACCCAGCTTTGTGAAGACCCATGGATGCTTCTGAGTCCCAAATGAATGCTCACCTCATCCTAACTGGAATTAGCAACTCACAGCTGCCCTGGTCATCATGTGTTTGGGTGGTGTGGTGAGGAGGTCCGCCCATTCTCGGCCCCAGGCTGGTGAGTGTTCTCCAGATCACCTTCTCCCCACCTTCCTATATCTTTTCTGCCTTTCCCCTCCCCACAGGATTTTTTCAGAAACCAATTGATTCATCAAGTTGCCCTGGTGGAGAATCTGGATCTGAGCCCCTGGCTCTCCGCCTTCGGCCAGAGCCCTGAAACCTCCACCAGGGTTCCTGGAAACCCCGTGGGTTCACAAAGAAAGGAATGAATGATGCTGTGAAGGCAGAGGTGCTTGGAGGTGGTCTCCTGGGGGAGGTGCAGTCCTATGGTAGCCTCTGCCTGGGAAAGGGGATCACAGCTCTCGGGGACCCAGTGCAGGAGGCTCACCTTCCCTCTGTCTTTTGGCGGCAGGAGCCTGCTCGGTCACCCAGTGGAGTGTCTGCAGGGCTCTGAGACGGAGACCATGCTTCTCAGAGCAAGCCCTTCCCTCCGTCGCTCCCAGAAGCAGAGGTGACCTTCATTCCACTGGGTCCAGCTGTACCGCATGCACCTGTGTGTTCTGAATTGAAGGATATCCGTCCACCTGCACCAGCAGGACAGGAAGGAAGGGGGCAGGAAAGATGCTCTGGCTTTGGGGTCAATTCCTCAGTTCCAGTCCTGCCTCTGCCCTTTCCTGATAGTGTGACCTCGGCTAAGCCGCTTGGGCCCCTGAAGTTCCAGTTTCCGGTTTGTAGGACACGGCCGACACTCTGGGAGTGGCCGTCAGGACCCAGGAAGGTTGTTTTATGCTCCTCCGTGCAGCGCCTGGGTCCTGTGACACACAGCACGTGGGTCTGATACACTCAGTGGCAGGTGATGTTTATGCCACATGTGTACGCTTCCTCGTGTGGGTGGCTGTTCACCTCCCCTTCGCCGCATCTTCCCGTGTTCAGGGCCCAGCTTGTCTGCCCCATGAGCCCTCCCTCAGCCCCCTCCCTGGCAGACCACGATGGTTTCTTCTCTTCTGTGGTCAGTTAGTCCATTTCACTGCACCCCACAAGCTCCCTGTGAGCTTGGACTCGGTGAGCTTCCTGCCCGCGAATATTGCGTCACCAAGAGAGCAGGTGGTGGTTTAAGATGATGGCACAGACGCAGACTAGAGACACGTTTCTGGGTTCACATAGTAAGTTACTGGGAACTCCTAGGGACAAGAGCCCTCCCCAGACTCCCCTTCCTTTGAGAGTTCTGGCCGGTGCTGGCCAAAGATTTAGCAAATAAAATAACAGGACTCCCAGTTACCTTGAACTGCAGATCAACAACAGACACTTTCTTAGTATAAGCATGTCTCAGATACTGTGTGGGATACACTTAGGCTAAAAAAATTGTCCACTTACTATTTTTTTTTTTAAATTTTTGTTGGGATATAGTTGCTTTACCAAGATTGTGTTAGTTTCTGCTGTACAGCAAAGTGAATCAGCCAGGTGAGTACATATATCCCCTCTTTTTTGGATTTCCTTCCCATTTAGGTCCCCACAGAGCACTGAGTTCCCTGTGCTACACACTAGGTTCTCATCTTATCTGTTTGACACAGAGTAGTGTGTATACGCCAATCCCAATCTTCCAATTCATCTCATCCCTCCTTCCCTCCATAGGGTTGTTCTCTATGTCTGTGTCTCTTTCTGCTTTTCAAATAGATTCATCTGTACTGTTTTCTAGAGTCTGCATATATGCATTAATGTATGATATTTGTTTTTCTCCTTCTGACTTACTGCACTCTGTGTGACAACCTCTAGGTCCATCCACCTCTCTGCAAATGGCAGAATTTTGTTCCTTTTAATGCCTGAGTCATATTCCATTGTATATATGCGTCATGGCCACTTACTCTGCAAATGGCAGAATTTTGTTCCTTTTAATGCCTGAGTCATATTCCATTGTATATATGTGTCATGGCCACTTACTCGCAATGTGACTTTATTTTGTTGTATGAAAAATGGGTTCAAAATTCCTCCTAGAGTTGTTGAATTAAGTGAGACCTTATATATAGACTCTTTGAAATTTGCTTAACCTTGAACTTTGCTGCTTTGTTCCTGTTGTTCAGTAGCTAAGTCATGTCCAGATCTTTGCAACTCCATGGACTGCAACACACCAGGCTTCCATGTCCTTCACTATCTCCTGGAGTATGCTTAAACTCATGTCCATTGTCTCAGTGATGCCATCCAACCACCTCATCCTCTGTCATCCCCTTCTCCTCCTGCCCTCAATCTTTCCCGGCATCGGAGTCTTTTCCAATGAGTCAGCTCTTCATATCAGGTGGCCAAAGTATTAGATCTTCAGCATCAGCATCAGTCTTTCCAATGAATATTCAGGGTTGATTTCCTTTAGATTTGACTGGTTTCATCTCCTTGCCATCCAAGGGGCTCTCAAGAGTCTTCTCCAGCACCACAATTTGAAAGCATCATTCTTCAGTGTTCACCCTTCTTTATGGTCCAACTCTCACATTCGTACATGACTCCTGGAAAAACTATAGCTTTGACTAGATGGACCTTTGTTGGCAAAGTAATGTCTCTGCTTTTTAATATGCTGTCTAGGTTGGTCATAGTTTTTCTTCCAAAGAGCAAGCGTCTTTTTATTTCGTGGCTGCAGTCACCATCTGCAGTGATTTTGGAGGCCAAGAAAATAAAGTCTGTCACTGTTTCCATTGTTTCCCCATCTGTTTGCCTTGAAGTGATGGGACTGGATACCATGATCTTTGTTTTTTGAACGTTGAGTTTTAAGCCAGCTTTTTCACTCTCCTTTTTTACCCTATTCAAGAGGCCCTTTAGTTCCTCTTTGCTTTCTGCCATACGGGTGGTATCATCTACATATCTGAAGTTGTTGCTATTTCTCCTGGCAATCTTGATTTCAGCTTGTGAGTCATCCAGCCCAGCATTTCACGCAATGTACTCTGCACATAAGTTAAATAAGCAGGGTGACAATATACAGCCTTGATGTATTCCTTTCCAATTTTGAACCAGTCCATTGGTCCATGTCTGGTTCTAATTGTTGCTGCTTAAGTGTTAGCTATTATTATGATTCCGCTTATAAAGTTTTTCTTTATACGTTCATTTCTTCTTTCTGAACCTCCGTTTTCTCATCTGCAGTTGTAATAAACCTGTCCTCCTTGGCTGTGGGAGTTATTGTGTGTGCAGGGCTGTTGTGCAGTACACACTCAGTCCTGGCCACAATTGTTACCAACTCCTGGGGGCAGGAGGCCTCCCCAGACTCCCATTCCTTCGAGAGTTCTGGCTGGCGCTGGTCAAAGATTTAGCAAATAAAATAACAGGACTCCCAGTCAACTTGAATTCCAGATCAACAACAAATACTTTCTTAGTATAAGCATGTCTCAGATACTGCATAGGATACATTTAAGCTAAAAAAATTGTCCAGTTTTTTTGGTGTGTGTGTCCAGTTTAGCTCAGAAAACCAAGATCATGGCATCTGGTTCCATCACTTCATGGCAAATAGATGGGGAAACAGTGGAAACAGTGGCTGACTTTATTTTGGGGAGGCTCCAAAATCACTGCAGATGGTGACTGCAGCCATGGATTTTAAAAGATGCTTACTCCTTGGAAAAAAAGTTATGACCAACCTGCTACTGCTGCTGCTAAGTCGCTTCAGTTGTGTCCAGCTCTGTGCGACCCCAGAGACCACAGCCCACCAGGCTCTCCTGTCTCTGGGATTCTCCAGGCAAGAACACTAGAGTGGGTTGCCATTTCCTTCTCCAATGCATGAAAGTGAAAAGTAAAGTGAAGTTGCTCAGTCGTGTCTGACTCCTAGCAACCCCATAGACTGCAGCCTACCAGGCTCCTCCAGTCCATGGGATTTGCCAGGCATGAGTACTGGAGTAGGGTGCCATTGCCTTCTCCAATGATCAACCTAGACAGCATATTAAAAAGCAGAGACATTAGTTTGCCAACAAAGGTCCGTCTAGTCAAGGCTATGGTTTTTCCAGTGGTCATGTATGGATGTGAGAGTTGGGCTATAAAGAAAGCTGAGTGCCAAAGAATTGATGCTTTTGAACTGTGGTGTTGGAGAAGACTCTTGAGAGTCCCTTGGACTGCAAGGAGATCCAACCAGTCCATCCTAAAGGAGATCAGCCCTGAATATTCATTGGAAGGACTGATGAAGCTGAAACTCCAATACTTTGGCCACCTGGTGCGAAGAACTGACTCATTGGAAAAGACCCTGATGCTGGGAAAGATTGAAGGCAGGAGGAGAAGGGGATGACAGAGGATGAGGTGGTTGGATGGCATCACCAACTCAATGGACATGAGTTTGAGTAAGCTCTGGGAGTTGGTGATGGACAGGGAGGCCTGGCGTGCTGTGGTCCATGGGGTTGCAAAGAGTCGGACATGACTGAGCGACTGAACTGAACTGAACCATCCAGTTTTGATGTGCAATTCAAATTGAATGGGAAATTCTGCATTTTATTCGGCAATCCTGCCTGAAGAAGTCATGTTGGGTCTCAGAAGCAGTTGCGGCCAGAGGTGGCAGGGGACAGCACAGAGGTGCCCACGGGTTCCCTCTTATTCTCAGCTCTGCATGGGCTCTCTCCCTGCTGCTGGCTCTGCTGACAGCTTCCTGGTCACAAGCTCCCCCTTGGTGGTCCCCCCTGGCAGCTGGACAAGTCAGTGCCCCAAGTGAGGCTTCCAGCCCTTCCCACCTGGTGTTAGGTGAATTCTCACTGTGACCCACGGTGCCCCTGTCGGCCCCCCAGCTCCCCAGAAAACACACCCGACTTTGGCAGCCCAGTGGCATCTGCATGGTACCTAAACTCCTCGTCTGTTCTCTGACCTTCAGGATCCCTTTCCTGGGGGAAGGAAACAAACTCCATCGCATTGGGAGGAACTCCAATAACTCCCTCCCCTCCTCTTGGTGTGAAGAGTAGCCCCATCAGAGACCGTTCTCTGGGGATGCTTGCAACTTGACCTCCTTTCAACAGCATCTTGGCGATGGGTGCAAAACATAACTTCTGCCCTAGTCCCAGCGCCCACCATCATTGATGAGCCCCCAGCCCCATTTGTGCTGACCCCCTACCGTCCCCCGCACAGCAGCAGAGCAAACCTTTAAAGACAGGACTCCTCACTCAAAACCCTCTCGCATCTCCCCTCCTCATGCAGAATAAAACCTCCGAGTCCTTCCCCTGCTTTCAGGGCCCTAGGTGGTCTGGCCACGGCGGCTCCCTGACCCCTTTCCCACCCCTGACTGTCCCTGGTTCAGACTCACGGGTCCCCTCTCTGCCCTTTGGATACATCCCAGTCCCATCCGGCTTTGCACTTGCCGGCTGGTCTTCCCAGATGAAACCTTCCTTCCCACCACCCCCAGGTAAAGGGGTGCTCACCCCCTCACTTCTTGACGGCTTCATCCAAATGTCTGCTCATCTTGCCTAACTTTTCCCTCTTAGCCCCAGATTCTGTGTGGACTGCCGCCCGGCCCTCATCACACAGGGTGCTCTCAGGTTGTGACCTCTCAGCAGGTAGGTGCGGAGGGAATACATCACTCAGTGGTGGCGGGGTGGGGGAGGCGGAGGGGCTGGCCTGGGTGGGCTCCAGTGACTGTACCCATGAAACACGTGGTGAGGTCTCCCGTGGCTGGAGGAAATCATGTGGGGGTGAACCAAGTGTGTGAAAGTTTCTGCCACACCCCTCGTGTGTGCTGGTCGGGCTCATTTTACACCTGCTCATTCCTCCTCCTCCTTTGTCGCCAAGAGTATCTATTGGTCACAGAGCACCCTGGGGCCTTTAAAAAGAGAGCTTTGCCCTCCAATAGCAGGAATGAAGGAAGGTTTAGCTTGGTGGCCTTGGCTGTCAAGGGGGTTCCCTATCCTTAGGTCATTCTGGCCAGTGTGAGCCCCACAGCTGTTCCCGGAGGTTGAAGGGGTGCATATTCTGTCCATTCTGCAATGAGTTAGAAACCTAAGGTGATGGCAATTTAGTCATTGAGGCTGTCCAACTCTTACCATCCCACTGACTATAGCCCGCCAGGCTCCTTTCTCCATGGCAGGCAAGAATACTGGAGTGGGTTGCCATTTCTTTCTCTGGAGAAACTCATGGTATGCAGACTTAAACACTTTCCCCTAATCTCACAACCTGTTGGATGGTAGAGATGATGCAAACCCATTGTTTCTTCCTTGTTTTTAATTAAGAAATGAAGAGATGGCTAAGATAAAATGCTAAGATGGAAACAGTCCATAATTCCTCTCCTCCAGCACAGCTCTTTTTGTTTCCACACCAGGACTTTCTCGGGTGACAGGCATCTCACTCAATTGTACTAAGAAGTATGACTCACCATGGTTAGAACTATTTTGTCTTTCAATAATCATTTTTAGTGACTGCATAGTAGTCCAACAAATAAAAATTTCAAATAACGTGCCTTTAAGTTATTCCTGTATATTTTTAGATGATCTTTTTAAAATTAGTTTAATTGGAGGATAATTTTACAACACTGTGATGGTTTTTGCCATGCGTCCACATGTCAGCCACAAGTGCACCTGTGTCCCCCCATGCTGAACCCCCCTGCCACCTCCCTCCCCATAGATGACCTTTGAAATAGGGTCTTTACTTAAATAGATGTCTTCAGGTTAAGCTGAGGTCCTTGAGGAGGGTGCTAATCTAATGACTGGAGTCTTTAGAAGGAGAGAAAATACGGCAGAGGCAGAAACTGGAGAGATGGGTCTGCGAGCCAAGGAGCAGCAGCACCTTCCAGAAGCCGGGAGAGGCCCAGAGCCTTCAGAAAGAACAAGAGCCTGTGACTCCTTGATCCACGCTCCGGCCCCCAGACATTGAGAGAAGACGTTTCCTGTAGCCGGGAGCGCTTGCTGAGGATCGCCCCACGGAGTCAACACGGGCTCTGAATCTGAGGTTCCGTCACAGGCTCCCCATGGCCACCGCATCCCGTGACCATGTCCTGCTGGGCTGGCCCAGGTCCGGGCACCCTGGGAAGAGGCAGAAGCGGTGGGTCAGCCTCCAGTGGGCTCCACGGGGCGCGGGCCTCGACTTCTCCAAGGCTGGCCACTCTGAGGACTGGGCTCCTCAAGGCCCGCTGGGGTGACCACAGGGCCAGCCTCACGTCACTCGCCTGGGTTTGGCTGTGTGTCCTCAGCACGGGGGTCCGGAGCCGAGCCTGTGGGCTGGGACACGGGTGTGTGGCTCCGCTCGGGTTTCCTTCTTCTTCCAGCATCTTGAAAATGGCTTTTTAGAGGCTTTTTTCTTGCAGGCACGATGGGTGGGGAGGTAGGGTGGGAGCTCTGGGTGGGGTCTTGGCTCAGCCTCCCATCTGCTTGGTGACCCAGCCTCAGTGTAACCCGGCCACTGGCCCAGCCCCCTCCCCAGGGTGGAGAAAGATGGGGAGCGGGCCACTGGAGGTGGGTGAGTGTGTGAGCTTCCAGGGCAGCTCCTGAGAGCTTGCGGGTCCCGTCCTCAGCATCACTTTTTTATTGGTTGTGGCGGGTCTTCGTTGTGCGAGGGCTTTCTCTAGTTGCTGTGAGCAGAAACCTCACGGGCTGCTCACGCAGCGGCCTCTCACGTGGAGCATAGGCTCAGGAGTTGCTGATGCTCAGGAGATGCTCACACTTAGTTTTTCCACGGCACACGGGATCTCCTCAGATCGGGGCTCGAAGCCCACGTCCCCTGCATTGGCAGGCGGATTCTTCACCACTGGACCACCAAGAAAGTACCCCCACAATCAACTCTTTGATTCTACAGTTGGAACACATTTCCAAGTGAGTGTCTGGTCACTGCCTGAACCCATGAGGAAGTGGAGGCAGAGAGGTGTGTCGCACGAGTCTCCAGCCCTCCCTGGTGCCCTGTTCGGGACAGAGGAGCCCCAGTGTGTGTGATTGACGACAGTCACTGTGACTGTGACATCTCCTGTGGCCACTGAAGGAGCCGGTCCAGTGCGGGAGGCGCTGGACACTGCCTTTCCCCAGGGGTCCATGCACGTGGCTGGAGACAGCTCCAGGGCCGCCCCCTGAGGCGGGGTGGGGGCTTCCCCCGTGCCACTGCTTCCAGAAGCCTGAGCTGACCTGGGGACGCCGTGTGTAGGGCTGCAGACAGGGCGCAGATGGCCCCGGAGGAGGACAGCCCTTGTGGTCAGGTGCTGGAGATCATGGCTGGAGGGGAGGGACCACTGGGCAGTGAGCCAGGTGTGGGGGGTGGAGCACGTAGGGGACGGGTTGAGTCCAGAGGCCTGGCCACCCCCCACCCAGGGCAGGATACTAGCCTCCAACCCTCATCTGCCCTCCAAATGTGAAGGCTCTGGCCAGCTGGACTGAGGCCCTGTGGGTGCAAAGCTTGTGTTCACTCGGCTTTGGAGCCTCCCACAAAGGACAGCCAGGAGCTGCTGACAGATGACTTGGAAAGTAGACGGGAGATGTGAGTTTTTCAGGGACAGCTCCCTGGGTGGGGAAGATCCCCTGGAAAAGGGAGTGGCTTGCTGCTGCTGCTGCTGCTGCTAAGTCTCTTCAGTCGTGTCCGACTCTGTGTGACCCCATAGACGGCAGCCTGCCAGGCTCCCCCGTCCCTGGGATTCTCCAGGCAAGAACACGGGAGTGGGTTGCCATTTCCTTGCTCCAGTATTCTTGCCTGGAGAACTCCGTGGATGGAGGAGCCCAGTGGGCTATAGTCCATGGGGTCACAAAGAATCTGACAAGACTGAGGGCCTAACACTTCATGGTTTCTCCAGTAGTCATGTAACATGGATGTGAGAGCTGAACCTTAAAGAAGGCTCAGTGCCGAAGAATTAATGCTTTTCAATTGTGGTGCTGGAGAAGACTCTTGAGAGTCCCTTGGACTGCAAGGAAATCCAACCGGTCCATCCTAAAGGAATCAACCCTGAATCTTCATTGGAAGGATGGATGCTGAAGCTCCAATACTTTGGCCACCTGATATGAAGAGCTAACTCACTGGAAAAGACCCTGATGCTGGGAAAGATTGAAGGCGGGAGGAGGAGGGGACGACAGAGGATGAGATGGCTGGATGGCATCATTGACTCGATGGACATGAGTTTGAGCAAGCTCCGAGTGTGGTGATGGACAGGGAGGCCTGGCGTGCTGCATCCATGGGGTCTCGAAGAGTCAGACACAACTGAGCGGCTGAACAACAGCTAGAACCGGAAGCCTGCTCGGCCCTGAGGCGGTCTTCCCTGCTGCTCTGTCCCTTCCCTTCCTTCCTCTTCCCCAGGCTCCCTGCCCACTTGTCCTCTGCAGGGTGGGCGGTCCCCTCTCTGCTCCCTCCTCACTGCAGTGTGTGTTCAGGGCTTCCTTCTGGATGCAGAGCCCTGACCCCACCTCCCGTCCCAAGGCCTGCTCAGCGGGATGAACCGACTGCTCTGGGGGTGCTGGGCAAGCTGGTGTTCCCCATCCAGGGCGCCCTTCCAGCAGCCCCTTCCAGCTCACCCTGCCTGCCTCCAGCCCCAAGCTCCCTGGCAGCTTCATGAAGATGGGACCTCCGAGCAGGGCCTGCTCTGTGTCCTTGTTCCTTGAAAATAGAGTGCTGCAGAAAGCGGACACAGAGCAGGCCCTGCTCGGAGTGTCCTGTATCTACGAGGGCTCACCCACTTGCCTGGACCACCCTGCAGAGTCCCAAACTGCAGACAGGCCAAGCTGCAGCTCTGGCCCCTCGGGGCACCGCATCCCTAATACTGGAGCCAGAATTTCCATGGTGGCTGCAGAGACAGGCAGCCTGGCTCATCGGCAGTGGCCAGGTGGCCTGAACATCTGGGAGCAGAGCCAAAGGTGATCACGGGGTGTCAGCTCTCCTTCCGGGGTGTGGGAGGTTGTTGGTGGGGGCGAGCCCTCCCACCCCGCCCCTCCCGGGGGATGTCAGCTTTACCCAGGACACCTGCCCTGCTGCAGTGTGGCTTAGGGCGAGGATGTTAAAGTCCCAGAGGTGACATTTACAAGATGCTGTGAACCTTTCGCCCCGCAGTTGAAGGGCAGGAGGGGGCAGCTGCTGCTGACAGCAGGAAGCGACATCTCCGGGTTGGCAGGGGAAGGGTTTCGCCAAGCACTTGCTATGTCTTTGATGTCAGCTGTCCTTTCCTCTCTCCCCGACCGCTGGACAGCTCGGGGTTGTGGAGGGCTTAGGAAAGGCAGAGGCGAGCATCCGTTTCCAGGAAGGCAGCCTCGGCGAAGGTCACATCACGCAGGCTGAACAGGGACAGAGGGCTCCTTAGCTCCTCCCGCAGGGCCCTGCTCCAAGCCCCGAGATGTGGCTCCAAGCCTCATCTCCAACCCTTGTGGCCACTTCCAGCCTCTCCAGGTGAATTCCAGCCTCTCCACGTGAATTCCAGCCTCTCCACGTGAATTCCAGCCACATGGCAGCTTCAGCAAGAGGCCCACCCTGGGGTCATGCTTAACAAATCCACGGCAGAGGGAAGGAACTGGGTGGCTATGTTACTGCACAGAGAGGGTTGAACAAGAAGAATCTGAGATGCATTTACGGAGTTCAGGAGCGTGATTTAAAACAGAAGAACAGGTCTTTAAGAAATGTAATTTTTCCAAAGTTGAAAGGATCTTAAAAGTAACATTGCTTTTTTTTTTTTTCTTTTTTCTTATTTTAGAAGATTATTATATAAAATCTAGAAGTGACAGTGAAGTTTTGGGATAAAGCCAAAAATCTCATTTTGAATTCTACCAGAAACTGATAACCAACCCTTAGTAAGCTTATGGTCTAGTCTTGATCAACAAACAAACATACAGACACATAAACAGACACCCCTTCGCACACATATGAGACCATCCTGCACATACAGGATGCAGCCTCTTCTTTCCCTGTAAAATTCCACCACCTGCATTTTTGCCAGTGTCTTTGAAACATACAGGCTGCACCGGGGGGTCTTTGTTGCGATGTGTGGCCTTCTCTTCCTGCGGTGCGCAGGCTCCTGTCACGTTGGCTCGGTAGTCGTGGCTACAAGCGTAGTTGCCCCACAGCACATGGACTCTTGGTTCCCCGATCCGGGGTTGAACCCGTGTCCCCTGCACTGGAAGCACAGTTCTTTTTATGCCTAATTTTCTGTTTTGTTTGTCTCTGGCCGAGCTGGGTCTGCATTGCTATGGACGGCTTTCTCTAGTGGTGGCGAGCAGCGGCTCCTCTTTGTTGTGGGGCATGTGTGTCTCGCTGCAGCGACTTCTCTCATCCTGGAGCACAGGCTGTAGGGCACACGGGCTCCCCTAAATGCTGTGCTGCCTGGGCTCGATCGTTGCAGTTCCCACGCTCTAGAGCTCAGGCTTAGTTGTTGGGGTGTATAGGCTTAGCTGCTCTGGGGCCTGTGGGATCTTCCCAGACCAGGGATTGAACCCGTGTCTCCTGCATTGGCAGGCAGATTCTTGACCCCTGAGCTACCAGGGAAGTCTCCCCGAGTATCTTTGAAAAATGTGAATTTTTGACAGCTACCTTCTGCTCAACGGAAAGCCTAAGGCAAATTTGGAAATTTTGATTTGAATAAATTGAAACATACAAGTATGTCTTACGAGACAGAATGAGAAAGATGCCACTCGGCACTTCAGTTTTCCCCACCTGTATGCAGGTCAGGAGGCAACAGTTAGAACTGGACATGGAACAACAGACTGGTTCCAAATAGGAAAAGGAGTTCGTCAAGGCTGTATATTGTCACCCTGCTTATTTAACTTATATGCAGAGTACATCACGAAAAACACTGGGCTGGATGAAGCACAGGCTGGAATCAAGATTGCTGGGAGAAATACCAATAACCTCAGATATGCAGATGACACCACCCTTATGGCAGAAAGTGAAGAGGAACTAAAAAGCCTCTTGATGAAAGTGAAAGTGGAGAGTGAAAAAGTTGGCTTAAAGCTCAACATTCAGAAAACGAAGATCATGGCATCCGGTCCCATCACTTCATGGCAAATAGATGGGGAAACAGTGGAAACAATGTCAGACTTTATTTTTTGGGGCTCCCAAATCACTGCAGATGGTGACTACAGCCATGAAATTAAAAGACGCTTACTCCTTGAAAGGAAAGTTATGACCAACCTAGACAGCATATTCAAAAGCAGAGACATTACTTTGCCAACAAAGGTCCATCTGGTCAAGGCTATGGTTTTTCCAGTGGTCATGTATGGATGTGAGAGTTGGACTGTGAAGAAAGTTGAGCGCCAAAGAATTGGTGCATTTCAACTGTGGTGTTGGAGAAGACTCTTGAGAGTCCTTTGGACTGCAAGGAGATCCAACCAGTCCATTCTGAAGGAGATCAGCCCTGGGATTTCTTTGGAAGGAATGATGCTAAAGCTGAAACTCCGGAACTTTGGCCACCTCATGGGAAGAGTTGACTCATTGGAAAAGACTCTGATGCTGGGAGGGATTGGGGGCAGGAGGAGAAGGGGACGACAGAGGATGAGATGGCTGGATGGCATCACTGACTCGATTGACGTGAGTCTGAGTGAACTCTGGGAGTTGGTGATGGACAGAGAGGCCTGACGTGCTGGGATTCATGGGGTAGCAAAGCTTCGGACACGACTGAGCGACTGAACTGAACTGAAAGTGGGACAACATGGCCTTAGTTCAGGCAGCTGGTGTGGCATTTAATTAACATTTAGGAAGGGCCTGGCAATTCACAGGTAAAGGATTGCTACTTAAGATTTTGTGTCACTGTCCATAATTATTATAATTTTCTCATTACAGGCAATTAGCATATCTCGGGACAACAGAGAGGAATTTATTTGGGAGCTGATCTGCACCTTGGTCTCACTTGAGCTGGCGATGGAGGTTCAGAAGACTCGTGATTTTCTTCCGGGCTGGAGAGACAAGGATCGGCCAGGAGGCATCAGCCCTAAATGGGTGGGGGTTACTGCTGACAGAGAGCAGGGGAGGAAAGCCCCACCCCCTTCCACTTGTGTATATACACACACACGCACACACACACACATGTGCAAGCATGCGCACAGCATGGGAAGTGGGTGCAGAAAGCCCCCCACCATTCCACTTTGCTGTTCTGATTTTTGTCTCCTAGAAGACATAGATAATTCACCAGGATTTTCATCCTAAGCCTTTAGAGGCCAAAGGTACATTGGTTCACTTATCCTTTGCACAAATTTTCCTAATGACCCATGAGCTATGATATGGTGGTGACTTTGAGTGCTTCAAAATTTCTCAGACATGACGACTGAGGCTTCTTACCATCCCCATGGAATGAGAAATAAGAGGTAGAAAAAAGCATTTAGTGACCAGTGTATTGAACATACCTTTGCCAAAGTTTGTAGAAATGTTTAAAGTTCATCTCCTAAGAGATTATGACTGTATTTCACCCTCAAATCCAGACACAGGTTCTGACCAAGGCCCGTTTTCCTGGTCTGAGAAGACAATTATATACAAGCCAAGGGGTTGGAACATTTACAGTGGACACTAACTTGGAAAGTCCAGGCCATGTGGTCACCTTGCACTTGTAAGCAATGTCTATAGTCCTCGGAATGTCTTAATAGCCTAGCTGGATTTTCAGAGTGTTCGGGATCTTGTAGATTGCCTGATGTCAATTTCAGAAATACCAGGCTTCCCTGGTGGCTCAATTGGTAAAGAATCTGCCTGCAATGCAGGAGACCTGGGTTTGATTCCTGGGTTGGGAAGATTCCCCGAAGAAGGGAATGGCTACCCTCTCCAGTATTCTTGCCTAGAGAATGGACAGGAGCCTGGTGGGCTACAGTCCATGGAGTTGTGAAGAGTCAGACATGACTGAGTGACTTAACACTTTCAACAGACACTCAGGAACAGTGATGACGATTGGACCTGTTTCATTGCTAACTTCAATCCTGACATTGTTTCCCCTTGGGTGTGGGGCATCAAGGAAGGGCTCTTTAGACCATTCTTGAGTCAGCTTCTAGTTCTGGGGGAAAGATTTAAACCTGAGATGATGGAGTGGTTCAGATTGTTGGCTGATCCAGATTTAAGTTGGGACCCATGGGCTACAGAAGATAAACAAGGATTCATCCCACGTATACTGTTTCTATGGACATCCAATAATGGCTCATTCCAAGGCTAGGCTGACCCCTTAGAGTCACAATCAGACCTTGAAAAAGAAGTTGGGGTGCTTTCAAGTCCTTCAGAGAGCAAAGCAGAAGGTGGAAGGAGGGCAGCTAGGTCCTTCTTCTCCAGTTGAGACAAAATAATAGACTTATTGTCCCTGTAGCTCAAGATTAACCGGTTTTGAGCAAACCAAAGTCCTCCTGCCAATTTGGAGCCAAGTGATTCTAGCATGGCCCTACTCGGGTTGTGAAATACTGAGTTCCTTTTCATTTCTCTCTTCAAGACTGGTGATTATAATCTGGCCCGTCTTCATTTTACCAGACTGTCTCAGAATGTGATGTTGAACGCAACATCAATCCTTGATCTCTCGAAACAGTAGGCTAATAGAAAACATAGGTCTCATGAAAATTGTCTCATTTGCTAGATCATATATCTCCAAAATGGGTGCACGCACTTCCAAGACTCTGTCAGACGATCCGCTGGAGGAGTTCAGAGAGAAAATTCCAGAATGTTGATTTATGTGTTCTTCAATTTCACCTTGTTGATTTTTTGAGGGTGTTTTATAACATGGACAATGTAGTGTGCGTGAGTGCCAGCAGAGGTGAGCATAACAGTTTTGTTACTGATTGAAGTGTCTTAGACCAGGGATCAGACATCTTTCGTCCACAGGCCAAAACCAGCCTGCCCTCTGTGGGTATCACCCGCATGCTAACAACTGTTCTGACATTTTTAAGTGGTTTAAAGGTAAAAACAATAGTTTTTACATTTTTTTTAGTGGGAAAAAAATCAAAAGAAGAACAATGTTTTGTGACACATGGAAATTATGAAATTTAAACATTAGCATCATCCATAAATAAGGATTTATTGGAACATATTCACGCCCGATCACGTCTATGGTCAATGCTGCTTTTGCACACTCCACTAGTAGAGCTCAGTGAATACAGAAAAACCAAATGGTCCAAAAAGCCAAAAATATTTACTAGCTGATCCTTAAAGAAAGTCTGCCAGCCTTGCCCTTGGGTCATCAGCTTCAGGTCCTGATACAGTATTTTTGTACCTACTTACCCTTGTGGAAAGGTTATTTTTTTAAAAAATGGTGTAGTAGGTAGAGAAGCCACCTGCCATGCAGGAGATGCAAGAGACTCGGGTTCGATCTCTGGATCAGGAAGATCCCGTGGAGTAGGAAATGGCAACCCATGCCAGTAATCTTAACTGGAGAATTCCACGAACAGAGGAGCCGGGCGGGCTGCAGTCCATGGGGCCACAAAGAGCTGGACGTGACTGAGCATGCGCAATGCACATGGTCGATTTACAGTGTTGTGTTAGTTTCACGTGTGCAGGAAAGTGAGTCAGTTACACACACACACGTACATATATATGTGTATATATTCTTTTTCAGGTTTTTTCTCACTATAGGTTATTACAAGATATTGAATATAGATCCTCGTGCTATATACAATCCTTGTTTGGTGACCATAAGTTGGTTTTCTATGTCTGTAAGTCTATTTCTGTCTTGTAAATAAGTTCATCTGTATTATTTTTGAGATTCCACATGTAAGTGATATCATGTAATATTTGTCTTCCTCTGTCTGACCTCACTTAGTATGATAATCTCTAGGTCCATGTTGCTGCAAACAGCATTATCTCATTCTTTTTTATGGCTGAGTACTATCCCACTGTATATTTTTGTTATTCTTGTACTACACACACACACACACACACACACACTATCTGGAAAGAGCATTGTTAAGCTGGATAAGCATAAGTTCCTAAAGTAATTTGCAGCGTGTGTCTTGGAGGACCTCTTCAGAGCATTTTGCTGGTCAGGTGGGAGTTAGTGGCAGAGGAAGGGCAGGGAGAAGCTGAGAAGATTTTCCGAGAAAGTCTTGAAGTGAGACCTGAAGAAATCAAGCAGCTGCACAGAGTTGCGATGCGATGGGAGCTCGCCCAGGACAGGCGCTCCCTGCCCTCTCAGCCTGTTATCATCTTTGTTTGGATGTTGGCACAGAGTCACCCTGTAGTTAGAGCGGCATCTTGCTGTCACGCTGCCCATCACACTGCCCGCACTATACTTACCCAGCTCCCGTCCCCTCGAGGCTGGCAGCCCTTCCACCCTAGAGGGACCAGAGGCCCTGCAGAAGGAGGCAGCTGGTTCCAGAGGTTTGTTGTTCTTGTTTAGTTGTTCAATTGTGTCCAACTGTTGTGTGTGTATTTCTCTCCACAGCATCCCTGGGAGTGGGATTTCCATTGGATAAGCTCCCTCGTGATCGCTTCCCTTTAGGCATATGAAAGAAAAACAGTCAAACCCTCATCAAAGTGGGAGGACCTGCATTTCTTTTTTATGGCCGAGTACTATCCCACTGTATATTTTTGGTATTCTTAAACTATACACACACACAACCCACACACACACACACCACACACACACCCCCCCACACACACACACCACACACCGTCTGGAAAGAGTATTTTTAAGCTGGAGAAGGAAATGGGAACCCACTCCATGTTCTTGCCTGGAGAATCCCAGGGACAGCGGAGCCTGGTGGGCTGCCGTCTATGGGGTCACACAGAGTCGGACACTACTGAAGCGACTTAGCAAGCATAACTTCCTAAAGTAATTTGCAGTGTGTGTCTCATGCAACACTGCAGTGTGCAAAGTGCAAGTGGTTGATCACAGGTATCTTTTATCCTGTGTTCTCTAAGAATGGAGGCAAATACTCAGGCCCAGGGGCTGTGTGTCGGTGGATCCGAAGTGAAGCCTTGCCTGTCTGACTCCCACTTGGTTACCCACATGCTACCAAGTGTAGGAAGACAGAGGAAAAAGAACCCTGGATATCTCAAAGTTTCACTGAAGCACCACAGGCTCCTTCCATGGGGTAAAAAGTTCATCTTAGGAGGATTTTTTTTTTTTTTTGGTGGATATCCAAAAAAGCAGCTCTGGAGAACCCATGTAGCACAGGACATGTGGGTTTAGATAACTAGTTAACCTCCAGAAAGGAGTCCAGTCCACCCTAGAGAGACCAGAGGCCCTGCAAAAGGAGGCAGCTGGTTCCAGAGGTTTGTTGTTCTTGTTCAGTTGCTCAATTGTGTCCAGCTGTTTGTGACGCCATGGTCTGCAGCACACCAGGCATCCCTGTCCTTCACTATCTCCAGGAGTTTGCCCAAATTCATGTCTATTGAGTCAGTGATGCCATCTTCTGATAAGAGGATGCCATCTCATCCTCTGTCGTCCCCTTCTCCTCCCACCTTCAATCTTTCCCAACATCAGAGTCTTTTCCAATGAGTCAGCTCTTCGCATCAGGTGGCCAAAGTATTGGAGCTTCAGCTCCAGCATCAGTCCTTCCAATGAATATTTAGTGTTGATTTCCTTCAGGATTGACTGGTTGGATCTCCTTGCAGTCCAAGGGGCTCTCCAGAGTCCTCTCCAACACCACTCCAAAGGTTGGAAGGAAACAAAAGACTAGATTCTGAGTCTGTGTCATTCAGAGACGGACAGTCCAGTTGGACAGTGGGTGGAAAACCTCTCAGTGCTGAATGAGAAGGAACTGGCTCCAGTAGGGCAGCCCTAACTCGGGGAAGATGGACAGATTCCTTCCAGGAGGGATATGTGCTTCCTGACATTCACTGGACTCCCGCAGCTCAGGAATCCTACGCTGCTCTGAGTAAACTGTGCTTACTAATATCGGGGGATGACTTAAGCATAAGGATTATGGAGCAAACTTTCCAAGAAAGCAGAAACCACCCCAGTGGGCAGACTGCTCACTTCTCCTTTGCTTGCACGTCGGTGATGGCTCACGAGATTTCTGTGGAGGCTGGGGGTGCCCCTCCAGGGCCAGCCAGGAAATGCGAATCTCTGGATGTTACTAATTGTGTTGGAAGTTTCCTTTTCGTGGAGAGTGTGGTGTGGTGAACTAGAGGGGTGATGTGAGGGCCAGACCCCCCTGAAGCTGTGTTGCTTGGTGACCATGTCACCAGATGAGGGAAGGAATGAAGGTCAGCGGATGAGGGAAGGAATCCCAAGGCCCACTTGAAAGGTCAGAGAAATGAAAATGGACTCATATTTCCCCTTTATTAAAAGTGTTTTAAAATTGTGAAACGATGGCCACATTAAAGACATAAATGAAGAAACTCCAAATCCACCCCTCTCACATTATGACTATTTTCATTTTAAAATGCTAACTTCTCTGAATTTTAGCACATTCTCAGGAATGAGGCACACACATTTTTTCTTCCCTCCCATGGGGAACCCTCGAAATGTGAGCAATCATGATTTTTTCAGCAACTTGTGGCACAAAAGCCCTTACTTATTCCCTGATCTGCCTGCTGCGTGTCTCAGGGGGCGAGGCTGGGGCAGAGGGTTGGATTGGATTCCTGTGTCTGTAGGCAGGGCCGGGGCAGGTGGCAGTGGAACGGCCTTCAGACAACTCTCTGCGACCCCATGGACTGTGGCCCACCGGGCTCCTCTGTCCATGGGATTCTCCAGGCAAGAATACTGGAGAGGGTTGCCATTTCCTCCTCCAGGGGATCTTCCCGACCCAGGGATCAAACCCGTGTCTCCTGCACTGCAGGCGAATTCTTCACTGCTGAGTCCGAGAGGAAGCCCCGGGGCGACACACCTGGTCCTTCCGTGTGATGGGTTAACATCAGCCACGCCGCTGCCCAGCTCACCTGCCCATGGCTGCTTCCAGAGGCCTGTCTGTCTCCTGATGGCTGGGCCCCGTGCACCCTCCCCCCGTCCTCACCAGCCCCGTGCAGGGCCCTCTTCTCCTGTAGACACGTTCAAGGCTAAAGGGAATCAGTGAGAAGTAGAAGTGCCACTGGCAAAGATGGGGTGGGCACCTGTGAGGCTGTGTGGGCATCTAGGAGCGTGTCTGAGGGCGTGGACCTGAGTTTGGGTGAGTGTGCGTGTGCGAATGTGTGAGTGTGAGTGAGCAGGTGTGTGTAAGCTCAGCGTGGCTGCAGCAGGCCTGGCTCACAAACGCAGCCCTGGAGGGTCCCAGGACAGTCGTTCCCAGAACATTCCAGGGAGCATCTGTACGGGGCTTTGCTGGATGAGCCTGCGAGGGGCGCCCAAGGGTGCAGGTGTGAACCAGGCCCTGTGGGTGGGTTTGTTCTGAGCCGGGCAAAACCCTGCCTCACTGGCACATCTTACATAGGGGGTGGTCTGCTTTGCCTGAAGCCCAGTCTGGGGAAGTGGGGTGTGGTGGCTTCCTGGAGAGGAGGATTTCCCAGTGGGCCACAACCAGCATCTCCACACCTCTACCCCAGGGGGTGGGGGTCAACCGGGGAGTCTGTCCATAGAGCAGTTCCAGGGAAAAGTTCCTGAACAGTTACGAGATCATCTTGCATTCTCCCAGGAGAGAATCCTCTGCTGGGGAGGTGGGGGACCCTGCCCCAACCCCAAATGGAGGTATTTCCAATATGGAGAGTCATCATAACTTGGGGAACCATCTACTCACAGTAAACATGCTGTGCAAGCAGACTCTGAGGAATGAGGGCCCTGGATGGTACAGAAAATGTCTTTCCCAGCATGTGTAGACCGAGGGAAACATGGCCCTGGTATCTCAAGTATTGTTGTTGTTCAGTCGCCCAGTCGTGTCTGACTCTTTGCGACCCCGTGGACTGCAGCACGCCAGGCCTCCCTGTCCTTCACCAACTCCTGGAGTTTATTCAAACTCAAGTCCATTGAGTCAGTGATACCATCCAACCATCTCATCCTCTGTCGTCCCCTTCTCCTCCTGCCCTCAATCTTTCCCAGCATCAGGATGATGCCCCCAAGTATGAACGGAGTCACCTTTGACAAGCCTACAGCCCACCCCTCAATCTACACCCCTGGAAAGTTTGGAGTGCTGTGTCATGTGCGAGTGTGCAGGAAAAATGTGTGAAGTCATCCATATTCCACTAGCCCAAGGGTCCTTTTACTGTGGGAGGCGATGGTGTGTCACACCAGTGCTAGGTTCTGGGATATTTCTATCTATGAAAGAATTAAGTGTGTGCACTAGGAAGAGATGGCAGGACGTGGGCTGCTGGGGACCCAGCCCCGCTTCCCTGGTCTTCCTGGTGCCGAAATGACTCATCTCTGCCGGGCGCTGGAGTGATGATCTGATGCTCCTCTGGGTGGGCTTCTCCAGCTGCGCATCTTCAGGGGAGGTGTGGTGGAGGGGTGGGTGTGGGAACACTGGTGTGTCCACCTGCAGAGCACCTCACACTTGTGAGCAACGTCTACAGTCCTCGGAAAGTCTTAATACCCTAGCTGGCTTTTCAGAGTGTTCAGGATCTTGCAGACTGCCTGAAGTCAATTTCAGAAGTACTTCTCCTGTGGCTCAAATGGTAAAGAATCTGCCTGCAGTTTAGGAGACCAGGGTTCGATCCCTGGGTTGGGAAGATCTGCTGGAGGAGGGCATGGCTACCCGCTCCAGTATTCTGGCCTGGAGAATCCCCATGGACAGAGGAGCCTGGTGGGCTGCAGTCCATGGGCTTGCAGAGTCAGACACGACTGGGCGACTGAACAATACTTGACTGAGCGACTCACACAGCTGGGTGTCTGAATGCATAAGAAGAAGCCCGTTCCTGTGATGACTGGTCAGTGGCCCCGAGCTCCCTAACGCCCCTCCTCGTGGGTTTCCTCCAGGTGAGGGCCCCGTGGGTGCAGGCAGGTGGGCAAACCCCTGGCTGGGCTAAGTCCCAAGCTGGAGGAGAGTCTCGTGAGTTGGGCTGGTTCTCTTCCTTTGTGTCCAGCTGTGGTAGCTGCTTGTGTTTAAGAGATAAGGGAGAGGGAGGAAGTGGTGGGGGGAGACACTTTGGCACAGAAGACAATGACAGAATTCTTGCCAGAAGCGGTGACTCAGCAGCGGCCCCCTGATGCCAAGGCCCGGGTGATGGGGGTCTGAGAGCTGTGCTGTGTCACCTCTGCCTCCAGCGGGACCCAGCTTTGAGCCGCCTCAGTCTCCTCAGCTGAGAAATGGCCTAATGACTCTCACAGGCATGCATCTTAAATCAGGCTGCCGGTGGGGAGGTAGTGAGCCAGGGCAGGGCTGAGACTTCTGTGTCCCTGTCGAGTGCTTTCAAATGGTTCAGACGCCATCGTTGCCTTGGTAATGGATACTGCTGTTTGGCGAGTTCCCAGCCAACAGCTGAGCTGTGGTACTTGACCTGGGCATGGCTGATCCCATTCTCACTCCTCCAGGACCATCTGCAATGAGGGTGAATTTGTACCCCGAAGCACGAGGCTGCTCCCAGGACATCAAATGCACACACACACACACACACACACACACGACACACGCACGCTGAATCACACCACTGTGCCCCGTGCTGCAGTGAGGAGGTTGCTGCTGCTCAGTTGCTCAGTCGTGTCTGACTCTTTGTGACCCCCTGGACTGTAGCCTACCCGGCTCCTCTGTCCATGGGATTTCCCAGGCAAGAATATTGGACTGAGTTGCCATTTCCTCCTCGAGGGCCTCTTCCCAACCCAGGGATTGAACCCGCGTCTCCTGCATCGGCAGGCAGATTCTTTACCACTGGGTCACCGGGGAAGCCTCGCTGCAGTGACAGGGACAGGGTGACAAATGCATGTGACCATTCCAGGAGCCACGCCGACCTTTCCCCTTTGCTTCCAGAAAGGCTTCAAGTGTTTCTGGGACCTGTGGCTTTTAGGAAACAGCCCCTTCCTCCGTAAGATGCTATCTCCGGACGAGAAGCAGCTGAGAGATGGGGTGGAGCCATGCAATATTTTCACAGCAACCCTCCTTTTGAATGACTGAGAAACCAAAGTCGGGAAATTAGAATGGGAGCCACGTGACCTTCCTGGGCTGGGACGCTTGGTTCCCTCTTCCTTCAGGGATCACCTTTCTCAGAAGTCAGTGCAGTTGGCCCCCTGAAGGATGGTCAAAGAAAGTAGATTGCTCGAGGTCACCAGCTCCTCAGCACCAAAGTGAGACCACGAGAAGGTCAGTCACAGAGCTTGTGTGTGCCATGAGCCGGTCTGTGCTCCGGGACCTCCCAGCACGACTTTGGTGCCACAGAATCGATATCACAACCTCCGAGATACAGACTTCATCCCCATTTTACAGCTGGAGACACTGAGGCAGAGAAAGGAAAAAGCAACCAGGAGCCAGGCAGTGTGCTTTCCGGAGCCCTGGCTCTGAACACAATACCCTCCTTTCCCTAAACCCGAATTCAAGCTTCCTGGGGGGAATCCCGCCTTGCCAGGAATTGGGAGGGGTAGTGGTGCTAGGAGCGGGACTGACACGCAGCCCTGCAACCCAGCAGCTGCAGGACCTGGGGCTCAGTCCTCAACCTCTGGCCCTCCGTGAATCTCTGAACCTCCCCAGGACTCAGTATATTCTGTAAAGCGGGTGATCCTGGCAGATACCTCATCGGCTGTGGTGACGATTAATTGCGTGATGTATGAAAAATGCCAGTTAGATTTTATCTGCAAGAGCCCCTTATCTATTCTTCCTCCTTCAAGACTGGAAGTGCCGCCTCTGCCTGCCTGCGTGCCTGGCCCATGCTAACACGTCCATCAGATGAAGGCTGTTTCGGACATTTCGAGGATTCTGCAAGAACTGACCCACACGTGTCTTATCGCCTTGGCCTAATCAGCACAAGAGCTTGTCTCTGTATCTATTGTTTTAGTGTTTCTTGATTCCTGACCCGAGGTCGATTTCCATCAGCTGTGGGATCTTCAGCCCTGCCGCATCACCAGGCATCCTGGCCTGGCTGGTTTGGCCTGGTCCGTCAGCTACTGTGTCCAGGACCAGGCACTGTGACTCGCCAGGGAACCCCAGGTCCTGTCCATCAGGTGGGTATCAGGGCTTCCCAGTAGGTGTCTCCTCCCTGGAGACAGGTGTCACCCTCCCCTCCCGGCCTCAGGCTCCTCTCCAGCCTCCTGGCGTGAAGCACCTACCTCCCTAACCCTCCAACCACTGATTCAGCCTGGTGGTGGGACTGGGTAGGACCCTGCCTCTGTCTCTGTTGTCCTGCAGCTACCCAGCCTCTGCTGCTAACCATCTGTGGGAGGCACAAGGCTCTCCCTGGCGGCAGCCTGGGTTTCAGGGCATCATTACTTAATGAGATAATTACATGCCAGAGAGGCTGTCCTTGTGATGTGGGCCATGGCCTCCTCCCAGAAAGCCTCTTCCCCGTTGAGAAACGTTGGCAACCCCGAAGACGTCGGATCCCTCTCATTACATCTCGTTCCCATTTTTCTGGTCCTAGAAATGGATGTTAGCCCCGAACAGTGTGTGCATGCAGGCTGAGTTGCTTCAGCCCTGTCTGCCTCTTTGCGACCCCATGAACTGTAGCCCGCCAGGCTCCTCTGTCCATGGGAGTCTCCAGGCAAGAACACTGGAGTGGGTTGCCACGCCCTCCTCCAGGGGATCTTCCCCACCCAAGGATCAAACACACGGCTCTTACATCTCCTATATGAGCAGGTGGATCCTTTACACTAGTACTACCTGGGAAGGGGATAAGGCAATGGCATCCCACTCCAGTACTCTTGCCTGGAAAATCCCATGGATGGAGGAGCCTGGTGGGCTGCAGTCCATGGGGTCGCTAGGAGTCGAACACGACTGAGCGACTTCACTTTCCCTTTTCACTTTCATGCATTGGAGAAGGAGATGGCAACCCACTCCAGTGTTCTTGCCTGGAGAATCCCAGGGACGGGGGAGCCTGGTGGGCTGCCGTCTATGGGGTGGCACAGAGTCGGACACGACTGAAGCGACTTAGCAGCAGCAGCAGGTATTTCATATAAGTGGAACCAAACAGTGTGTGGAATCTAGAAAAACAGTACAGATAAACCTATTTGCAAATCAGAAATAGAGACACAGACATGGACACCAAGTCCAGATACCAAGGGGAAAAGAGCCGTAAGATAAACGGGGAGATTGGGATTGACATACATTCCCTACCATGTATAAAGTGAATCACTAACGAGAACCTCCTGTACAGCACAGGGGAGCGGAAAACGAAGGGACAATCTGTTTGTAAGGTGTGTATTAAGTTAACCTTAAAAACCCATTTCTATGATTAATTTTTAAGTGATACTGAATATACACTGATCATGGCTCTTCCCAGGTGCTGCTGCTAAGTCACGTCAGTCGTGTCCGACTCTGTGCGACCCCAGAGACAGCAGCCCACCAGGCCCCACTGTCCCTGGGATTCTCCAGGCAAGAACATGGAGTGGGTTGCCATTTCCTTCTCCAATGCATGAAAGTGAAAAGTGAGAGTGAAGTCGCTCAGTCGTGTCCGACTCTTAGCGACCCCATGGACTGCAGCCCACCAGGCTCCTCCGTCCATGAGATACCTAGAAGAGTCAAATTCACAGAGTCAGAAAGCACACTGGTAGATGCCACGGGCCGGGGCGGGGTGGGGTCAGGGGGAGGGGGATGGGAGTTCGTGTGTGATGGGAGCAGAGTTTCAGTTCAGGAAGGTGAATTCGGGAGACGGATGGTGGTAAGAGTTGCAGAACAATGTGAACGTACTTAGTGCTGCTGAACCATATGCTTTATATTAAGTGACTTTTATCACAGTGAGAAAACATAAAGGAAAAAATTGCTCATAGGTTGGGGGAATTCCAAAAGTACATATGAAATGGCCACGTTGAGCTGGCCCTTCCTGGGTTCTACAAAGGACGCAAAGGCTAGTCAGACATCATCCTCTCCTTGAGACCTCTGGCATAGCAAGGATACGTGCGTTCGTACACACAAACACACACACACACACACCCACCCAGAAACATATACACAATATAATGTTGCAGTAGTTCTGCTATCGTAGTGACAATTTACCATGAATTTAGTGGATTCAAACCACAGAAGTTTCCTCACTTACTGTCTGGTAGTCACAGATCTGACCCAGGCCTCACTGGTCTGATATGGAGAAGTCAACACCACAAGCATTTCTTTCTGGAAATTCTGTTTTCTTGCATTTTCCGGTTTCTAGCTGCTCCTTGGCTGGTGGTCCCTCCGTCCATCTTTGATTCCTCTCCCTCATCTTTATGTCTCTCTGTGACCACAGCAGGGACCCAGCCTCTGCTTTTAAGGCCTCCTATGGTTAGATTGGGCCCAACTGGGTCATCCAGAATGCCCGCCCTGTCCCCACCCAAGCACACAGTCACGGCCCTTTGCCATGTGATGTCACAGTCAATTTTCAGGGATTAGGATGTTGGCGTAATTTGGAGGGAGGGGAGTGTTGTTCTGCCCACCAGAAATATATATACACATAAGTAGTAACTACAATATGATATAAACTCAAGTTGATACACTTACAAACATAAATTTTAATAGACTATAGATTAGTTATTCCAAGTTGCTTAGAGTGGTTGTCTGGTGGAAGTAGGTAGTCTGGATCTGGGTTGGGAGGTGAGGGCTGTAAGAGTAGAGTGGGGAAGATTAATTTGCGAAAGTATGCGTTCAAATAGCAATACAAGATAGTGTGTTTTTGTTCAGTCACTAAGTCGTGTCCCACTCTTTGCAACCCCATGGACTGCAGTATGCCAGGCTTCCCTGTCCTTCACCATCTCCTGAAGTTTGCTCAGATTCATGTCCATTGAGTCAGTGATGCCGTCCAACTATCTCATCCTCAGCTGCCCCCTTCTTCTCCAGCATCAGTGTCTTTTCCAAAGAGTTGGCTCCTTGCATCAGCTGGCCAAAGTATTTGAGCTTCAGCATCAGTCCTTCCAATGAAGATTCAGGGTTGATTTCCTTTAGGATTGACTGGTTTGATCTCCTTGTAGCCCAAGGGACTCTCAAGAGTCTTCTCTAGCACCACAGTTCAAAAGCATCAATTCCTTGGCACTTAGCCCTCTTTATAGTCCAACTCTCACATCAATGTTATATGACTACAGGAAAAACCATAGCTTTGACTCTATGGACCTTTGTTGGCAAAGTGATGTCTCTGCTTTTTAATACACTGTCTAGGTGTGTCACAGTTTTTCTTCCAAGGAGTAAGTGTCTTTTAATTTCATGGCTGCAGTAACTATCTGCAGTGATTTTGAAGCCCAAGAAAATAAAATCTGTCACTGCTTCCACTTTTTCTCCTTCTATTTGCCATGAAGTGATGGGACCAGATGCCATGATCTTAGTTTTTTTAATGCTGAATTTCAAGCTAGCTTTTTCACTCTCCTCTTTTACCCTCATTGAGAGACTCTTCAGTTCCTCTTTGCTTTCTATCATTAGGGTGATATCATCTACCTATCTGAGGTTGTTCATATTTCTCCTGGCAATCTTGATTCCAGCTTGTGATTCATCCAGCCCTGGCATTTCACATGATGTCCCTGCATATAAGTTAAATAAGCAGGGTAACAATATACAGCCTTGATGTACTCCTTTCCCGATTTTGAACCAGTCAGTTGTTCCATGTCTGCTTCTAACTATAGCTTCTTAACCTGCATATGGATTTCTCAGGAGACAGGTAAGGTGGTCTGGTATTCCCATCTCTTTAAGAATTTTCCACAGTTTATTGTGATCCACACAGTCAAATGCTTTAGGGTAGTCAATGAAGGAGAAGTAGATGTTTTTCTGGAACTCCCTGTTTTTTTTTTTTTTTTTTTATGATTCAATGGATGTTGGCAATTTGATCTCTGATTCCTCTGCCTTTTCTAAATCTAGCTTGAACATCTGGAATTTCTTGGTTCACATAGTGTTGAAGCCTCACTTGAAGGATTTAGAGCATTACCTTGCTCAAAGCCTGGTATCTATCTATCATCACCTGTCTAATTTTACATGTTGCTCACAAGAAGTCACAGTCAGGGAATGATTCCTGCTTTACAGGCATATAGGAGGAGAAGGTGATTTTTGTCTTGGGGGCTGCAAAGTCTTCTAGGGGGAGGTGTGCTTCGAGTACCTGAGGCTAGGCCTTGGAGGACAGGATGTTTTGGACCCATGGAGACAGGAGACCAGAACAAGTAGAGACCAGAGGGAAGATGTCACGGGCAGCCGAGGGGACCAGACTCTCTGCTGGGCTGTAGGCCTTGAGCCGCTTTCAGAGATTTGGAGCAGGGAAGCCCCCAGGAGCACCAGGGGGAGGCATCAGCCACAGGGCAGGACCAGATAGGAGAAGGAAGGATGAGAGTCTACAGGGAGCAGATGACAATAGAATAGTAGTTCTCAGCCTGAGGGGCATCGACACCCCCTGGAGGGCTTGGGTTCTTTGGGAAACCCCAATGTCTGGGCGGTCCCAGGGTCTCTGATTCAGGACGTCTGGCTGGGGCCAGAAATTTGCCTTGCCAGCGGCTGTGGGGGGTTTCTGAGCTGAGATGGATGAGGACACCCCTCTCAGGAGAGACACACAAACAGCCCTGCTGGCCGTCCAGCTCTCTGTGCCACCCTGGCCTCACTGTGCTGAGCAGTGAGTGTCTAAACGTATCCCAACATCATGGGTGAGTGTCTAACAAGCTCAAACCCATCCCAACATCACAGGCTCCTCTCCCGGGGCCTCCCACTCGCTGGACAGAGGGGTGACTGTGCTCTCTGACACATGGCCACAGCCCCTCGTGGTGACCATGTTGCTCTCCCGCCGGGCGGCAGCGTTTGACAGGGAGCACCAAAATTCATCTCATCAGATCCGCCCCGTCACCCTGGTTTCCTCCCAGGAGTGTATTCCGGTCACCTTCTCCAAGCCAGCCCCTGGGGACTCAGGGTGTTTCCAGAGGGGACCCAGGGGCCCCCAGAAGACCTGCATCTCCACTGCCCCAGGACATGCCCTGGTGCCTCCCACCAACACCCCCAGGTGCCTGACATCAGGGGGGTGGTCCTCCTGGCCAGCCTGTGTGACTCGGGCTGCCAGACCGCATGCCCTGGGACTCTAGAAATAGACCCACAGACGTAGAAACCAAACTTACGGTTACCGAAGGGGGAACGGGTGGAGAGGGATAAACTGAGAGTTTGGAATTAGCATATGCACACTACTATCTATATATATAAAATAGACAATTAATAAAGCACAGGGAACTCTCCTCAACACTCCGTCATGACCTATATGGGCAAAGAACCTGAAGGAAGAGCAGATATGTGTCTGTGTATTCCTGTTTCACTTTGCTGTACTGCAAAAGCTAACACAGTGTTTATAAATCAACTACACTCCAATAAAAATTAATTTAAAAATAAAAAAAAATTTATTTAAAAGCTTCCCTGAAAGAAAAAAGTCTGCCAAGAAAGAAAGGACATTTGAAAAAGGAGATCTCTCACCACGTCAGCAGCAAACATCCAGAGATCGTATCGTGAGTTCAGCGGTAGTACAAACACGTCTTCTGAGAGGTGTAGCTTGAATAAACAAGGCTTTATCTTCAAAGCTAGAGTAATATTTATTGTTCGACTTGAAGTGGGAGATATATATCTTTGCTAAAAGATTAACCTCTGCAGTGTGGGCCCTAAGGCCAGCTCATTCATTTGCTTGTGCGCAGGCACACACGCGTGCATCGCCCACACACGTATGTATGCTGTGTGCAGAGCTGGGGTGGCCGAGGGCTCCAAGGCAACGGATACTCATTCAGTTTGTGCGGATCCAAGGATAGAGAAGGCTTTTGGTGTGTGTTTGTACTATGGAATTCACTTCTCTTTTTCCTTTTTTTTTTTCCATGGGGGTGGCTACACCACGTGGTGTGTGGGATCTAATTCCCTGACCAGGGATCAAACCCAGCCCCCTGCATTAGAAGCATGGAGTCTTAAACACTGGACTGCCAGGGAAGTCCCTTCATTCCCCTTTTTCTGAACCAAGAGTCTCATTGGCTTTGCTGAACACCCTTTCTCCACTGCCCCAACCACTGCCTGCGGAGACCTGGGCTGTGCTTTGCTCAGTCAATGCAATTGTGTCTGACTCTTTGCGACCCCATGGACTGTAGCCCGCCAGGCTCCTCTGTCCATGGGGATTCTCCAGGCAAGAATACTGGAGTGGGTTGTCAAGCTCTCCTCCAGGGGATCTTCCCGCCCCAGGGATCGAACCATCGTCTCTGACGTCTCCTGTGTTGGCAGGTGGATTCTTTACCACTAGGGCCACTGGGACCTGGATCTTCCTTAACCACCGCCTCTTGCCAGGTTCTTACTCTCTGGAGCTCTCACCATAGATCACAGCTGCTCCTTGAAATTCTCTCGGCTTCTGGGACACCATTTTCTCTTGATTTCTTTTTTTAGTCCTCTGACTCTCAGGGAAGCCTGCCCCGACCCGCTGGTTTGGTAGCACAGCCCCCTGGAGTGGGGTAATTAGAGGAGAATTTAATAGGGGCACCAACTTACCAATCTGGGGGCAGGGTGGTGAAACCCCTCAGGGCTGCAGTAGCAGGGAGCCCCTGCTGACTCTTGGTCTGGAGGATAAAAGTGAGGAAGCAGTTTTATCATGGACAGGGCCTGGAGAGGGAGCGCAAGGAAGCGCATCTTGGAAGCAACCAGCAGGGAGGGGAGTGGGGGGTGCTAATGAATACCTCAACACTCTCCTCCCTGTGAGCTCACAGAAGCTGGCTGGTGGGGACACTGATGCGTTTCACTCCACAGGGTCCTGGGGCAAAGTGCAGAGAGGACGAACGTGGAGAGTGAGTCCACAGTGGGGAGCAGGAGCATCCAGCCACCGCCCTGCGTGGTACGGGCTGAATTCCGTCCCCGCAAATCCATACAGTGAACTCCTAACCGTCAGCACCTCAGGATGTGACCTGAAGTGAAGATCAGGTCTTTAAAGAGATAAGGTGAAATGAGGTCACTGGGGTGGGCCCTAAGCCCATCTTACTGGCGTCCTTATCAGAAGAGATTAGGACTCAGACACACACAGGGGGATGCCCGTGTGAGGATGCAAGGAGAAGACGACCATCTAGGAGCCAAGAGGCCTCCGAAGGCACCGGCCCTGCCTCCACCTTGTTGGATTTCCAGCCTCTGGAACTGAGACAATGAAGTTCTGTTTTTGAATCAGCCTGGACTGTGGAACTTTGCTACGGCAGCCTGAGCTAAGATGATGCCTAACTTTACAAGTGCTCTCAACACCTTTCCCCCTTTCCTTGCTTGATTTTTCTCTGTAGCCTTTATTACCATCTGAGATACAGTATGGTATTTTTATTATGGTATTTATTTATTTATCTTGTCCTTTGTCCCAAAGCCACCTTCCTCCCTGTGTCACCTCCATAAAGGTGTTGTTTCTGTCTCTTTTGTCCAATGCAGAAGCCCCAGGGTGACCTGATATAAAGAAAGTGGCTGATTCATGTTGATATATGGCAGAAACCAACACTATACTATAAGGCAACGATCCTCTGATTAAAGATCAATAAATTTAAATTAAAAAAAGAGAAAGGGCTCCGTTGGGACAAATGTTTGTTGAATGAAAGTTTTTCCACTTCTCTCCTTTTTAGTCATCTTTGCTGGTTTCCTTTCTAATCTCCTCTTAGCCCCAAAGGCCCTGAACTGCACTCATCGGTCTTGGCCTCTGCAGACCAGCATCTCCTCTAGTCTCCCTCTGATAAGTGACATGGCAACCCAAGGGTGTCTGGAGCCAGGGGCTCCAGAGCCGTGCCAACCGCAGCCTCTCCCATGTCTCTGCTGGCCATCTGACCTGACCACCCCCGGCCCAGTCCTCTCATCACAGCCTCGTGCTCAGCCGCGTCATGGAGAAGACTCTCCATGCCCTCTGGGAGCTGGAGGCTGGGCTACGGTAGCTGGTGAGGGGCGGTGTTCTAAGGGTTCACACTTCATCACTTCATAGTGTCAGCTGTGGCTGGGCTGGTCCACGGGAGGCACCAGGAGGTGGGAGGAGGCTGGTGTGTGAGTGAATCAGACACGCAGCGGTGTGAGAGGGAGACAGAGACAGTGAGACACAGACAGGGAGACGGAGGGAAGGATAGAGGGGACACGTGTATAAAGGCTAACAGATTTCCTTCCTCTTCACGTGGCTGATCTAGTCCTATCAATCGTCAGGATATTGGCATTTGGCCCTTGCGATGAATAAGTCATCTGGGATTTTTTTTTTCTGGAAGAAGAAAGAACCCCCCGAGTCACCCAGCATGCAAGTTCTCTCTGTGCAAATACACGTTTCCTCGGACGCCTCCTGGGGATCTTTTGCTCATCTGGGCTACAGCCCTCCGGGTCTCAGGACAGGACCTGCACTCCTGTAGACTGTCTTCCACATGCCTACACTTCATCACAGGGAGAATTAGGACTGACCCAGGGTCAGGGGATGGGGACAACAAATTGGAGCCCATTTCTTCAGAATGGGTGGGTGGCTGCCCTGCGCAGGGAGTGGGAAGGCTCTGGATTAGGGAGAAATATTGAGGGTTCAGGCGTAAGTGTTGGCTCTCGTGGGGAGGTCCTCAGACTCTGCTCATACTCTCTCGGAGATGAGGACCATGGACTACAAATGGGACCATGTGTGCAGATGTGTGTGTGTGTGTAAGCAGGGCGTTCACGTGTGTGCATGCTCGTGCATACTTGTGCATGTGTCTGTGTGTGTGTGAGTGAGGCCGCTTAAATTAGCACAGTCAGTTATTAAAGTAGAATGAAATGCTCTTTGGAGAAGGCAGGGCTGCCCCGGTCCAGGGCATGCTGTGGACGGCTGGATCGGTGGACTCTTTCTGGGCAGTTGGAGCCTGTATCTGTCTGGACACGACCTGGGGACGAGCAGAGGCCGAGAACCAAAACTCAGAGAGAAAAGCAAAGAAGAAGAATGTATGCAAAGGCAGGCTGCCAGGGGTTATTTGCTTTCAACAATGTCTTGTCTTACTTCTCGGGAACTCAGAAAAGGAAATACAGAGAAGAGAGTGTAGAATGATCTGCGTTTCAGAATTTAGGGTGTCAACAAGACATTGTGCAACTGCTGCTGCTTATTATGAGGGTTCCTTATTACGTGAGTTTGGTTATGCAATTCCTGGCCCTTGAATTCATTCTTTCATTCACTTAACCAGTGAACAAATATTTGTTGAGTGCCTTGATTGACTGATCCACCAATTCAGTCAAGCAACAGGTAGTTCACCCTCTCACTACATGCAAAATTTGTTGTTGTTGTTCAGTCACTAAGTCATGTCCGACTCTGCAACACCATGAACCGCAGCACACCAGGCTCCTCTGTCCTCCACTGTCTCCTCGATTTTGCTCAAACTTATGTTCACCGAGTTGATGATGCCATCCAATGGTCTCATCCTCTGTCACCCCCTTCTCCTTCTGCCCTCAATCTTTCCCAGCATCAGAGTTTTTCCAATGAGTCTGCTTTTTGCATCAGGTGGCCCAAGTGTTGGAGTTTCAGCTTCAGCATCAGTCCTTCCAATGAATACTCAGGGTTGATTTTCTATTGGATGACTTGTTTGATCTCCTTGCAGTCCAAGGGACTCTCAAGAGTCTTTTCCAACACCACAATTCAAAAGTATCAATTCTTAGGTGCTCAGTCTACAGTCCAGCTCTTACATCCATACATGACTACTAGAAAAATCACAGTGTTGACTAGACGGATCTTTGTTGGCAAAGTAAAATCTCTGCTGTTTAATTTGCTGTCTCGGTTTGTCTCAGCTTTCCTTTCAAGGAGCAAGCGTCTTTAAATTTCGTGGGAGCAGTCACATTCCACAGTGATTTTAGAGCCCAAGAAAATAAAATTTGTCACTGCTTCCACTTTTTCCCCTTCTATTTGCTGTGAAGTGATAGATGCTATGATCTTAGTGTTTTGAATGTTGAGTTTTAAGCCAGCTTTTTCACTCTTCTCTTTCACCTTCATTAAGAGGCTCTTTAGTTCCTCTTCACTTTCTGCCACATACACACCATCATGGTAATTTTGCCAAAGTATTTAACTCTTTTGTATAATGTGTGCATGCTAAGTCCCCTCGGTCATGTCTAACTCTTTGCAACCCTATAAACTATAGCCCGCCAGGCTCCTCTGTCCATGGAATTCTCCAGGAAAGAATAGTGGACTGGGTTTCTGTGCCCTCTTCCAGGGGATCTTCCTGACCTAGGGGTTTAACCTGTGTCTTTGTGGAATAATTTTATTATAGAAAAATTTCCCTTCCTCTCTTTAGCATCCTGGAAGAATTCTAAATAATCCTTAGCATGTTATTTCAATATTTTTACATCACTTGGTTAAAAAAATTCCTAAAGCCAACCACTGTGTTTTTATGTCAAAATATCTGCAAAATATGTTGCTATTGATGAAACTGTAGGTGAGATGACATTAGCCAACACAAAAATCTTTAGACTGTGTCTCTGCCCCTGATCACAGTCACAGATTGTGGAAGGTGGGAACAGACTTGAGTTCTTACAACACTGGGGAAATGCAGGCTCAAGAGCAGTTTGGAAACAATTGCTTCCTCTATTTTATAGCGGAATGTCCCAAACCTTATCCTGGCCTTTTCCTTCTTTTGTTTGGAAATCTTCTGGTCTCCTTGTCCCTGCTCTGCCTGACTCTGGAATGACTTACCCGCTCTGACTGGCTGTTCTTTGCAGACAAGCGCAATCTATCAATGTGATATTTTTCTTTCCAGAAAGCCAACTAGATTGTTCATACTGGGAACCAGATTGTGCTGTTACTTGTCACTTGGGCAGAAGCTTGTCTTCGTCCCCAAGGGCTGCAGGCCAGAGTCCTCCCAGAGCAGAGATCAGATTGGCCTCTTTTCATCCAGTGCCCCAGGCCCCTAGCGCTTCTTTCATTCAGAGCACAGAGCTGGTGTCTGACTGCTGACATGATTAATATTCCCATCTGAGCCTCTTATTTCAGGGAGGTGGAGAGAAGGGGCTAGAAAGAGGCCCCAGAGAGGAGGGGACAGGGCTTTGTACCCTGGGTCGGATAAGCTCCTGCCCTTCCTGGCCTGACCACAAGCACCGAGGGTCAGCATCAGCCTGTGGGCCCTGCCTTGGGACCCCCACCTCTGCGAAGAGCCCCACAGGGGGGCTTTGCTAGGCTGTGTGCTGCTGGAGCCTCATCCAGTGATGATGGAGAACCTGGGAAAGTCGATCCTTTGTCTCCGTGGATGTTCTTCAGGGAAGAATGCCATGGACCAGGGTCAGAAATCACTTAGGGGCTGCTCCCGCATGTCCATTTTCTTCTCAGTAGCTTCTCCCAACCCCGACCTTGGCTGACAAAGGTGCCCCAAGTCTTGCCTTACTGACCTCTCCAGGCCCATCCAGGCTGCGTCTCCAGTCTCCAGCTCCCGGAGCTTTGCCCAGCAGCCAGCCTGAACGTCTCCCAGCTGCTGGCACTGCACTCACTCCCCTCTGGGCCATCACGCATGCTGTTCCCTTTTGCTGACACACCCTTCCCTTCCCCAGCCTTGCCGTGTTCTAATCCTACAGCAGTTTTGGCTTCCGTGGGGGGCATCCCTGGGGGGTCTCACCCTTGGCCTCCTAAACAGTTCAGGGGCCTGATCCTGTGCTCCTGGGAGCCTCACGCCTTCCCTGATATCTCAGGCTGGACCACGTGGGTCGGCCTCCTTTTCCCCTGACATGTCAGCTCTGTAGGGACATATGGCCTGTCTGTGTCACACTGCTGTCTCCCCAGGGTCTACATGTGATGGTCAGTTGGTAGCTGTGGGAGTAAAGAGTCCTGGGCACTCAGTGCCAGGTGCTGAGTGAGGTGCTGAGATGCAGGGATTAGAAAAAGGCACAGGACTGGGCCTTCCTGGGGCTGGACTGGGGGAATCAGAAGGACCACATGGCGCCAGAAGTGTTGCATGATGTGGGACTCTGGGGTTGTTTGAGAGGCTGGAAGATGGAGGCAGGATGCCCAACCCAGGGAAAGAAGCAGCAGTCAGGGAAGGCTGCCCGGAGGAGGTGATGCCCTAGGTGAGGGCCCTCTTCACTGCCTTGTTCTGCCCACTGGACTCCTGGAACCATGGAGCTGTGAGCTTGAACTGTGCTTGGGAACCGGGGGTTGGGGCAGGGCCTCCAGGACCCTAAGGGGGCAATTTGGGGCCAAGGCATCCAGCCCAGGGGGAGCCTGTTGCCTCTGATTCTCTCATGGTAGCTGTATTAGTCAGCTGGGGCTGCCATCTTCAAATACCTGGGATGAGTGACTTCACTAGAATCTGTTTGCTCATAACTTGGGAGGCTGAATGTCCAGGTGCTGATGGAGCTGGCGTCTCCTGAGGCCTCTCGCCCTGACTTGCGGGCGGCCGCCTTCTCCTGTTCCTTACATGGTTTTTCCCTCTGTGTTCAAGCCCCTCCACTGTGTCTGTCGGTGTCCAGATTTCCTCTTCTTACGAGGACACCAGTCAGACTGGGTTAGGACCTGGCCTAGGGCCTCATTTTGCTTTAGTCACTGCTGTAGAGACCCAACCTCCAAATATAGTCACGTCTGAGGTTGCTGGGGTTTAAGGCCCCCACATATAAATTCACTGCAGGGGGCACTATGCAGCACAGCAGTAATTAAGGGACACACTAGGGCTTCCGCGGTGGCGCAGGGGTATAGACTCCGCCTGCCAACGCAGGAGATGTGGGCTCCGTCACCGGTGGGCGACTGAGCACACACACACAAGGCACACACTGTCTCCATCATTCATGCAGCGTTTGCACACCTCCGGAGAGTAGGTGCATGTCACCTAAAACCTCCTAACAGCCGCTACCCTGTCCATTACCTTTTCCCCTTGCTCCCAACTGGTTTCAAGGCCGAGCTGCCTCCATGGCCACACTCTGGGCCAGCGTCCAGGAGACGTGAGGAGATGCTGCGAAGGCTGTCCCTTCTGGCTCCTGGAGCCCCTCTGACCACAGTTAGGCTGTGCTGCCTACTGGGTGCTGAAACTGAGGCTCACGTAAGATTCCACTCATGGGTTTACTTTTTATTTCCCCGAGAAGATTTTCGAGCTCAGATGCTTTCCGTCAGTGTGAGGTGTGTTCCTGCAAGAAGCACCCTGACTGCAAGGGGGGGTAGGATTTCCCAGATGATGAGTCCCTTTGAAAGGACTGTGGTTACTGAGACATCTTGAGTTTCGTCCTCATTAAAGCAGATGGGAGCGAGCAAGCTTGCTGCTGTTGATGGTAAACAAGTTTATTTATTATTCTTTTTTACTGGTGGAAAGATTTTTCACGTTCTGTAGAGCTTTACAATTTTCAAACGTTTCACACACATGATATCATAAAATCCCATAGTAACCCCTTTTTTCTCCAGGTGGCTCAGTGGAAAAGAATATACCTGTCAACACAGGAGATTCAGGAGATGGGGTTAAATCCCTGGATGGAGAAGATCCCCTGGAGGAGGAAATGGCAACCCGCTCCAGTACTCTTGTCTGGGAAATCCCATGGACAAAGCAGCCTGGCAGGCTGTAGTCCATGGGGTCGCAAAGAGTCAAATGACAGAGAGTCTGAGCATGCATGCACTCCTGTATTGCCCCGTTTCCCTCTCCCCACTGGTAACCACGCGTTTGTTCTCTACAACTGAGTCTGCTTCTTTTTTTTGTATTGTTCACGTATGTTGTATTTTTCAGATTCCACATATAAGTGATATTGTATAGTGCTTGTCTTTAACTGACATTTCATTTAGCATAATGCCCCCCAAATCCACCCCTGGTTGCCGCAAATGGCAAAATTTCCTCCTTGCCAGTGTTTTCTTCCTCTGTCCCCTCGAGGGCCCTAAGTTCTCCAGAAGGGGCTCTGCTCAACCCCCCTTCTGGGGACTGGCACTAACTCCTCACTGGGGTTCTTGCTTCCCAGGCAGTGACGGTTTTAGAAGGACTTAGAAACCCCCAATTCCACTTTCTCACCTCAAAGAAAGAGGGCTGGTGTACCTCCTCATCACGCCCTCCCCCGTGCTGGAATGGCGTCAAGTAAACCCTGCAGACGTTAATTATAGCCGAGGACTCCATGCGGAGTTTTATATGCAAGCTTTCTGCGCTCTGTTTAATGTCCTCTGAGAAACCTCATAACAAATTAATGTTTATACGGGCCTATTAATCTTCAAAGCATTTCAATGGCTTTAGTCAGTCCCACTGACCCTCTTTTTCAGGTAATAATCAGACTTTCTGGTCTCAGATTCTTTCCCCTTCTGCGTCTACATTCTTGGTGGAAGACAAAACAAACACGGAGACATGAAATGCCCGTGTGCTCCTGCCTCCGGCCGTGCCAGGGTTCGAGTGGGCGGCTTTCCAGCCTTCGTGTTCTGCTCCCTCCAGGCCTCCCCTCGACGCGAGCTGGCTCCGCAGTGAGAGGCTCAAAGCTGCATTTGATTCCTGAAGACTGTGACCAACTCTTCAGGCCACTTTTCGTTAAACACACACATGCATGCACAAACATGTGCGTGCACACACGCTTGTGCTGGCACGCATTCTCACACACCGGCAAGGAGCTTTCCGTGGGGGGAGGTGGGAATGGGGTGGGGTCCTCTGAAGACCCCTGCATCAGTCCGTCGGGGCATTGACTGGCTGCTGGGTGAAGAACACTGGTGGAACGCGTCAGACAGGCCACCCCTCCCGGGAAGACCGCTCTCACTCTGACGAGGTCTGGTGCACGGACAGCTAGGATGGGCTTCCGCTTAGTCCTGCAGTCCTGCCTGACCCTTCATCACCCTATGAGCTGTAGCTCTCCAGGCTCCTCTCTTCCTGAGATTTTCCAGGCAAGAATACTGGAGCGGGTGGCTACGCCCTCCTCCAGGGGATCTTTGAACCTGCATCTCCTGTGTCTCCTGCATTTCAGGCGGATTCTTTACTCTCTGAGCCGTGGGGGTCGGAAAGATCCCCTGGAAAAGGCAATGGCAACCCATTCTAGTATTCTTGCCGGGGCATGACTAAACAAATGAAGACTGGCTTAGTGAGTTCAGTTCCCACAGTGCTTTTCCCACCAGTCTTTTGGGAAGTTTTTTTGCAGACAGAGCCCCTCTATTTCCAGGGGACCCCAGGAGATATGTGGGTCATGTTCTTCCTCTGTGGCTGTTCCTGCAAAGACCAAGGACCCAGCTCCTTATTTCCAGCTCCATGTCTCTCACTGGCAGAGCTCTCACCAAAGGGATCTTTCTCCAATGGTTCAGGAAAGGTCAATGCAACAGCAGTTCAAAGCAGTGGATTTGGAGGAAAGAAGTCAAGAAGAATAATCAGCATAAAATGTCCTTCTGGGTACAGCCTGATGCAAAGACGTCTTAGAAAATGCAAAGAGGGCAGATGACCCAGCAATGAGTCTCTGTGCATTTTTTTAAATTTTATTTTATTTTTAAACTTTACAATATTGTATTGGTTTTGCCAAATATCGAAATGAATCCGCCACAGGTATGCATGTGTTCCCCATCCTGAACCCTCCTCCCTCCTCTCTCCCCATACCATCCCTCTGGGTTGTCCCAGTGCACCAGCCCCAAGCATCCAGTATCATGCATCGAACCTGGACTGGCAACTCGTTTCATATATGATATTATACGTATTTCAATGCCATTCTCCCAAATCATCCCACCCTTGTGCATTTTTGTTCCATAGAAATCCTCCCCAGAAAGGGCCAGACTCCCACAGCCTGGATCAGGAAGTTCAGGAGGGGAACTTCCCCGGTGGTCCAGTGGTTAAGAATCCCCCTTCCAATGCAAAGGACTCAAGTTCGATCCATGGTCAGGGAACTAAGATCCCATGTGCCTAGAAGCAAGTAAGCTGGCTCAACTGCTGAGCCCAGGGGCTCTAGAGCCCCACGTGCTACAACAAGAGAGACCCGAGTGCCACATCAAAGACCCAGTGCAGCTGAGAACAGTAAATAATAACAAAACATTCTGGGCTGGATGGACAGCCACCTGGGTCCTGCCAATGCCCCTTCCCTCTGAACCTTGGTGTGGGAATTTTTTTGGACCCGGACATGAACAGGCATGTAACCCTGATGTGAACAAACAAATCCTCTGCAGACACTAGTCTTATGGTTATTATCTGGCCGTTTTGCTTTCCCATCATCACCAGTCTGATACCAGCCTAGCACCCAGAGCACAGAGACCGCCATGGGATTCTGTTAAAAGAGATAACTACTCAGCAATCCAATAGCCTTTCCTGTCCAGGCTCATGGGCAGAGATGATGACATGAATTTTCCAGTTGAGAAAGAAAAATCTTTCACTTCTTACTTATCACCTTAATCACGTTTTTGGTTGTTGCTGTTTTTGTTAGAGGGACCAGTAACCTTGAGAGGAAAGTGATGGCTAGAAAACGTGGCAGGGGGTCACAGCAAGGAGCTCAGATAACGACCCTCCAGTTCTGCTGGGGGTGGAGACCCAGGCCTCTGCTTCCAGGCTTAGCCTAGCTCCAGGCAACCGACCAGAGAACACTGTTTCCCGTCTCCGAGGATATCTATTCGACAGAGCAAGACAGGCTCACTCACCTGGTGGACTGCGTGAGCAGTGTGTATTGCTGCCTACCTGTCTCTACCTTCTACCTGTCTACCTGTCTACCTTCCTCTGAGTGCTCACCCACCCCTCCCCCCACCACCTCTTCCACCCAAATACAGATTTGGACCCTAGACTGTACCTGTTCTGCATCCATGGTCTTTCTTATTGTTCAGTCGCTCAGTCGTGTCTGACTCCTTGCGACCCCATGGACCGTAGCCCACCAGGCTCCTCTGTCCGTGTCCAGGCAAGAATACTGGACTGGGTAGCCATTCCCTTTTCCTGGGGATTTTCCTGACCCAGGGATCAAAGCCACGACTCCTGCGTGGGCAGGCGGATTCTTTACTACTGAGCCATCTGGGAAGTCCATCCATGGTCTGGGCACCGACAGTTTTCTCTGTGCTTTGGGACATTCCTGCAAAAAGTCAGAGGTGATGCAAAGCTTCCCTATGACCAGGGGTGAGTAAGGGGGAGCTGTTGGCCTCCCAGCTACCAGTGATGCTCCAATGGGAACAAAAAGCTGCGTGCCAATCAACACCTTTCCAGGATAGCTCGTGCTTAGTTCTCTGAACAGAGAGAGAGAGCTGTGGAGCATCGGGTAGGTGTGGCCTGCAGAGGGACAGATGGACAGGAAAATCAGGAATAGATGCAGTTGTTTTCTGTTGTTCAGTCGCTCCGTGATGTCCGACTCTTTTCGACCCCATGGACTGAAGCACGACAGGCCTCCCTGTCTTTCACTATCTCCCAGAGTTTGCTCAGATTCATGTCCATTGAGTCAGCTACCCTGGAAATTAGCAATCAGATTCTAGACCAGCGGTCTTCGAAAATTATATGCTTTCTGTGGGATTTCTTTGGAAGGAATGATGCTAAAGCTGAAACTCCAGTACTTTGGGCACCTCATGCGAAGAGTTGACTCATTGGAAAAGACTCTGATGCTGGGAGGGGTTGGGGGCAGGAGGAGAAAGGGACGACAGAGGATGAGATGGCTGGATGGTATCACTGACTTGATGGACGTGAGTCTGAGTGAACTCTGGGAGTTGGTGATGGACAGGGAGGCCTGGCGTGCTGCGATTCATGGGGTCTCAAAGAGTGGGACATGACTGAGCAACTGAACTGAACTGAACTGAACTGAATGGCTAAAAAAGCCTGATTTTAAAGCGATGTTTCTATTCTCATTTTTAAGATGAGGCAGGATTGGGGCAGAAATCTTGTAGGGGGGATTAGTGATCCAAAGCCCACCTGTCAGGATTGGAGCTCAGGCTCTCCTGATTGCTGCTTGATAGGGAACCCCGAATGTGTCCAGAGGACCCATCAGCAGAGACTGTGAAGGTGGAGAGACTGGGGATGGTAGGGAGGGGTGAGGGGCAAAAAGGAGAGCTGCTTCTTCTCGGGTTGGCTCCTGATTCACACTGCTGCTGGGAATCCAGCTCCAGCTGCCTTGACTGTTGGGGCAGGAGAGGAGAAAGCCCCCCCACCCCCAAGCCAAGACCATCGTTCCAATCAGGTTTGGATGGGAAGAAAGGGCTTGAGGAGGAGGATTATCCTGGCGAGTCCTTGGAGAGTTGTCAGGACAATTTGGAAATGAAACTCAACTTTGGAAACCATCACGTGCATTATTCTGAAACGATCTTATGTGAAACTGGAAATGCCCACGTGAGCTACTTACTCTGGGGACTCCTTGCTACACATTTTAAATTCCACGTGGTTCCCTTTGTCACTCCTCACATCTTGTAGCAGCCCTGCCCCCAGGCTGCAGAGAAGTTGGAGGGAGGAGAGAGGACTGGGTGGGAATGATCGCCTGACCCAGATCACTGATTGTCTCGTGGCGGGGTGGTGATGGCATAAATACAGGGCACCCAGTCACCTTGAAATTTCATTATTTTCTTAGTATAAATGTGCTCCGAATATAGGGCTTCCCAGGTGGCTCACTAGTAAAGAATCCACCTGATGATGCAAAAGATGCAGCTTTGATCCCTGGGTCAAGAAGATCCCATGGAGGAGGAAATGGCAACCCACTCCAGTATCCCTGCCTGGGAAATTCCACGGACAGAGGAACTTGGTGGGCTACAGTCATGGGATCACAAAGAGTCATACACAAATGAGTATGCACACATGTTTTAAGAATTGCTTGGAATAAACTTATACTAAAAAATAATTCATTGTTTATCTGAAATTCAAACTTAACAATTTTTTTTTGTTTGTTTTGCTAAATTTGATGGCCCTTCTTCAGGGAGATTCAAACAAACTCAGCCAAGAATTATTCTTTTTCTGCCAAAAGCCCTAGCATACATGTACGGGGAACAAGAATGCCACCCTTTGTCACAGAACAGTAAAGGACAAAAGACAGCCATCTTCTAGTATCAAGCAGCTGAGGCAATGACTTGTGGCAGAGTACCTCGGCAGCTCAGGGGTCTCCTAAATTTTCAACCTCAGATCAGTGCATCCTTTAGAAACAGTAGGAAGTGGGTCTCTGTAAATGGTTACTGAGGACCATCCATTCACGTGGCCCCTATGGGTTGTATTTTCCCCGAAAAAAAGGTACGTCGGAGTCCTAAGCCTTGGTACCTTATAATGCGTCTTGGTTCAGAAATGGGATCTTTGCAGATATAACTAGTTAAGATGAGGTCACTCATAGTGGCCTAGGATGGGTCCTTGTCCAAGGGGACCAGGGTCCACATAAGAAGAGCAGCAGTGACCCAGACACACAGGGAGATGCCCGTGATGACAGCGGCAGAGATGGGGTGATGTGTCTACAAGCCACGTGAGATGAGCGCAATTGTGCGGAAGTTTGAGCATACTTTGGCATTGCCTTTCCTTGCGATTGGAATGAAAACTGACCATTTCCAGTCCTGTGACCACTGCTGAGTTTTCCAAATTTGCTGGCATACTGAGTGCAGCACCTTAGCAGCATCATCTTTCAGGATTTGAAATAACTCAACTGGAATTCCATTGCCTCCACTAGCTTTGTTCGTAGTGATGCTTCCTAAGGTCCGCTTGACCTCACTTGACTAGTGGAGTGGATATACAAAACAGAGATGGTCTACTGGGATTTGCAGATCTAGACACAAATGTAAGAGGAGTACCTGGCGTCTTCTGGGGGAGGGGAGCTATTTCCCATGCCTGCCACAGGCTTGATGACAGCAGAAATGCATTTCAGATGTTCCTAGCTTACGTGTGTGTCAGCGTGTGTAGATAAAACTATGTGACATTATCTACTGACTGCAGTCTGTATATAATGCCTTCCCTGGTAGAGGTCATACTCGAGTAATCTTGATTGGCATTTTGAAGTCTCACATTAAAATAATTGCTTGCGATGCTGTCAGCAAGGTAAGTAGATCAGGAGACTCGAGAGGCCCATGTCAGTCTAATATCTAGGTGAGAAGAGCCTCCACCCTCTTAAGAAATGTGTCTTTCTCATATGCTTCTGCTCAAGGGTGACATGTGTCTGTTCCACCTCCAAACGCCATCAGTGGCTGTATATTCTGAAAATATAAAGTGATTTGAATGTGATCTAATGTGCACTCAAATAAAAAAAAAAACAGATATATTCTCCATTACTTATGATAATGCAGTCTCCCATCATTCAACTCTACTTCATTCAGCTCATCCACAAACAAAAAGTGGGGATGAGTTTGAGGCCAAAGTTCTAAAATTAGACAGAAGTGTTTATTCATTTCTCACTAGGTGGAACTCTTAGGTGACACCAGCCTTAGATGTCCCAGGTATACAGGTATCTATGAATTTGGTGTCATGCGGACTCTGGGTAACATTAATGGACAGCTTGGTTGTTTTGACATGGATTACAATTAAGGCTGTGGGGGAGATCTCTCAGAGCTTTGCTTACAGCCAGGGATAAACATCCTCTACCCTCCCCACCCATCATCTCTGAAGGATACTCATCCTTGAGTCGGGTTCCTTGTGTTGAGGTTTCAGCCATGGGGTTCTGGGTTCTTCAGTTCTGCTTCTACCCTTTTCTTGGCTTTCGTGCCCATTCTTGCCCACACATTTGTCCCTCAACTGTGCACATCATCTCTTTTAAGAGCTCGCCTCTTCCAGGAAGTCTTCCTGGAATCACTGCTTTGCCTTCCATCCTCGTCATTTTGTTTTTCTTTAACTTTTTATTTTATATTGGAATATAGTTGATTAACAATGGTGTGATAGTTTCACGTATACAGCAAAGCAATTTACTTCTATATATACATGTATCTTTAGTTGTATATATACAGGAGACTTCCCTGGTGACTCAGATGGTAAAGCATCTGCCTACAATGTGGGAGACCCGGGTTCAATCCCTGGGTTGGAAGGTCCCCCTGGAGAGGGAAATGGCAACCCACTCCAGTACTCTTGCCTGGAAAATCCCTTGGATGGAGAATCCTGGTAGGCTACAGTCCACGGGATTGCAAACAGTCGGACACAACTGAGCGACTTCACTTTCACTTTTCATACATATATCTATTCTTTCTCAAATTCTTTCCCCATCTAGTTTGTTACATAATACTGAGCAGGTTCTCTGTGTTATACAATAGGTCCTTGTTGGTTATCTATTTTAAATATAGCAGTGTGTACCTATTGATCCCAAACTCCCTAATTATTGCTTCCCCTACCCTTCCCTTCTAGTGACCATAGATTTGCTAAGTCTGTTTCTGTTTTGTGAATAAGTGTGTTTGTATCATTTTTTAGCTTATATCGACATATAAGCGATATCCTAGAATATGTTTCTTTCTCTGTGTGACTTACTTAACTCAATATGATAATCTCTAGGCTCATATTGGAGAAGGAAATGGCAACCCACTCCAGTATCCTTGCCTGGAGAATCCCAGGGATGGAGGAGCCTGGTGGGCTGCCATCTATGGGGTCACACGGAGTTGGACATGACTGAAGCGACTTAGCAGCAGCAGCTAGGTTCATCTATGTTGCTGTGAATGGCATTACTTCATGGTTTTTAATGACTGAGCGGTATTCCATAGTGTATATGAATCACATCTTTATCCACTCCTCTGTCAATGGACATTTAGGTTACTTCCACGTCTTGGTTATTGTAAACAGTGCTGCAAGGAATATTGGGGTTCATGTATCCTTTCTGACCATCTTTTTCTCTCAGTATAAGCCCAGGAGTAGAACTGATAGATCAAATGGTAGCTCTAATCTAGTTTTTAAAGTAACTTCCATACTCTTTTCCATAGTGGCAACCTCAGTCTACATTCCCACCAGCAGGAGAGTTCCCCATCCTCATAATTTATATAATCCATCTAGATCAGATCAGATCAGTCACTCAGTCGTGTCCGACTCTTTGCGACCCCATGAATCTCAGCACGCCAGGCCTCCCTGTCCATCACCAACTCCCAGAGTTCACTCAGACTCACATCCAACGAGTCAGTGATGCCATCCAGCCATCTCATCCTCTGTCGACCCCTTCTCCTCCTGCCCCCAATCCCTCCCAGCATCAGAGTCTTTTCCAATGAGTCAACTCGTCGCATGAGGTGGCCAAAGTACTGGAGTTTCAGCTTTAGCATCATTCCTTCCAAAGAAATCCCAGGGCTGATCTCCTTCAGAATGGACTGGTGGGATCTCCTTGCAGTCCAAGGGACTCTCAAGCATCTTCTCCAACACCACAGTTCAAAAGCATCAATTCTTCGGTGCTCAGCCTTCTTCACAGTCCAACTCTCACATCCATACATGACCACAGGAAAAAACCATAGCCTTGACTAGACAGACCGTTGTTGGCAAAGTAATGTCTCTGCTTTTGCACATGCTACCTAGGTTGTTCATTAACTTTCCTTCCAAGGAGTAAGCGTCTTTTAATTTCATGGCCGCAGTCACCATCTGCAGTGATTTTGGAGCCCAGAAAAATAAAGTCTGACACTGTTTCCACTGTTTCCCCATCTATTTCTCATGAAGTGGTGGGACCGGATGCCATGATCTTTGTTTTCTGAATGTTGAGCTTTAAGCCAACTTTTTCACTCTCCACTTTCACTTTCATCAAGAGGCTTTTTAGTTCCTCTTCATTTTCTGCCATAAGGGTGGTGTCATCTGCATATCTGAGGTTATTGATATTTCTCCCAGCAATCTTGATTCCAGCTTGTGTTTCTTCCAGTCTAGCGTTTCTCTGCATGTAAGTTAAATAAACAGGGTGACAATATACAGCCTTGACGAACTCCTTTTCCTATTTGGAACCAGTCTGTTGTTCCATGTCCAGTTCTAACTGTTGCTTCTTGACCTGCATACAAATTTCTCAAGAGGCAGATCAGGTGGTCTGGTATTCCCATCTCTTGAAGAATTTTCCACAGTTTATTGTGATCCACACAGTCAAAGGCTTTGGCATAGTCAATAAAGCAGAAATAGATGTTTTTCTGGAACTCTCTTGCTTTTTCTATGATCCAGCAGATGTTGGCAATTTGATCTCTGGTTCCTCTGCCTTTTCTAAAACCAACTTGAACATCAGGAAGTTCACGGCTCACGTATTGCTGAAGGCTGGCTTGGAGAATTTTGAGCATTACTTTACTAGCGTGTGAGCTGAGTGCAATTGTGTGGTAGTTTGAGCATTCTTTGGCATTGCCTGCCTTTGGGATTGGAATGAAAACTGACCTTTTCCAGTCCTGTGGCCACTGCTGAGTTTTCCAAATGTGCTGGCATATTGAGTGTAGCACTTTCACAGCATCATCTTTCAGGATTTGAAAAAGCTCAACTGAAATTCCATCACCTCCACTAGCTTTGTTCGTAGTGATGCTTTCTAAGGCCCACTTGACTTCACATTCCAGGATGTCTGGCTCTAGGTCAGTGATCACACCATCGTGATTATCTGGGTCCTGAAGATCTTTTTTTGTATAGTTCTTCTGTGTATTCTTGCCATCTCTTCTTAATATCTTCTGCTTCTGTTAGGTCCATACCATTTCTGTCCTTTATCGAGCTCATCTTTGCATGAAATGTTCCTTTGGTATCTCTGATTTTCTTGAAGAGATCCCTAGTCTTTCCCATTCTGTTGTTTTCCTCTATTTCTTTGCATTGATCGCTGAAGAAGGCTTTCTTATCTCTTCTTGCTATTCTTTGGAACTCTGCATTCAGATGTTTCTATCTTTCCTTTTCTCCTTTGCTTTTTGCTTCTCTTCTTTTCACAGCTATTTGTAAGGCCTCCCCAGACAGACATTTTGCTTTTTTGCATTTCTTTTCTATGGGAATGGTCTTGATCCCTGTCTCCTGTACAATGCCACGAACCTCATTCCATAGTTCATCAGGCACTCTATCTATCAGATCTAGGCCCTTAATCTATTTCTCACTTCCACTGTATAATCATAAGGGATTTGATTTAGCTCATACCTGAATGGTCTAGTGGTTTTCCCTACTTTCTTCAATTGAAGTCTGAATTTGGCAATAAGGAGTTCATGGTCTGATAATCCATCTAAATCTACCGTACATGGGTTCACAGTGATAACTGCTTTGCCGTGTGTACCTGATTCCACCAAAACCTTTTCTTGGTGTCTTCTCAGAGTCCTCAAATTTCACTGTACCCCATGGGCCACCCCACCCTCCTCCACGTCCACACAATGCTTTTTTGTCCACTCCGACGTGACCTGAGTCCACAGTGCTCTTCTTAAATACACTTTATGACATTTACGAAAGTTAAGGAGATAATTTTCTTCCTATTAATTCATAGCAAAAATTGCCAAGCCACCTGGAGCAGTCACTCCGCTTATCACTCAGGGTTTTATCCCATTTCCCCCGTAATTAGATTACTTGTGACGCAGCCACCTAATTGCCCGCCCTGCCCCCGGGAACTCCCGCGCTATCTGTGGACACACACACCTCCCCACCACTGATCAGATGTCGGGCGCGGTCTCCTTTCCACGCAAACATCTGCTCTGTTGTTCTGAGTCCACCACAAGAGCCAGCCAGCTCGGACTAGTGAGGGGTGTGTTCCCCGGGCGAGGCACCAAGTCTGGGCCCCGATCAAACTGTGTGAACCCTCGTCCCTGAGTGGCAGAGCCTCTGAGCCCACACCTGGGAATAAGCCACCACTCCTCATACTGTGCCCACGGGTACTGGTAGCCTGCAGCTAAAATGAGTCCAAGGGACCAAATGACTCTCGACATTGACGTGAATGCATTGGTGCCTGTTCAGACCTGTCTGACTCTTTGTGACCCCATGGACTGTAGCCCTCCAGGCTCCTCTGTCCCGGGGATTTTTACACTAAGTAGTTTTTATTTGAGGCAGTCACAGATTGTTTTTTTTTCCCTTCTGTCTAATGGATGAGTGAATGATCAGCCTACCAGGATCTGGGAACCGAGACTCCAGCACATAGGGTGCGTCAAGCTGTGCCTCCAGATGTCTCCACGGGCTTCCTAGGAACCTGGGGTCCTGACCCAGCCGCCTCCTGGCCCCGAACTTGCCCCTTGGGCCTGCAGGAGGTTCAGCCCAGCCAGAGACAGTGGGTGCAGCTTGCGATGGCAGTTTGTATTTTTTTTTTTAAGCACATAATAATTTGCAGATGTTGGCAGTCACCAACAAAGTCAGAGCAAAGTTCCAAATGCCAAACCACACAAATATATCGTTTTTACTGTCTGATTCCTGGAAATGAGGCTGTATCGCAATACAGGAGTTCATGGTGATGAGTAGGCCTGTTCCCTTTAGGCGGTGGACTGGGGCTGACCTGGGCTTCCCTAGTGGCTCAGATGGTAAAGTATCTGCCTGCAATGCAGGAGGCCCTGGTTGAATCCCTGAGTCGGGAAGATCCCCTGGAGAAGGGCTTGGCTAACCGCTCCAGTGTTCTTGCCTGGAGAACCCCATGGACAGAGGAGCCTGGTGGGCTACAGTCTATGAGGCGGCAAAGAGCTGGACACAACTGAGCAACTGACACTGGCGCAGCCTGGTTGAGATTACTGGCTGTTTATCAACTGTGCTGGTCTACAAAGATGGGGAGACGTCTCTTTGCTTCTGATTAGTGAGCAAGAAGATCACCTGTCTTCTTTGCCTGACGATGCATCTTAAAAAATTCCAGCTGCACAGAGCTCACGTTGACAGAGATATGACAGCATCTGTGTAGGTTTCTCATGGCTAAATCTGGCATTCTTAACCTCTTTGTGCTGAGACTCCTTCGGCAGCTGGAGAAGCCTGGGACGCCTTCTCAGAATAAAGACTTAATTACATAGGATTACCTAGGAAACCATTATGCTGAAGCAGAGTTCACAAAATAGTACAAAAAACCAGATCTGTGAAATGGTAATCCAAGTACTTCTTTATTAATATATTAAAAACAAGACTGAGTAGTCTGTCCAAGAGCTACCATAATTTCTGTTTTTCTTTCTTTATTAAAAATTTTTTTTTCCCTCTAATTTATTTTATTTTTAAACTTTACATAATTGTATTAGTTTTGCCAAATATCAAAATGAATCCGCCACAGGTATACATGTGTTCCCCATCCCGAACCCTCCTCCCTCCTCCCTCCCCATACCATCCCTCTGGGCCGTCCCAGTGCACCAGCCCCAAGCATCCAGCATCATGCATCGAACCTGGACTGGCAACTCGTTTAATTATAATTGCAATAATAATAGAAAGAACATAATTCTACCTAGAGCCCAAAGATCACCCCTAATATGTAATTTTTTTTTTGGCCCTCCTTCAGTTTGTTTTTTAAAATATGTTTTATTTTTAATTAGAGGATAATTACAGTATTGTGATGGGTTTTGCCATATATCAACATGAATCGGCCACAAGTATCCATATGTCCCCTCCCTCTTGTACTGCCTTCCCACCTCTCTCCTCTCCGTGTTTATTGGAGTATATTGCTTTAGAAGGCAGTGTTAGTTTCTGCCATACAGGAAAGTGACTCAGCTATACGTATTCAGACAGCCCCTCTGCCTTGGGTTTCCTTCCCATTCAGGTCACCACAGAGTACTGAGCAGAGTTCCCTGAGCTCTACAGTCGGTTCTCATCAGTCGTCTCCTTTATACACCACAGTGTAGCTACCAGAATGTCAGAGTAGAGATGAGCGTGGAAGCGACTTAAGATTCTTGCAACGGTGGTAATGCAGTATGAACGTACCTCTGGGTTCAGTGGTCACAGGGGTGATGGACCCTGTGGGTTTTGTTGTCTGTGCTCCTAATGGAAGGAACTACAACATTCTGCAGGAGGTCAGTGAAAATAGAGACTGAATCTCTTCCCATCCATGTTTACAAACAGTGGGACTTCTAACCAGGTGAGGTCCTGTGTCCTGTGGCTCCATGGTAGCGGCTTCAGGCACACGTGGACACTCCCCTGCAGCTGACATCCTGTTGCAAGCCCCTGCTTGGCCTTGCAGCGCTGATGACCCTTGACCTTCCGCCATTTCTGAGTCCTGGTTTATCTTCCCCAAGGTGTCCGAGTTGAACTGGATCCTCATGATGAGTCTAGAGATTTACCCACCCCCCGACCCATCCAAGGAGTCAAGCCAAATGGGAAGGAGTTTGTTCTTTTCATATAGGCCTAAGTCCATATAGACTTACTTTCAAGGCTTACTACTCCTTGGAAAAAAGTTATGACCAACCTAGACAGCATATTAAAAAGCAGAGACATTACTTTGTCAACAAAGGTCCGTCTAGTCAAGGCTATGGTTTTTCCAGTAATCATGTATGGATATGAGAGTTGGACTATAAAGAAAGCTGAGTGTAGAAGAATTGATGGTTTTAAACTGTGGTGTTGGAGAAGACACTTGAGGGTCCTTTGGACTGCAAGGAGATCCAACCAGTCCATCCTAAAGGAGATCAGTCCTGGGTGTTCATTGGAAGGACTGATGCTGAAGCTGAAACTCCAACACTTTGGTCACCTGATGTGAAGAGCTGACTCATTGGGAAAGATCCTGATGCTGGGAAAGACTGAAGGCGAGAGGAGAAGGGGACAACAGAGAATGAGATGGTAGGATGGCATCACCGACTCAATGAACATGAGTTGGAGTAAGCTCTGGGAGTTGGTGATGGACTAGGAGGCCTGGTGTGCTGCGGTCCATGGGGTGGCAGAGAGTCAGATACGACTGAGCGACTGAACAACAACAGTGTCCAAATAATGGGTCTGCTCTCTTCGAAAGAGTTCTCCCACAGAAATAAGACACCAAATAACGAAGCCTGGTTTCCAGCAAGGCAGCCTGCTGCACCTGTACTTATTTCCTGTGGCTGCTGCAACAAAGGGACCCAAAACAGCAGAGAGGTTGTTCTAGAGGCCAGAAGCCCCAGATCAAGGTGTCAGCAGGGCCGAGCTCGCCGAAGACCCAGGAGAGGACGCTTCCTGCCTCTTCCGGCTTCTGATGGCTCCAGGTGTTCCTTGGCATGTAGTCACCTCTCTCCCATCTTTGCTCCATCTTCACGTGGCCTCCTCCCTCTGCATCCTTTATGATGATGAAATGATGAAAGTCACTCAGTCATGTCTCACTCTCTGGGGCCCCATGCACTGGAGCCCGCCAGGCTTCTCTGTCCATGGAATTCTCCAGGCAAGAATACTGAAGCGGGTTGCCATTTCCTTCTCTGGGGGGGGGTTCCTGACTCAGGGATCAAACGTGGGTCTCCCACATTGCAGGCAGGTTCTTTACCCTCTGAGCCACCAGGGGAAGCCCTGCCTCCTTGATGGAGACACAATTCAACTCACTAAAGCACCTGAGTCACTAATTGTCTACAGGAGTGACAGAGTGTGGAAAGCAGGAAAACGGAGAAGCCAAAACTCTCCAGATTGCACCCCAGCAGGCTGGGCTGCCGCAGATCCAGGGAGCCCAGCTTTCTGAAGAACTTGCCCTATGCCCAACGCAGAGCCTGGAGCTTGCATGCCTTCTCTCACAACCACATGGTTGCTGTATTCCCATTTTACAGATGAGCAAATGGAGGCTCAGAGAGGTTAAATTAACTTGTCCACATCTGCAAATCAGTCCTGGAGTGAATCCAAAAAGCTTCATTCCAGGGGTTCTCACCAGCTGCCCCACAAGGCCATCCAGGATGCTAGTCACTTACGACATGTGACTATTTGAATGTAATGAAATTTTAATAAAATCTAAGATGCAGTTCTTCCACGGTAATGGTGGGAAGTAGCTGCCATATTGGATGACACGACATGGAGTATTTCCATCAGAACAGAAAGCTCCGCAGGATGGTACTGCTCTGGGCCTGTGTTTATATTTATTTTATAGTAATACCTGGATCGATGCCCTGACAACTCACCAGAATCCTCAGTTAACTGGACATTTCTTTCAACATGTAATTTTGTGGAGTAAGAAGCAAATGAGAGGCAGCAGACAGTGGAAGAGAGATTTTAAAAAGTTCAGCCACATTCTGAGTAATGCTAGGTGAGTGGTTAAGTGTAGCTCCACCTCTGGGTTCAGTGGGGTCATTGTGGACCTATGACCTCCGGGCAGCAGTTCAAAAAAACAAGAGTCAGTTATATTCACTCCATCATAATGACTAGGGTAAGAAGGTAGATGGGGTTTCTTCCACAAATGTCCAGAGTTTGCAGTATCTTTGAGCTCTTTATAGAACTAAGTGAAGTGAAGTGAAACTGTTAGTTGCTCTGCTGCTGCTGCTGCTGCTAAGTCACTTCAGTCGTGTCCGACTCTGTGCGACTCCAGAGATGACAGCCCACCAGGCTCCCCCGTCCCTGGGATTCTCCAGGCAAGAACACTGGAGTGGTTTGCCATTTCCTTCTCCAACGCGTGAAAGTGAAAAGTGAAAGTGAAGTCGCTCGGTCGTGTCCAACTCTTAGCAACCCCATGGACTGCAGCCTACCAGGCTCCTCCATCCATGGGATTTTCCAGGCAAGAGTACTGGAGTGGGGTGCCATTGTTAGTTGCTCAGTCGTGTCCAACTCTTTGTGACCCTATGGACTGTAAGCCCGCAAGGCTCCACTGTCCATGGAATTCTCCAGACAAGCAACTCCCAACAAATCAAGTTATCATTCTTCATTTCAGAGAAATTAAAGGAGCCAGAGAAAATCAAGAGACCACCTGAGACCAGATTAAAGGAGTGCAGACTCTGCATACACCCTGGTCTTATCAGCAACCCCGCCCTTGAACCCTTGCTATAAAACTCCTCACCAAATCCTCCTGGGTGGGACACACGGTTTTTGAGAGGCAAGAGCTGTGTCCTCCTTTGCCTGGCAAAGCAATAAACCTCTTCTTCTCTCCTACACCCCAAACTCTGTCTCCTGGATTCAATTTGGCCCTGGCGCACAGAGGCTAAGTTCTCAGGACCACCATCACCTAAACCCCCAGACACATGGGCAGAGGTGTCCCTTCAAGCCCTGGGTAAAGGCCTGTGCACCCCCTCCCATCCATGCCAGGCACTCAGCAGGAAGAACAGCCCCTGACAGATCTCCTTGGGTCTGTGCATTTACAGAGGGATCCTTCTTAGCCCATCAGGAACTAGCAGGACTGGATTTGGGGTCTGATTCTAGATTCTTCTGATTCTTGATTCTTGTCTTTCTAGCCTTCTTGCAAGTCTTCAGGAATTCAGGCACCTGCAAAGAAATGTTCACCAGGTTTGCTGAGGAGCTGGGGATGATGATGGGGAGGTGGAGGGACAAGCTGCCTTATAGTCTAAGAAGACTCCCTTCAGGGAGTAGAACATTTCTCTCTAATGGCCAAGGGCCAAGGTTAAGGACAGAGCCACAGTTAGTGGGAGCTGTTTGCAAAGGTCGCTTTGGGATCATATGAGCCCACTGTTTGGCAGCCCCTGGGGTGGTGGGTGGATAGAGCTGTGGGGATGGCCTCAGTGGAGGCTGACCTTTCAGGCCATAAACTGCAATTTTGAAAAGATAATTACCCCATCACACTACTTATATTTATTTCAAGAGCTTGTAAAACTGCTCACTCACTGTGCTGGAAGCTGTGGGATCAGCTCTGTTTACTGTCGACATAAATAAATGTGTTTTTTTTTTCCTAAGAAAAGTCACCATTAGTTGCATAAATAATCTTTTGTCTGTGTCCTCTCCCTGGTTTACCTGGTTTGGGAAAGAGTGGGTTTGCCGTTAGCTGAGATGCTTCCATCACTAAGAAGTCAACAGAGAGACAAGGTGGTCCTGGGAAAGATGACTGTGTCCCCCCTCAAGTGCCATGGCCCCCAGGGGGCACCCCCAGGGATGAGTGGCCACGCAGCTTGATGAAGTCAAGGCTGGATCCCACATGCTGGTGTCTACTAGATTCACCTGAGGATCTAGAAAGAACGCAGATTCCTGGCCCAGGAACCTGCTTTCTCATGAGTTCCCCAGGGGCAGCCCAGATGGAAGAACCCCAGTGTGGATCCTGGGGCCCAGGGCCCTCCATGTGAAATCATCTGACAGGGGTCACAGTAGCTGACCCGGCCTTTTGACCCCAAATGCCAACATGTTGCTTTATGGAAAAACAGCCTCTGTCCGGACTGGAGTGGATAGCCATTCCCTTCTCCAGGGGACCTTCCCGACCCAGGGATTGAACCCAGGTCTCCTACATTGCAGGCAGATTCTTTACGAGGTAAGCTTCCAGGGAAGCCTGAGAAATGTTCCACCTAGAGGTATATTTGGGGCTGGAAGAAGCACAAAGGGCCAGCTATAAAGTCAGTGCTTCTGCTGCTAGTAGCTGCTTCAAGCTCCAACTAATGCTTGCCTTCACTTGGATCAGAGGCATCCCCTTCACTTCATTCATTAAATCACGATTCACTGAGCACTTCTGAGTGCCAGGCATGGGGGACCCAGTGGTGAGCAAGGCCGGCCCCTGGGCCTGCCCTCAGGAAGCTTGCATTCCAGGGAAGGGATCAGGCCCCAAACACTGATTACTTTGTTTTCCCTTCCATTTATCTTTCCCATCTCTTCAGCCAAGACACCCGTTGTCTTGCAGAGAAAGGACAACTCAACATTTATCATGACTCTTGAAGTTCATTGTCTTTTCTTAAAATTTATATATTTTTCATTGAAGAATAATTGCCTTGCAATATCGTGTTGGTTTCTGCCATACATCAACATGAATCAGCCAGAGGTATGCCTATGTCCACTCCCTCTTGACCCTCCCTCCCAGCCCCAACCCTGTCCCACCCCTCTAGGTTGTCACAGAGCCCCAGTCTGAGTGGAGTCACACAGCAAATTCCCCCGGCTGTGTACTTTACATATGGTTGTGTATGTGTCTCAATGCCAGCCTCCAGCCTCCCAATGTGTCCTTCCCGCCCTGTGTCCACAATTCTGTTCTCTGCGTCTCCATTGCTTCCCTGCAAATAGAGTCATCAGTTTATTTGAAGTTCGTGGTCTTGGAATGCAGGGTTTCTGATGGCCAAACTATGTGTTCAATGCCAAAGCCCCTCAGGTATCAGTGTGAGTCCCAGTTCAGTGGTACGAGGTACAACCCCGGCTGCAGAAGCTGGGTTACCTAAGGAGACTCCCCACCCTTGCCTGGCCTGAGGGCTAAACCAAGGTGGGATGTGTCTGGGAAGAAGTAAGGAAGGCTCTGGACTGTTGTCCCAAAAACCAACCCCCATTTGTGATCAGTCCCAACTTAACACCCTGCAGAGCACCAGAAGGACCACAGCTGAGATGTCATTCTATCTCCTCATGGCTTCTCACCTGGGCCAGCCTGTTTGGTGCCTCTGTTGCTCCTGGTACCCTCTAGCCTAACTCTGGTGACTCTTGATGTAAATGCCTCTGCATAGTCACAGAGTCGGTGCTGGTTGTAGTTGAATCGTAAAGTCAGAGTCATGGCCGTTGGAGCATCCTTCAGTCTGAATGCAGGTGGGATAAGGAAAGAAGAGAATCAGTAAGGACAGAGTTGGACGCACCATTGAGCAAACTCAGAAGTGGGCGGCTCTGCTGGTCTAGGGTCAGCCCTTCCCAGGGGGTTTAGGAGCTGGATTGTCAGACCCCTCTGCTGGGGAGGCTGAGCAGCCTAGGCAGGGCTGGTCTCATGCCCTCTGCACCCTCTCTTCCTCTCCTTTCTCCCAAGAGTGGGCACACCACTGAGCAGGCTGGGAACTCTCCTGACAGCCCAGACTCGGGGCCACCTGATGGTCCTCTGAGCTCTGACTCTGCTATTCCCTTGCCCAGAGATCACTTCCAGACACCCCTCCCTGCCTGAATCTCACCTGTTCATAAAGTCTAGCTGAGATGCCTCCACCTCCATCAGACTTTCCGAACCCCACCTATAAACTCCTACTGAGCCCTTCAGATGCTCACCTTGTTTTAGGTTTTGGTTGCCATGGTAATCCTCCTATTTGATTCGTAGGAAAAGATTTCACCAATCTCCCTCACCTCCCCTGGAGGGCCTGGGTCTGAACCTAACCTGGAGATAGCAGAAGGACTACCCTGTGCTCCTTCAGTTGCCTTGGACACAGGGCAGCAAGATGCTGCTGCAGACAGCTGGGCTGGGCACAGAGCATGTGGCAAATGCGGTCAAACATGTCAGCTCAAACTGGCCGGCAAGCATAGTGACACTGTGAGAGAAATAAAGTCCTGCACTTCACAGCGTGAACTGCCCAGATTACCAAGGATAATGACAACAAAACAGTATTTCTAAAAGCTACGATTTTTAAAATTCTCCCAATACACCAGATGATTTATCTATGTTATAACTGACTCTTACAATAGCCCTGCAGTGCTTAGTCAGTCACGACCATCAACACCCTCATCACCATCATCAGCATCACCATCACCATCATCACCAGCATCACCAACACCATGATCATCATCACCATGAACACCATCACCATCACCCTCATCGCCATCACCAGCATCACCAACACCATGATCATCATCACCATGAACACCATCACCATCACCCTCATCGCCATCACCAGCATCACCATCACCTGCATCACCAACACCCTCATCACCAACACCATCAGCAGCATCACCAACACCATGATCACCATCATCAGCATCACCATCACCATGATCACCATCACCAGCATCACCATCACCAGCATGTGTCCTGTGGCTCTGTGGTGGCTTCAGGCACATGTGGACACTCCCCTGCAGCTGACATCCTATTGCAAGCCCCTGCTTGGCCTTGCAGCTCTGATGACCCTTGACCAGATAATGCTGTGAAAGTGCTGCACTCAGTGTGCCAGGAAATTTGGAAAACTCAGCAGTGGCCACAGGACTGGAAAAGGTCAGTTTTCATTCCAATCCCAAAGAAAGGCAATGCCAAAGAATGCTCAAACTACTGCATAACTGCACTCATTTCACATGTTAGTAATTTTTTTATGATATAAGTCTAATTATGCTCTTCCCTATGGTAGAGATAGTTTCATGATTTGTGGTCTCTAAGCTGTTTTAGAAAACTCAGCAGTGGCCACAGGACTGGAAAAAGTCAGTTTTCATTCCAATCCCAAAGAAAAGCAATGCCAAATTACTGCACAATTGCACTCATCTCACACGCTAGTAAAGTAATGCTCAAAATTCTCCAAGCCAGGCTTCAGCAATACATGAGCTGTGAACTTCCAGATGTTCAAGCTTGTTTTAGAAAAGGCAGAGGAACCAGAGATCAAATTGCCAACATCCACTGGATCATCACAAAAGCAGGAGAGTTCCAGAAAACACCTATTTCTGCTTTGTTGACTATTCCAAAAACCTTTGACTGTGTGGATCACAATAAACTGTGGAAAATTCTGAAAGAAATGGGAATACCAGACCCCCTAACCTGCTTCTTGAGAAACCTGTATGCAGATTAGGAAGCAACAGTTAGAACTGGACATGGAACAACAGACTGGTTCCAAATAGGAAAAGGAGTATGTCAAGGATGTATATTGTCACCCTGCTTATTTAACTTATATGCAGAGTACATCATGAGAAATGCTGGGCTGTATGAAGCACAAGCTGGAATCAAGATTGCCGGGATAAATATCAGATATGCAGATGACACCATCCTTATGGCATAAAATGAAGAAGAACTAAAGAGCCTCTTGATGAGAGTGAAAGAAGAGAGTGAAAAAGTTGGCTTAAAGCTCAACATTCAGAAAACTAAGATCATGGCATCTGGTCCCACCACTTCATGGGAAATAGATGGGGAAACAGTGGAAACAGTGTCAGACTTTATTTTTTGGGCTCCAAAATCACTGCAGATGGTGACTGTAGCCATGAAATTAAAAGACACTTACTCCTTGGAAGGAAAGTTATGTCCAACCTAGATAGCATATTGAAAAGCAGAGACATTGCTTTGCCAACAAAGGTTCGTCTAGTCAGGGCTATGGTTTTTCCAGTGGTCACGTATAGATGTGAGAGTTGGACTGTGAAGAAAGCTGAGTGCTGAAGAATTGATGCTTTTGAACTGTGGTGTTGGAGAAGACTCTTGAGAGTCCCTTGGACTGCAAGGAGATCCCACCAGTCCATTCTGAAGGAGATCAGTCCTGGGATTTCTTTGGAAGGAATAATCATCACCATCACCAGCATCACCAACACCTGAATCACCAACACCATTGTCACCGTCACCATCATTACCATCACCCATCACCCACATCACCATTACTATCGTCACCATCACCAGCATCACCAATACCATGATCATCATCACCATCATCACCATCACCACCATCATCACCATCACCAGCATTACCAGTATCATCCATAAATGCGATGGCCAAGATTGGAGCAGATTGAATGACTTGCCCAAGATCCCACAGCTCTTTAGGGTCAGCGTGAGCTAGGTCCTTCTGAGCTTGATCTCAGCTTGGGTCCTTCTGCTATTCAAATTCATGCTTTACCCAAATACCCTAAAACTGCTTTGAAAAATAATACTTATGTTATTTATTTTTAAATGGATTCAGTGCTTTTCCATTCACTATCTCATTTGAAATAAAAGGGAGATCTTAGAAGTTATTTTTACTGTATTGTAATACCAGTTGAATCTTCTTTAAACCCTGGGTTCCTACCAGGCTACTCATTGGGACCACCTGAGATCTGGTTAAAACCAGACTCTGGTTCCTAGATCCGGGGCTTCATCTTCCAGGTGACTCAGATGGGTCACCAGATCCAGGGCTTCCGTCCACCCAGGATGTGATTTGGCCTCAAAGCCAACATAACCAGACTGACACTTTCTTTTGAGGGGACAATCGGCCGTGGGTGCCATGGACTATGGGGAATCAGGACCCTTGTGACCCTCCCCACCCCTGTCCTGGGGTTCAGAGGGTGGGCCTGGTGTCCCAGAGCCCCCACCCACAGGCTGGCCTTCTTAGAATTCGTCTGGAGGTCTCACCCCAAGGAGATGTCTCTTCCCTCCCCAACCACTGTTCTCTGTTTCTTAAAAAACAAAACAAAACTATTTTTGGTCTCATAAGTTGCCAAGCTATTCATACATCCTTACTCCCACACTTTCATGGGTGGAGAAAATGCATGTGGGGAAGAGGATCCCAGAGCAGGAGTGGGAGACAGCCGCTTTGCTCCTGGGGCCCAGTCCTCACCAATCTACATACAGTCCACGTGGCCTCAAAAAGGCCAGTTCTGGACGCTTTCTTTCCTTTTGCATAAAAGACCCACATGCCTACACTAATTAACTCACTTAGCTCCAGGGAACCCTAACAATCTTTTGAAAAATATAAAGCCCAGTGCAATGGATGATGTACTTCTCAGGTGGCGCTAATGGTAAAGAACCCGCCTGCCAATGCAGGAGACTCAAAGAGATGCGGATTCCATCCCTGGGCTGGGAAGATGCCCTGGAGGAGGAAATGGCAACCCACTCCAGTATTCTTGCCTGGAGAATCCCATGGACAGAGGAGCCTGGGGGGCTACAGTCCATGGGGTCGCAAAGAGCCGGACACGACTGATGTGACTTAGCACGTGTGCACACACAGTGGACGGTGAGACGGGGGGCAACGTGGCCCAATGGAACTGGCACTTTCTGATGTCACAGGTGGGATGACCTGGTCCCCTGGTTTGCCTGGGGCAGTCATGGTTCACACTAGTGACCTTTCAACTCTCAAGACGGATAAAAGATACCATTAACTTCAACATAAGCCCCAAGTCTTGAGACATTGGGCAAATCACTGAATTTCTCTAGGTTTTAGTTTTCTACTCTATAAAGTGGACACCATAATGCATGCATGTAAATACATACTTTGAACATCAAGAAATTATATTAGAGAACTCTGGAAAAAAAATCATACAAGGAGTAGGTTTTATTATTGCTGAATCCAGGTGATGTGAAGTTGGGAGACATCATGTCACCTAGGCTCTGGAATCTGCTTCTTTGCTGAGAGTTAGCCCATCCCTGCTTTAGACATTTTCCTCTCCTAGCTCAAGAGGCCATTGACCTCCCCAGTTGCCTTGTCTGAAAACTGGAGTGACTGGCATCTAGGTTTCTGAGTTGCCTCTTCGGGTTGACATTCTATGATTTCACGATTCTTAAGAATATTTGGCCTGCTGTGATGGATTGGTTGTTTTCTTAAGAACAAAGACAGACAGACAACCTAAACATGAAACCCTAGACCAGCAGTGAATTACATGGACTTTGAAAGCAGCAATAAACAGAAAGGTTATGTCTCGTACCGAGCCTGCCCGCCTTGCCAGGGCCTGGTAACTGGAATCGGATGTCTGAACTTGATATACACCTGCAGGTACGGTTACCGCTTTTAATCCTCCAGGCTCTGTTGTTGAAACTGCTTGAGAGCATTCAATAACTTTCTTTAAAAGCCTTGCATTATATGGTTCTTTGTTTTCCCAAGCAAAGTCACTCACATTGTATTACAGCTGACTTCAGTGCCTTGGCCTCTTGTGGTGGGTTTTTTGGGGCTGGATTTGTTTTGCTTTTGCAGACTTTCCACGCATCATCTGGGGATGTCTCCCGGCAGCTAACGAATGCATACGATGTGTTTGGGGATTGTCCTGGATTTCCTCTGTGCTCTGGACAATGAGATTGCTGGAGGGAGCCTGGCTAGAAGAGTCACAGATGGAATGTGAGGATGCAGGCTCCTCAGAACCTGGGCTCCAGAGAGAAAGAGATGAGAGAGAAAGACAGTCTTTGCATCCAGGCCAAGCATCCTAGGGAAGTGCTCATTCTTGGGTTAGCCCTGAGCTCAGGTTCTGCCTCTCAGAGATGGCAAGTCACCCAGGGTCCCCTGAGCAGACCCACTAGGGTCTGATGAGCCCAGTGGCTTGAGTATCTTTGCCCCCAACTCGAATACCTGTCTTGTTCTTGGCTGACAGACAGTAGTTGCAAATCCCTCCCAGTCCTCTCCACTGGGTCACATGAAGTCATTGCTGTGCCTGCTTCGCAAAATTCAGCAGAATAAAACAGACCCACAAAGGGCTCTTTCCTCCACCTGACTCTTCTGTGCTGTGGGTGGTATTTCCTCCATGCTCCATCCTGAAGCCAGGCCTGCCCCTTGCTCATGAAGAGCCCACACCCTCGGATACTCTCTGCAAGGCATCTGTTCATTCTTGGTCCAGGCGGGGGTGGAGTTCTTTGCCAAAAATGCCAACTGTGGTCACTTGGCCACTGAAACTCTCAGGCTGCACCAAACCCAGTCTACAGGTCATGGAAAGTCCAATTTCTCCAAGCTTCTGCTTCAGCTGAGTTGCTTCCCTTTAGAGACCGTCTCATCAGCTTCTTCTGCCATCCCCCTTCCTCACTGTGGTGGACACATATTCTGGGTGGCCAGACACAGAGTTCCAGGGCTTTCTGCTACAAATACACTCAGCAAAGCATTGCGTGCTTTTGCCGGTGGCTTGGGGAACTGGAGACCTTAAGGTCCATTGACACCTATGACTTTGGGAAGAACTATGTCTGTGCCCCAAACAGTTCCCCAGGGCCGTTTGCTCAGCGGTAGCTCACTTCCTCCCGTGGTTTTCTGCTCCCCACACCATCGCCCCTTCCTTGCTTGAAAAAGCCTTTCTTTGCGCTTTCTCACCCCTGATTTCCTAAGACAGCCCCCAGGGCTGCAATTTCCCTGCTCCTTTTACACTAACCCATGTCCCCACCTTCACAACTTCTACCCCAAGCAGCTGGATCAAGATGCTTTGCCAAACAGAGGCAGCTGCTTCCCCAAAAGATACTCCAATGACCTTAATTTTAATTTGTATTATTTGTTTCTTTCCCATTAGGGTTTATTTAGGATATCAAATAACTGAACAACAACAACAAAATTGAATATAGTTTCCTGTGCTACACAGAAAGACCTTGTTGATTCTCCATCCAATATTTAATAGCTTGCATCTGCTAATCCCAAACTCCCCACTCATCCCCCCCCTCCCCCACAAGTGTGTTCTCTGCGTCTGTGAGTCTGTATTATAATTAAGTTCATTTCTGTCGTATTTTAGATTCCACGTATGACACCATATGGCATTTCTCTTTCTGACTCCCTTCGCTGAGTATGGTAGTCTCTAGGCCCACCCATGTTGCTGCAAATGGCATTGTGTTGTTCTCTTTTATGCGTGGGTAATTTTCTGTTATATCTGCACCACATCTTCTGCATCCAATCATCTGTCAGGGGTGTTTAGGTTGCTTCCACATCTCGGCTATTGTAAATCATGCTGCTATGAACACTGGGGTGCATGGATCTTTTTGAATTTTAGTTTTGCTCAGATATATGCCCAGAAGTGAGGTTGCTGGATCATATGACAATGCTCTTTTTTTTTTTTTTTCAGTCTCATGAGGCACCATCATACTGTTTTTCACAGTGGCTGTACCAATTTACATTCCCACCAGTGGCGTAGGAGGGTTCCCTTCTCTCCACACCCTCTCCAGTACTTGTTATTTATAGGCTTTAATGATAGCTGCTCTGACTGGTGTCAAGTGGTATATTCTATAACTTTATGATAATACAGTTTTGGAAATGAGTATGACATGGGTTGGCACTAAGATGGGAATTTAAAGTCACATTTACTGGTCAGATCAATATTTATTAAGCTTCCACTCTCAGGGATAGCAAGATGACCAGGCCCACATTCTCTGTTCTCCAGAATCATTTAGTCTCATAAGAGAGACAGTCCTCAGTGAGCAGCATTACTCCATGGAGCAGAGCATCTGTTGTGCTGAGATGAGATGGAGCAGGGCTGTTGAAAGTTCCAGTTGGGGAATCAGAGAATCCTTTACTAGAGGAATGTGCCTTTAACCAGACCTAAAAGCTGTTGGAAATGGAGAAATTAAGGGAAGAGAGGGGAGAGGATTCCACCTGGAGTTCACAGCATCACCCAAGGCTCAGAGGCAGTGCCATAGTAGATATCAGAAGGTATGTTGGAAGTGAAAGCAAAGGTTAGACTTCTGGTTTCTTGTCTGGCAAGCTATGCGCTTGGAAGTCACCCTCCAGCCATACAACAAGAAAAACACTCAAAAAAATGGAAAATTAACAACCAGATACAAAGAATCTGGAAGCAGAAATGCATGAGCAAAAACCTCTCTGGCACGAGTATTGGATCCTTTTACCTAGTACAAGATGTCTGGCTTTTAATCAGAAATTATGAGACATTTGCTGTTCAATCACTGAGTCATGTCCGGCTCTTGGCAACCCCATGGACTGCAGCATGCCAGCCTTCCCTATCCTCCACTATCTCTTGGAGCTTGCTCAAATTCATTGAGCTGATAATGCCATCCAACCGTCTCATCCTCTGCTGCCCTCTTCTCCTCCTGCCCTCAATCTTTCCCAGCATCAGGGTCTTTTCCAGTGAGTCAGCTCTTTGCATCAGGTAGCCCAAGTACTGGAGCTTCAGCTTCAGCATCAGTCCTTCCAATATTCAGGGTTGATCTCCTTTAGGATGGACTGGTTTGATCTCCTTGCAGTCCAAGGGACTCTCACTACTGGAAAAACCATAGCTTTGACTATGTGGACCTTTGTTAGTCCACAAAGTGATATCTATCCCTGTTTTTTTAAAGACAAAGGGGAGTTGGTAGAGACCAAACAAGCATCAGGTCCTGACTTACATATGGCAGAGATGTTGGAATCATCAGAGCAGGAATTTAAAACAACTATGATGAAAAAGCCAAGGGCTCCCAGGCACCAAGTGAAAGGAACGGACCCTGGTGTGGGGCCCGGCTGAGGGGAAACTGAGAGCAGGCATGTGTTCCCGGCTCGGGGGAGCAGCTGTGCTCACTGTCCGCAGCAGGACACCCTCCCCTGCTCTGTCCTCACAGGCTGCCTGAGACTGGCCAGAAGTAGCTTCTTCTAAACCACTGATTTCTCTCTAGGTCCCTGTCCAGTGACCCCAGTGCCCAGGTTGGCATGAACAGCAACAACATACAGAAAGACTGCTTGCCTGGCCTTTGGGTGAGGTCAGGAGCCGACTGAAGTCTGGTTTCCTGGAGTGGAGGGCAGGAAAGGGGGCTTGGTAACCGGAGCCTGACGAAAACAACGGCTTTTTATTGTTTGAACAGAAGGATGCTAGGCCAGCTCCTCCTTCCTTCCTTCCTTCCTTCCTTCCTTCCACCATTCAGCATTTGTCACCAGGCTAGCAAGCACATCCCTGACTCTCAGCCCTGATGAGAACTGCCCACCAATAGAGGCGGTCTCAGGAGGATGGGGACTGGGGCCATCAAGGGGTGTAGGCTGGTTGCCGGGTGGAGGTTAAGGTGTGAGAGGAGAGGGTGGTGAGTCTTGAGTCCAGAGGGAGGCCAGCTCATCCCCTTGAGGGGGATGTGGGTCTTGCCTCCTCAGACTCCATCCCCGTCTCCAGACTTTATTTTTTGGGGCTCCAAAATCACTGCAGATGGTCACTTCAACCATGAAATTAAAAGACGCTTACTCCTTGGAAGAAAAGTTACGACCAGCCTAGATAGCATATTGAAAAGCAGAGACATTACTTTGCCAACAACGGTCCGTCTAGTCAAGGCTATGGTTTTTCCAGTGGTCATGTATGGATGTGAGGGTTGGACTGCGAAGAAAGCTGAGCCCCGAAGAATTGATGCTTTTGAACTATGGTGTTGGAGAAGACTCTTGAGAGTCCCTTGGACTGCAAGGAGATCCAACCAGTCCATTCTGAAGGAGATCAGCCCTGGGATTTCTTTGGAAGGAATGATGCTAAAGCTCAAACTCCAGTACTTTGGCCACCTCATGTGAAGAGTTGACTCATTGGAAAAGACTCTGATGCTGGGAGGGATTGGGAGCAGGAGGAGAAGGGGACGACAGAGGATGAGATGGCTGGATGGCATCACTGACTCGATGGACGTGAGTCTGAGTGAACTCCGGGAGTTGGTGATGGACAGGGAGGCCTGGCGTGCTGCGATTCATGGGGTCGCAAAGAGTCGGACAAAACTGAGCGACTGAACTGAACTGAACTGACCCTTTATCCATCACTGTCCCTAAGCAGGAAGCTCCAGGTTGGACACAGCCTGTTTGTTAAGGGCTGTTCTAAGACTTTGTCCCCCCATTCCCATTTATCCGAGACAAAGTCAAGGCTGACCCCACATGAAGCCCCTTCTGTGTTGGGTCAAATGCGCGCTTCACCTGGCCTCCCGAGAAGGAAAGGGTTTGATCTAGATGAGTAGGTGCTATCCTCCCTCTCTTTAGCTTTGAAGTAGGTGTGTGGAGTGGCCGATGGTCCAGGAGGTGGACACTGGGCTGCCCAGAGCTGTCACTGGTGGGTGTACCACCTCCCACGAATCACTGGCCCTCCCCACACCCCAGCGTGTTCATCAACCGACAGGGGTAGTCACTGTGCATAGTAAACGTAGAGATTCGTCACCTGGTTTTTATTGGAATAAAGTAACCGTGGGCTTACGATTTTGGTGGATGACTGAGTATATTTAAACCACCAGCTCAGCCTCACTTGTTTTCTCCGGAACATGACGTCACACTTATGGGTGGCCTGGGAAGTTGTGTTCTCTGGAAACCCAGTGGGAACACTGGGCTGAAGTTGGCTGTAATCTCCCTGTCCTGCCTCCTCACTCCCTGCGGAGGTGGCCCCGATTGGTTTCTACGGGCGCTGCCCCCTCTCCTGCTCAGCCTGAGGTTGGAGCCTGCTAACCACAACAATTAGAGGGCTGGTTTTATGGGGAGGCTCAGATTGCTGGCTTGCTTCGCCTAGGCAACTACAGGAGGCTGGAAGCTGGAGGTTGGCTCTCCCAAGAGTGTGGAACACCAGCATCATCGTGGCTCTCGTTTCTTTATTAACACGCTCAGGGGTTCTCAGCCTCGGCACTGCTGACACTCTGGGCCAGTTCACTGTTTGTCGTGGGGGCTGCCCCATGCATCGTAGGATGCTGGCCAATGTGCCTAGCCTCTATGCCCTCTGCTCCAGACCAGAACATTCGCACTTCCATGCAGCTTCAGACACAGGGCCTGGAGGCTTTAGGGCACTGTGATCGTGACCTATCTAGGACTCAGGTAGATCTTTATTTATTTCGGCCACACTGCACAGCAGGCGGGAATCTTAGTTCCCCGACTAGGGATCGAACCCTCTATAGTGGAAGCATGGATTCATCACCGCTGGACCACCAGAGAAGTCTCTGAGATAGATGTTTTCGATAATCACAAAACACAAGCCAGCGTGCTGAGAACCATGGGTCCTAAAGAGACAGCATCTGGACCACAAGGCTATAAGGAGCCACAAGAACCATCCCTGGATTCCTGCTCTGGTCGCCTTGGGAGAGAGGAGGGGCCACAATTCCAGTTCACAAGGAAAGATGTCTCAGCGGCCTTGATTCCTTCTCCCCAGGGTGAAGATCTTCTATCGAGGACCATCAGGTAACGGAACATCGTGCTTATTCAATAATGTCACGGAGTGTCTCCCTGAAATCTCAGAACCCAAACAAAAGGACTGAAACATGAACAACGTGTCTACCCTAGGAAAGGTGGTAGTCGTAATGCCACATGCCAGCGGGGAGATTTTTGAGCCAGGAATTAGGAGGAGCCAGGGATCATTCATTACTAGGGGTCTGTACCCCTCAACGGTGCTCTGCCCCCCAGTAACTGCTCCATAATTCAGATGTGCTCACAGGTGGGCTGGGCAACAGCATTATCATTCAGTCTCTAAGCTGGGTCCTACTCTTTGCAACCCCATGGACTGCAGCAATGCCAGGCTTCCCTGTCCTTTACCATGAGTTTGCTCAAACTCATGCCCATTGAGTTCATGATGCCATCCAGCCATCTCCTCCTCTGTCACCCCCTTTTCCTCCTGCCCTGGGCTGCAGTGTAGGTTCCAGGATTCCCCCCAAAGAGAGGTTTGCGGATAGAACCAGGTTGGAAGAAAAGGTTAGGTTTGCACATCCAGTTGGCAAACCCCTACTTAGATGTTTCGGATCAATAAAAGAAGTGAGAAGCTTTTATCCGCGTTTGTAAAAGTTTAGGAAAATCAACTCAATCAGATAACATTATTTCTTACTTTTTTTCCCCAAGAGGGTAGCCTTGAAGTTGCCAGTGGAAAGCAAAACGGGACCTAATGGGCACGTCCCCAGGTCTTCTTGGGGGTCCAGGCCCCTTCCACTTTCCTCCTGGAGCCCGGGAGGGGGTCCCCCATACGGGCCCTCTCTGTGCCTCTCAACCTGCCCCCCTTGCAAGGAGACAGTGTGAAGTCGTGTCCCTTACCTCCTGTACGTCCTGCTTTCTCTCTGACTCTGTGACAGGAGCCCGAGTTTAAACCCAAGTCTTGCCATTCAACAGCCCGTGGTGACCTTGAACCAGTCACTAACCCTCTCTCAGCCTCAAGTTCTTCATCCGTAAAATGGGGATCAGGGGAGTCCCCTCCTCAGAGGGTATTTTCAGACTAAATAGGATAATGGTAGGAAAGCCGCTGCTGTGGTGCCTGGCAGGTTTAAAATGTTCTGCCTACACAGTTCTTGTTAGTGCTAGACCTTGACGTTAGAGGTGTCCACGTACATGCTCTTGGGCTTCCCAGGCGGCTCAGTGGTAAAGAATCGTCCTGCCCATGCAGGAGATGCAGGAGCCACGGGTTCAGTCCCTCGGTTGGGAAGATCCCCTGGAGAAGGAAATGGCAACCCACCCCAGATTCTTGCCTGGGAAATTCCATGGACAGAGGCGCCTGGAGGGCTACAGCCCACGGGGTCCCAAAGAGTCGGACATGACTGAGCGACTGAACACATACACACATACACATATGCACTCCTATCAGTCCAGGGGCCTGCAGGCAAGGCCAGAGTCTCAGGGAGTCTTTAATATTTTTAGAGGGGCTAATGAATTGCCCTTTTGCTGGAAAAAAAGACTGCTGATCTTAGTTGGTGTTCTGTGGGCAAGTTCATAAATAAATGCCCGATTGAGATTTTGGGTACCCTTTTAAGTGTTGAAAAGTGCAAATAAATTATTTCCCCCAAAGACCCTTTGCAACTGTCAGGACAACCTAGGGTTATGCTGCTGTAACAAATAGTCCTAAAAATTTCAGCGGCATGGCACATACAAGTTTATTTCTTTCTCATTGCAAACTCATCTTAGGGGAACAGTGGCAGGGACTCTGCTTTGAATTATCACTCAGGGCCCCCGGCTCACTCTCTGGAACTTTAGTAGTGGCAAGACAAGGGAAGGAAGGATGAAGAATTCCTCCAGGCCTGTCACTGTCCCAGCCTGGAAGTGACACATACATCACTTCTGTTTGCGTTTCATGGGCCAGAACGGGTCACACAGACTGGGAAGGGCGGGCTTCCATCTGCCTAGCAAGGAGGGGAGATGGGACACCCGTGAGCCCAGCTGGCCACCTCCACGTCCAGACACCACAGACGGGGCCAGAGGCCATTTGGCCAGTCTGGTGCATTGAGAGCAAGAATACACAAACATTTTCTAAAGGGCCAGAGAGTAAATATTTTAAGCTTTGTGACCGCAGTGACTTTGTCCCAACTGCTCACCTCTGGAAGACAGTCACGGACACTGTGTCAATAAATGGATGTGGCTGCGTTCTAATAAAACTTTTATTTACAAAAACAGGTGGGCCATAGTTTGCTCAGCCTGGAGTAGAGTGAAACTATCCCTTAGAAGTCACCAATTATGTTCTTCATAAAAGCCATAGCATTCCAATTGAAATGTCTCGTTTGCCAGAGGGGAGGAGCTAGACAAAGCGGGGTGTGTGTGAAGGTGTTGAAAATGACCACAGTCAGGATTTCAGCAACCCGGGTGTCAAGATGTTGAGTTTCTACGTTTGACCCACAGACTCTTAAAGAACCTCAGCTTTTTCTCTGACTTTTTCAAGAGAAGCAAACTCTCTCAGTATTCTGGAGCTGTCTGTTTCTTAATTGAAATGCAAACATGACCATTTTAAGGCAGATGAGGAAAGAGAGCAGCTGGGTCTTTGTCTTTATTTATCTGTTTATTTTACGAAGTATAGTTGATTTACAATGTTGTGTTAATTTCTGCTGCACAGTGAAGTGATTCGGTTATACATATATATGCATTCTTTTCCTATTATTTTCCATTATGATTTATCACAGGGTACTGAATATAGTAGGAGCTTGTTGATTACCCATTCTATACATGCCCGTTTGCATCTGTTAACTCCAAACTCTCTCTCCATCAGTCCCCAACCCCACACGCCTCGAGGCAACCACACGTTTGTTCTCTATGTCCATGATTCTATTTCTGTTTCGTAAATAAGTTCATTTGTATCACCCCTTGGATTCTACATATAGGCAGTACCTTTGATATTTGTCTCTGACTTGCCTCACTTAGTGTGATCATTTCTAGGTCCTTTCATGTTGCTGCAAATGGTATTTCATTCTATTTTGTGGCCCAGTAATTTCATTATGCGTATGTACCACCGCTTCTTTGTCCATTCCTGAGTCCGTGTGTCAGTGGGCATCTAGGTGGCTTCCACAGCTTGGCCGTTGTAAATCGTGCTGCTGTGGGCGCAGGGGTGCGCGTACTTTTTCGAATAACGATGTTGCCCGGATGTTGCCCGGTGGTGGGAGTGCTGTATGGCAACTCTACCTTCAGGTTGTTGCAGTGTCTTCTTAAACATAATTTATTTAACCTATACCCTCTGTAGCCTTTATTTTCGAGTATTTCAAGTGCTCCAAAAATATCTTTGGAAGTTTCTTAAAGGAGAAGATGAACTTAGAAATTCCTTCCTCCCCAACCGTAATTTTCCCTCTACCTTTCTGAGTTCCTGCCTAAGGCTGGCTGCACAGGATGAGGTTAACAAGAGGAAAAGGAACAGAATTGTACTGAGATGTATACCTCCTGTGTACGTGGGAGAGACCAGGGAACACGAATAGACTCCCGGGATGGACCAATCCATCACCTCCAATAGCATCTTCGGCCGAAGACAAAGACAGATGCCCTTGGGGGGAGGGAGGCAGGTTAAAGGAGGTGACGGAAAAGTGTCATGAATGGGTAGGTTGTTCTGCAGATTTAAGTCGGGTTAAATCCGACTGACAAGAGTTTCTTGTGAAGAATCAGCTTTCTCTTCCAGACAAAGAGAGAGACAATTTTATCAATGGAGATTTCCTCTATAAATTTAAATTTTCTTTACAAAAGGACAACTTGTGCTCTGTTTTCAGTTTTCCTTCTGCCTGAAGTTTCTCAGAAATAACCAGTTCAAAATAATCATTCTGCCAAAGAGAGGCCTTCTAGGGTGACATTCTCTGCTACCCTCACTGCTTCTTCCCTGAGTGCTCTGCAGGTACCAAGTCCTGGGCCAGGCATGGGGCTGAGGGGCTCTGAGGCAGACAAGGCTGGTGTGCCCAGCATTCAGGAGGAGACTCAGCAAGCATTGAGAAGACAGTGGGCCAGGTCTTCAAGGAGGAGGGAGGTGGTGCAGTCTGAGTGGACGCTGTGGGTCGGTTCAGCCCCAGGAAGGCAGACATTCTGGCCACGTGAAGCAGAACAAGATTTAAGGCAGGGCATCAGGTGCTTCCTGAAGCCTTTGGAGGCCTGGGCTGTCAGATGGCCCGCTGGGAGCTGCACCCCTTGCCACTGTCAGGAAAATGAGGACCAGCTGCAGGTGATGGGAGCCTGGCTCAGGAAGACGTGGGAGGGGGAATCCAGGAATAGGGAAGTTCCTAGAAATGCCCCTGGATGCCACCATGGCTGGGTCCAGCTCCTGCTCCCCCAGAGAAGCCTTGGAGGCTGGCAGAATCCCCCTCCTTCGATGCCATCACTGTGTCTGGGACAGTGCCAGCCCCCCACTCCCTACAATCTCCTGCAAAGGCGGGAGTCCCAGCCCTGGTGGTGGCTGGCTTCTCCAGCGCATCGGGTCCTAGGGCCACTGTGACAACCCAACACACACGGGGCGGCTCGAACAGCAGAGACGTGTCGCCTCACGACCAGGGGTGGGGCTGGGTGCCGGAGGCCCAGATGCCAGCAGCTGGGTCCTCCAGGGGGTTTGTCCCCGCAGCTTCTGGTGGTCTGCCGGCCTCGCCCCACCTCTGCTTTCATCTTCACCTGACATTCTCTGCCTGCACTCTGGTGTCGGTGTCCCAGTTCCCCTCTTTGTAAGGATGCTTGTCATGTTAGATTAGGACCCACCCTAACGACCTCATCTTAGCTGATTACATCTGCAGGGTCATTGTTCCCAAACAGAGTCTCATTCTGGGGGTCTGGGGCTCAGGACTTCCCCATGTGACTTTGGGGGACAGGGTTCTGGAGGAAAAAGACCCTCAAAGTGGGATGGACTGGAGATGAAGAGGGTCTACACTCTAGCATGAGCGGCGAGTAGGGGGAGGCCGTTGGAGGCAGACTCAGCTCAGAGGGAACCTCTGGGGCCCAAGGTCTAGGGCAGAAGTGAGCGTCATGTGAGGGGAAGGGGAACCTTGGGGCTGCAGGGCTGGAGTGAGGGGCGGCCTGGGATGGGGTTGGCCACATCACAGGGCCTTCAGAACACTTGAAACTGCTGACTTTCACTGTAGATGGGGTGAGAAGCCCCCAGGAGTTTCTAATCAACAAATGACACAGTGGATACACATCTGGGGATGCACTCTGGCTGCTTCATGGAGCAGGGGTGTAGGGGGCCAATGCGGGCACAGGAGGGTGGTTTGAGGGGCTCCTGCCATTGTCCTGGGGAGAGACTATGGTGACTTGGGGAGGGAGACGGGGGCTTCCCTCATAGCTCAGTTGGTAAAAAAGTCTGTCTGCAATGCAGGAGACCCCAGTTTGATTCCTGGGTTGGGAAGATCCCCTGGAGAAGGCTACCCACTCCAGTATTCTGGCCTGGAGAATTCCACGGACTGGATAGTCCATGGGGTGGCAAAGAGTCGGACACAGCTGAGCGACTTCACTTTCACTTTCTTTTTTCTATGGTGACTTGAGCCTGAAGGAGCGGTGGCCAGAGAGAGGGGATGGATTTAGAGTAAGTTCTGATGAGAGCTGCCTGGATGGATGTAGGTTAGAGAACGAGGATGTGGCGGCTGGCATCGCCAGGTACCTTAGAGCTTTCCAGTGGGCATTTGTTTCCTGGGATGACATTCACTGCACAGAGTAAGGGGGTTTCCCATTTGGTTTCTAGTGACCACATGTTCTTAACACCAGATCGGTACTCTGAGTCAGGCGGGAGAAAGAACACTTACTGGGCGGTGTGTGTGTGTGTGTGTGCGTGCGTGTGTGCTTGTGTGTTCTGGAGGGCTGGGCCATACATGCTATCACCTTGGGATGCCAGGCCAGGGCGCCACAGCCCCTCCTTCCCTCCTCTGGCGTGCGTGGCCTGTGTGCTGTGGCTGGGGTCCCTCCTCTGGCGTGCGTGGCCTGTGTGCTGTGGCTGGGGTCCCGGCTGGCCCGAGGGACATGGATTCTCAGTTCCCAAGGGCTGTGTCACCTTTCTTGGCAAAAGAAACTGCAGACGTGAGTAAGTTAAAGATGTGGCGAGGAGGAGACGATTCTGGATTACCTGTCGGGGCCCAAGGTGCTGACGGGGGTGCCTGTGACAGAGGCAGCCGGGCAAGAGTGAACAGAAGGCGACGTGACGATGAAAGCCTTGGTCTTGCTGCTGACTTTGAAGATGCAGGAAGGGGCACCAGCTAGGAATTCTGTGGCTTCTAGAAGCCGAAGAAGGTGAAGAGAAGGACTCAGCCCTAAAGCCTTGAGAAGGAACAAGATCTCGCCAACACCTCGGTTTTAGCCCACTTAAGCATATTGCTTATAGAGTTCTGCCCCAAGGCCACAGAAACAGCACCCAGAACCAAGGTCATCTCTGAAGCTGACGGAGCCCCCTTGTAGCCATCACCCCAAAAGCCCCTGATCGTCACCAGCCAGCTCCCTGACCCCATAGTATGCAAAAACGCCCTCCCCGGTGCTCACCCTAACCGATCACCGAAGGCCACCCTTCCAGCAGGAAGTCTTGAAGCTATAAAAATACGCTACTAACCCGTGGAAGGGGTCAGCTCTCCCTGGTCTGTGTGCTCACAGTGCCCTCATTATCTCTGCTCTTTGCTCTTAATAAACCCACTCCCTTCTGAAATGCTCTGTGTCCGGAAATTCTTTTCCAGTCTGCCCTCAGACTGCCCCAACATTGTTGAGCTTCTGGAATCCAGAAGGATAAGTTAGTAAATTGGCTTGTTTTAAGCCGCGACATCTGTAGTCATCTGTTACAGTTGCGTTAGGAAAACGAGTCAAGGTGGAGAGAAGAAAGAGCCTACAACTAAACCCCTCCAAGAAATCCCAAAATGAACCTAAGGGGTATTCCAGGGGCCTGTATGTCTCGTACCAGCACCAGTCACACTGGCAGAGGAGAAGAGTTTGGTGTGGGAGGCGGGGTGGGGCGGGGGGCTCAAGTCCACAGCAGGCTCTCCAACCAGAGACAGTCGGAGAAGTATCAGTCACATGGCTAACTTAATTTGTTGTCACTTTTTCTCTGGAGAAACAGAACATCACCACAGAAGCCGTAGCAGGTGTTAGACTAGCTGCTGTCAATAACACACCCAAGTTAATTTCTCTTTGGCTTGCAAACTCTCTTTTGTTCCCGCTGAAAACGCTCACTCTGACTGTACTCAGCACACAAATACCCGCCAGGCCCTTAGGTCTCAGGGGCTGTGATTTCAGCCAAACTTCAACCTGCCTTCTCCACGTGCAGATGGATGGAGACCTAGGAAAGGAGGGTGAGCGGGGGCGGTCAGAGATGATGGAACAACTTCTTAAGTCAGAGCAGGGGAAAGGCTCAGCTTGGACCTGACCTCTCCCTTGGACACGTTCCCTGGGAGAGCATAACGCTGCTGATATCTGAGTGTAACCGCCACCGAGAAGGCCTCGCTGTGTGTGGCTGGAGCCACAGAATGAAGATTTCACAATCTTCCCATCTGTTTGTTGCCGTTCAGTTGCTCCGTCGTGTCCGACTCTTTGCAGTCCCATGGACTGCAGCAGGATCTCTCCAACCATCTCATCCACCTCCGCCCCCTTCTCCTTTTGCCTTCAATTGTTCTAGGAAAAGAGGGTACTCAAACATTTTTTTAAAAAAATCCAACATGGAGTTTGGGATTTGCAGATGCAAACTATTATATAGAGAATGGTTAAACAGCAAGGTCCTATTATATAACACAGGGAGCTATACTAAATATCCTGAGATAAACCAAAATGGGAAAGAATGTGAAAAAGAGTGTGTGTGTATATATATATATATATATATATATATACATAACATATAAAACTTTATTTTTATATTAAAAAAACTTTATATATTATGTGTATATATATATAAATATGTGTAACTTTTTATGAGTCACCTTACTGTAGAGTAGAAACTGACACAGAACTATATACTTCAATAAAAATAAATTTTTTTAAAAACCTGACATGTTTAGAATATTGAGAAGCCCTCACTGCCTGGGGGAGACGGGGTCCCTCGGTGATCCGAGGATCTGGCGCTGGGGAGGCTCTCAGAGCTGGTTTAGGTCCTGTGTAAATACTATGGATTAGTGGGATATTGGCCCATGAAACACGTAGCTCCAGCCAGCTACCAGAGTATTTTGAGAGCTGCCAGTGCTCTTAATGCCACTGGAGTCTGAATAACATGTTTTGGAACAGGCGTTCAGGCAGACTTGAATTTCATTTGGAAAGAATCTGGAGCAAGATGCTTTTCTTGGGGGATTAGTTGCTGCTGAGAAATTGAAAAGCCAGCATCCTGCGTTACACTCATCTGGGAAGTCTCCAGAGACGCGGGATCCCACAGGAACGCGTCATTGCTGCCGTTGCTTCTCCCCACAACTGTTGGGGCGACGTCAGGAGCCATCAGTCGTGGTGAGTACCATGTAAAATGCCGTGGCTCAAGTGCCTCCGACCTCTGGGCGGGTGAGAGGGTTTGCAGAGTCTCTGGGGACACGCCTGCCTTCAGCACCTGTCAAGACTGCCATCACACCCCAGACCTGTGATCCTCTAGTCTCTGCGCTTCAGAACCCTCCATGACATCTCCTGTCCTGGGATTGTGGTTATAAATGGAAACAGAGGCCGGAAATTCTGCGTTCAGTGTCCTCGGGTCCCTGAAACTCCTTGTGTGACATTCTCTGCTGCCCTTGTCTCAGCCTGAAGCCACCTGTTCAGCCCTGACCCTCTGGGGGGGGTGCCAATGTCCTGCTGGCCGCTCATGTAACATCCAACCATGTGAGTGTCTCGTTGCTACTGCAACAAGACAAATGACCACAAGGTTAGTGGCTGAAAAAACACCGACGTGTTACCTTCCAGCTCTGCAAGGAGACTTCAGACTCAGCGTGACTCAGCTGGTGTCCTGCTCAGGGCCTCATAAGTCCAAAGTCAAAGGACCGGAAGGACTGTGTTTCCTTTTGGAAACTGTATCCATTTCTGAGGGCTGCTGTGACAAAGGATTACACACTAGGTGACTTCAGTTCAGCTCAATTCAGTTGCTCAGTCGTGTCTGATTCTGCGACCTCATGGACCACAGCATGCCAAGCCTCCTTGTCCATTACCAACTCCCGGAGTTTACTCAAACTCATCTCCATTGAGTTGGTGATGCCATCCAACCATCTCATCCTCTGTCGTCCCCTTCTCCTCCTGCCTTCAATCTTTCCCAGCATCAGGTGGCTTAAAACAACAGAAATTAATGCTTTTGCAGTTTCCGAGGCCAGCGTCTGAGATCAAAGTATCAGCAGTGTGATGCCTGCTCAGAAGGCCCTTGGGGGGAATCCTTTCTTGCTCCTGGGGCTACTAGTGGCTCCAGGCATCCCCTGGCTTGTGGCCACATCACTCCAGTTTCTGTCTCCATCTGCGTCTTCCGTCTCTTATGAGGGTATCTGTTGTTGGATTCCAGGCCCACCCTAAATCTAGGATGATCCCATTTTGATATCTTGAACTTAATCACATCTGGCAAAGCTCCTTTTCCCAAATAAGTTCACATTTACAGGTCTGAGGGTTAGGATGTAGAGATAACTTTTGGGGGTCACCATTCACTCCAGCCTGGTGGCTCAGATGGTAAAGAATCCACCTGCAATACACGAGACCTGACTTGAATTCCTGGGTTGGGAAGATCCTTTGGAGAAGGGAATGGCTACCCACTCCAGTATTCTTGACTGGAGAATTTCATAGACAGAGGAGCCTGGTGGGCTGCAGTCCATGGGGTCTGAAGGAGTCAGATGCAACTGAGCGACCAGCACTTTCACATTCTCTCCAGCCGCTCCGGCTGCCTGGCTGTGGTTACCGCCACTACCCTCTACACACAGCAATTCAGAGCATCCTAGGTATTTTACTAGGTTTTATCAGGCAAATCTCTCACACTTATTCTGATATCACGTCCAAAAGATCTCCAGTGTGGAAGGGCAGCATCTTCAGGAACGTGACATGGAATTGCGTTCTGTTCACTGAAATCAGTTGCCTTCTATTCAAGGTATAGGTGTGAAACCCAGATTAATCATCACCCACCGGGTTAAATCGGGCAGCACCTGCTGGGATGTTTGCTTTGGATTGGCTTGCCGTTGAGGTTTGAGCTTAATTGCTCCTTCATGTCAGGCAATCAAGGCAATGCTTTTTTAAAAGAAATACTTGCCAGCCTGGAAGTCTGGGAATGAGGAGGAAAGTTTTTCTCACGTGAACTGTTCTATCCTCTATTTTATTTTGATAAGCCCTGCACAATAAACCCCTGAAGACCTTGTAACTTATTATTTACTTACTTACTTCTAATTATGATCTTTTTTTTTTTTTTCAAAGGCTGGTCTTCAGAGCAAACAAGAATCGAGTTACAAGTTGTGGTCTGTACCTGGCTCTTCTCCTGGGGCCAGCAGCTCAGGGCAGCCTCACGGGCAGAGGCAAGCGTGCAACTCAGGGCTCTCATTTCCGGCTATATGAATCCTCCATCCGAGTGTCCTTTCCTGTTAGTAAACAGAGGGCCGTGACCTAATCTTGATGCTGCCGGGAAGGATGTTGCCACAGCTCCGGGTGCCTGTCACCACTGGCCACAGACATAGATGGGGACTCTGCCACCTCCGGGAGGCCCTGGGCAGAACTTCCTGCTGAGGCCCCCAGGTTGGGATGCCGTCCAGGCAGTAAGGGAGCGGAATGCAGTCTGGAGGAGTTGTGACTGTCTCTCTGCCCGTCACATCCCCAGTCCTACCCATCAGCCCATACTCGCTTCCCTTATTCAGCATTGCATCCCTGCAACACTTTCCTTGCCCTCCTCTCCCTAGCTGCCCGCCTCCTCAGCCAGCTCTGCCAGCAGCCAGAGTGAACCCGCTAAAACATGAGCCCTTTGAGCAAATCAGTGGCTCCCGCATCCTTCGGGGAGACCAGCCAGCTCTCTGTGGACCCCCGTCAGCTTCGCCACCGCAGCCGGCTGTACGGACTAGCAGGCCTGTTTGCTCAGCATCCTCTGCCTGGAGGGACCACTCTTCCCAGAAAACCTCACGGCTCCCTCTTCAGCACCTTGCCAACTTCCCCTGAGGCTGTCCCGAATTGTCATTGCAGCCCCTCCACCAGCCCCTTCTCCCCAGTGTTCTTTCTCATAATTCTCTTATTTGTTTTTAAATCGCTGGGTGTGCCACAGGGTATGTGGGATCTTATTCCCTGGCACAGGGACTGAACCTGTGCCCCCTGCAGTGGAAGAATGGACTCCCAACTACGGGACCACCAGGAACGACCCTCTCAGTTTTGGTGATGGTGTAACTCATCCCCACGCGATGGAGATTTCCTAACAGCTGCCCCTCCGAGCCCCACCGAGTGGAAGCTCTCGGGGAAGAGCGAGTGTCGGGGCACCGTTTCTTGTGCTACTGCTGCTGCCCCAGTGCCCACCGAGCACCCAGGGGCTCTGTGAGCGCTCGGTCATGTGGGCTGAATGAATGAAGCTGAGCCTGCGGGAACGCATCAAGTGGTGGCACTGGCCAGTGACCCGGCAATCCGTCCGTTCAGAAACGGCCTTGTCATTTCTCTCTGAAATGAGTCATCATGGGCCTCCCGGCCTCACGATTGATTCTTCCTCCCTCTTCGCCCACAGGCTTTTTTTTTTTTTTTTTAATGATGAAAGGCTGGATCATGTGAGGTCACCCTGGGTTGTGCGCTATTCCAGCCCTGCGTGTGGCACGGACAGCGTAATTTTCCAGGCACTCGTTGAGGGAGGCAGTAGGTTTCCACCGAGAAGAAGGAAGAAGCTGGTGGCAAAGTCGAGAGTGGGATTTTCCCGGGGAAATCCAGGGATGGCTGGTCCATACAGCCGGCTGCAGGCCCAGGGCTGACACCAGGGCTCTCCGGCAGGTGTAGAGCCTTCATTTAAGAATCTCCAGAACAGAATGTTTATGGCCTATTTGAGATTACACATTTTCAGTTGACCCTGCCCCCAGACTGACTTCTGAGAAAAGCGTCATTGTCTATGGTGTGGCTGTAAAAGTGATAGCCCCGCTCAGTTGAATGAGCTGGGGAGCAGATGTCCAAGCTCACCTTTGTTTTAAAAAGGGGCTTCTAACAAACCAGCCACCTGCCTTGTAAAGCAAGCTGGCTAGACTGGGGGAAAAAGACAGAGCTTTCATTCACATCCGCACATACTGCTCTTACAGAGCTGCCCTTCTTTTCTTCTTTTTTCTCCTCATTTCTCTCCTTAAGAGAGCTGTGTGCCCAGCACAAGGATCTGCAGGGAGGGGAATGTTCTAGATTTATTTGTGGGCTCACTGACCTCCTACAACACCTGTGGACAGGCTCAGTTTGTGTTGGGTCACAAGCTGCCTTAGGACATTGATAGCCTGTGTTGCTGTTGTTCAGTCGCTCAGGCATGTCCGACTTTTTGTGACCCCATGGGCTACAGCATGCCAGGCCTCCCTGTCCATCATCAACTCCCAGAGTTTGCTCAAACTCACGTCCATAGAGTCGGTGATGCCATCCAACCATCTCATCCTCTGTCGCCCCCTTCTCCTCCTGCCTTGAATCTTTCCCAGCATCAGGGTCTATTCTAGTGAGTTGGCTCTTGCATGTGACTACGTGGCCATTGTTTATGGTTCATCTGAAGAGTGTAGTATAGTGGAAGGCAAACTTACAGACTCCAAAGCCAAAGACTCGAGTTCACATTTGACCACCTGCTGACTGGCTGCATGACCAGAAGAAAGTTCCTTAACTTCTCTGATCCTGTTTCTATAAAATGGGTCCATTCATTGCCAACTCATGGAGCTATGATGGGAATTAATTGCAAGAATTTATGTAAATCACTGAGCACCGTCCTGGCGTGAAGGAGGCCTTTGGTGCATGGTGGCTACTGGTAGTTGACTTTCTGGGCACATCTTAGTCTGGAAGCTGTAGGAACTGGGGGACTCTGGGGGACTGGGAACTGGGGGGCTCCAGCTGCTGGACAACCAGGGAACATGGAAGCAGAGCTAGCACAGGCCTACATCCGGAGCTCAGAGCTCTGGGAGCCTCGGCTCCTGGAACACCTGCTCTGTGGCCGTGTTCCGCAGCCCAGTGAGCAGCATGGTCGGAGTCACTGTCCCCTGTTGTTGGACTTCCCCATTGGCTGAGACGGCAAAGAATCTGCCTGCAGTGCAGGAGGTTCAGGTTCCATGCCTGGGTCAGCAAGATCCCCTAGAGAAAGGAATGGCAACCCACTCCAGTATTCCTGCCTGGGAAATCCCGTGGGCAGAGGAGCCTGGCGGGATACAGTCCATGGTGTTGCAAAGAGATGGAAACGACTGAGCCACCAACACTTCTCCTTCCCTGTTGTTGCTGTTTAGTAGCTAAGTCCTGTCCGACCCCATGGACTGTTGCCCCCCAGGCTCCTCTGTCCATGGGATTCTCCAGGCAAGAATACTGGAGTGGGTTGCCATTTCCTTCTCCAGAGGATCCTCCAGGCCCAGGGCTTGAACCTGCATCTCCCACATTGGCAGGTGACTTCTTTACCTTATCATTAGTCAGAAGCTTGTGCAGGATGATTCCACGGCCAGGGTCGATTTCTTACCTCCACCACAGGGTCCTCTGTGCCCGGCTTCCTGGCTCACAGGGTCAGTCGCTGGCAGTGGGCAGGAGGCCCTGGCAGATCTGGCCTTGCCTCCTGCAGAAACTGGCCTCTCTGCTCACAGACACCCCACCTTTCAGCTCTGTCTTCTCTGGACCTAGAATAGGATCTGGCCTTGCAGGCAGAAACTGGACACAGTGAGCAGGACCCAGAGCAAAAGGAAAAGGGGAGACTCCACACTCAAAAAGGATTCAGCATTTCAAGATAGTGACCGAGCATCAGAACAAGAGTGGGCCCTCCTGGGGACGGCGTCCTGTGCCAAGAGGCCAGCGCTGTTTGGAGGCAAGAAATGTGTCTTGGGTTGAATTAAATAGAAGATGTAATTCGGTGTGCTTATACGCATATGGGTCCCAGGGAACCTACTGTTTCATGGCAGGGTGGTGCCTGAGCCTTAGGCCCACAGCTGCTGGTTGGGTTGATCTCTCATCTAGTTTGGTGCCATGCAGCTGAGCACACAGTAGAGCCTCTAGGAAAACCTGCCGCCTAGGACACAGCCTAAAGGATTCAATCTGATTGGTTAGGGTGGGCACTGGGCATTGAGGGTTTTAATCCTGCTTCCCCTCTGCCCCATCAAAGGGACTCTGGAGTCTTCTCCAGCACCACAGTTTGAAAACATCAGTTCTTCAGTGTTCAGTCTTCTTTATGGTCCAACATTCATACATGACTACTGGAAAAACCATAGCTTTGATTATACGGACCTTTGTTGGCAAAGTGATGTCTCTGCTTTTTAATACACTGTCTAGGTTTGTCATAGTTTGGACTGCAAGGAGATCCAGTCAGTCAGTCCTAAAGGAAATCAAAGTCTGACTATTCATTGAAAGGACTGATGCTGAAGTTGAAGCTGCAATACTTTGGCCACCTGCTGCGAAGAGCCGACTCATTGGAAAAGACCCTGATGCTGGGAAAGATTGAAGGCAGGAGGAGATGGGGGAGACAGAGGATGAGATGGTTGGATGGCATCACCAACTCAAGGGACATAAATTTGAGCAAACTCTGAGAGATGGTGAAGGACAGGGAAGCCTGGAATTCTGCGGTCCGTGGGGCTGCCAAGAGTTAGACACGACTTAGAGACTGAACAACAACAGCCCCTCTGCCCAGTGGGTGGACTCTATGTGAGTCAAGATTGACATCAACAGACCCAATGAGTTGGGGTCCAGTATGAAGCATGCTTTTCCTCTTTCCTTCGCAACAAAGACAGAATTAGGGCAAACGTTATTACCTGCTATTAGTAGTAGTTTTCTTCATTTTTATTTTTAAAAGAGTATAGTTGATTTATAATGCTATGTTAGTAGTAGTTTTAAGTTGAAGCAAAATACATATAATGTAAATTGTCCCATCTTAACCATTTTAAGTGTGCATTTCAATGGCATTAATTGCTTTCACACTGTCATGTAACCATCACCACTTTTCACATCCAGAACTTCTTCATCTCACGAAACTGAAAATCCATGTTCCTTAAACACTGACACCCCATTCCCTCCTTCCCCAGCCCCTGGCAGGTACCATTCTACTTTCTAAGCCTATGAATGTGATACTCCAGGTCCTTCACTGAAATGGAATCACACAGTATTTGTCTTTCTGTGGCTGGTTTATTTCACTGAGCACAGTGTCCTCAAGTCTCCTTGCTGGAGCCATGTTAGGACTTCCTTCCTTTTTAAGGCTAAATTCTGCATCTATCCTGTTTTGCCTAGGCTAGTCATCTGTCGATGGACACTTGGTTTGCTTCCACCATTTGGCTACCGCAGGCAAACATAGTTTTTATAACAGTGAGGTTGGAGCGTGACCCCCATTCACAGAGAGGAATACCGAGGCTAGAATGGGGGCAGCTTGTTCACACAAGCTGAGACGCAGAATCCAACCCAAGATTGTCCCCTCAAGGGCCCTTTTCCTCCATCTTTCCAGACTTCCTTTTATTCCTACCGAAGGATTTTTTTTTTTTTTTTTTTAGCACGAAGATAAACAATGACTATTTACCCAATGAGTAGCTTAGTAGTTTTCCTCTCTTTCACGTCCAGTGGGTGAGCTGGTACTGGCAGGAGATTGGATAGCACTCAGGTGTCCTCTTATTGGAGTCCTGCATATACAACATCTGTAGGCACCTGGTCACTGGGAACTGGGGGCTCACTGGGCAGGTGAGTAGGTTGAGGAGCCTTGTGCTTCTCCAGGGCTCTGGTGAGGATGTGGGGAGGGCAGACAGAGGTGCCACAGCAGAGGGGGTTACTGTGCGGATTCTTCTGCGAGGGCCTTCATGTTTTATTAACGCCTTTCAAATGCAATGGGAAAGGCAGGGCCTGAGTCATCTAGCCTGATCCAGTGAATATTAACAAGTGAGGCTGACATGGGTGATTTGATTCTCCCTGAGTACTGGTTTCCTCACCCTTAAACAGAGATCACAGTGCCTGCTTGCGGGGCTCTTGGGAACATTAAACTGGAATTGGAGTTTCAGCAGCCAAGATGACACCGTGCATGCTTGTTCTGTGCTTCAGTCGTGTCCGACTCTTGCGACCCCGTGGACTATAGTGTACCAGGCTCCTCTGTCCATGGGATTCTCCAGGCCAGAACACTGGAGTGGGTTGCCATGCCCTCCTCCAGGGGATCTTCCCAACCCAGGGATCGAACCTGCGTCTCTTGCAGCTCCTGTACTGAAGGTGGGTTCTTTACTGCTCAGCCAGCAGGGAAGCCCACACGGTGACATTAGTACTCTCCAGTCAGAGCACACCAAGGCCTCCTGCCATGGGGACATACGTTTTTAATTATTAATGTTTCAGTGTGTGTGTTTTGAACACAGTCATCTATTTTTATGTCCAAAAGAATGGAAACTTTTCTTTATTCATATTTGGAAGGAATATTGGTTCTGTGTAACCAATATATTTGTCTTCTTTATTTAACATGAAAGATAGTGGGACACTGCTTTCTCCAAAAGTTTTGAGACAGAAAGCAGGGTTCCCCCATTCCCAAAATCTATTATAAATGTGGGAAAGTGAAAAAAAGGAAAGAGGGGAAAGTTTCAGTTCAGTTCAGTCGCTCAGTCGTGTCTGACTCTTTGTGACCCCATGAATTGCAGCATGCCAGGCCTCCCTGTCCATCACCAACTCCCAGAGTTCACTGAGACTCACGTCCATCGAGTTGGTAATGTCATCCAGCCATCTCATCCTCTGTCGTCCCCTTTTCTTCCTGCTAGGTTTTCTAATTTTTCCACTTTTCAAAAATTGAACTCTTCTGACCTTTCTTAGTTTTGCTGATCCTTCATTGAGTCTAAAGAAGACCTAATTAGGAATGGAAATCTCTGGAATGAACTTAAAATAGTATGTGTGTGTTCTGTTGGCATTTCCACAAAGACCCTAAAGCAGATCCTCAATGTCAATTTCCATAAAAGATCGAGTTTGAAACTGGGACCCAGATTCACTAATAGAGGTCGTGGCCTCCACTGGTCATTTCTTGTTCAAAGCTGGGAGGTTAAGTGCACATTTCCTTCCAGGCTGCCCTCCTGGCCAAGGCTCCATCCACATGGTTAATAGGTAAAAGGGGCACTATGGGGCAGACATGATCTGTATGTCTCTGCACATCCATGGGTTTTGCTGCCGTGTCATCACCAACTGGTGATACAGAGCATGATTTAGAGGGGAGGGAAACCAATCTGCTGTCCCAGTGTGGTTGATGATGGGGTGCATGGTCAACATGGCCCTCTATAGGGTTGGTGATGGGGTGCATGGTCGACATGACCCCCTATAGGGTTGGTGACAGGGTGCATGGTCCACATACCCCCTTATGGGGTTGGTGACGGGGTGCATGGTCAACATGGCCCCCTATAGGGTTGGTGACAGGGTGTATGGTCGACATGACCCCCACAGGGTTGGTGATGGGGTGTGCGGTCGACCTACTCCCCTATAGGGTTGGTGATGGGGAGCATAGTCGACATGGCCCCTTATAGAGTTGGTGACAGTGTGCACGGTCAACGTGGCCCCTTATAGAGTTGGTGACGGGGTGCATGGTCGACATGGCCCCTTATAGAGTTGGTGACGGGGTGCATGGTCAACATACCCCCCGTAGCAATCACACAGATCACTACAACAAATAAGCATGAAAAAAATTGAAATCTTGCAGAAATTGCCAAGAATGTGGCAAAGAGACATGAAGTGAGCAAATGCTATTGGAAAACTGGTGCCCATAGACTTGCTCAACGCAGGGTTGCCACAAACTTGAATTTGTAAAAACACACAGTCTCTGCAAAGCACAATAAAACAAGGTCTGCCTTCATTTCAAATGATTAAAAACAGCAACTGAAATACTGACACCTGAGCGTTCACAGCAGCTGTAATTCACAGTGGCCAAGGGTGGAAACAACTCAAAATGTCCATCAATGGCCAGAGGAGTAAACAAGCCCACAGAATGGACTATTGGGGGCTTCTCTGATGACGCAGCAGTGAAGACTCTGCCTTCAGTGAGTGAAGGAGACGCAGGAGACGGGGGCTCGCTGGGTTTGATCCCTGGGTCTGTAATGGAATATTCAGTTCAGGCAGTTCAGTCGCTCAGTAGTGTCTGACTCTCTGCAGCCCCATGAACTGCAGCACACCAGGTCTCCAACTCCCGGAGTTCACTCAAACTTACGTCCATCGAATCGGTGATGCCATCCAGCCATCTCATCCTCTGTTGTCCCCTTCTCTTCCTGCCCCCAATCCCTCCCAGCGTCAGAATCTTTTCCAATGAGTCAACTCTTCACATGAGGTGGCCAAAGTACTGGAGCTTCGGCTTTAGCCTCATTCCTTCCAAAGAACACTCAAAACCGATCTCCTTTAGAATGGACTGGTTGGATCTCCTTGCAGTCCAAGGGACTCTCAAGAGTCTTCTCCAACACCACAGTTCAAAAGCATCAGTTCTTCGGTGCTCAGCTTTCTTCACAGTCCAACTCTCACATCCATACATGACCACTGGAAAAACCATAGCCTTGCTAGATGGACCTTTGTTGGCAAAGTAATGTCTCTGCTTTTCAATATGCTATCTAGGTTGGTCACAACTTTCCTTCCAAAGAGTAAGCGTCTTTTAATTTCATGGCTGCAGTCACCATCTGCAGTGATTTGGGAGTCCAAAAAAATTAAGTCTGAGACTGTTTCCACTGTTTCCTAATCTATTTGCCATGAAGTGATGGGACCAGATGCCATGATCTTCGTTTTCTGAATGTTGAGCCTTAAGCCAACTTTTTCACTCTCCTCTTTCCCTTTCATCAAGAGGCTTTTTAGTTCCTCTTCACTTTCTGCCATAAGGGTGGTGTCATCTGCATATCAATGGAATATTACTCAGATATAAAAAGAAATGAAGTTTTCTGATGCACACTCCTGTGTGGGTGAACCTCAAGAGAATTCTGCAAAGAGAGAAAGACACAAAAGACCACATAGTGTATGACTGAATTTATTTGGAACATATAGATGCTAAGGAACAGAGAGGAAGTTGGTGGTTGTCAGGGGCTGTGGGGAGGGAGGGGTGGGGAGTGGCTACTTGGTGTGGGGGGCACGTTCTTCTCAGAGCTCAATGCCAATGCGATCAATGCCACTGTTTAAAGTGCATTTAAGTGCACTTAAACAATGCCAGTTGTTTAAAGTGATTTCCAAGTGAGCTTCGCCTCAGTGATAAAGCACAGAGAACACTACTCAGCACTCTGCAGTGACCTAAACAGGAAGGAAATTCAGTTTAGGAGGGGATATGTGTATGTACATGGCTGATTCACTTTGCTGTTCAGTAGAAACGAACACAACCTTGTAAAGCAACTATGCCTGTGTGCTCGGGCGCTCAGTCCTCTCCGACTCTTTGTGACCCCATGGACTGCAGCCCGCCAGGCTCCTCTGTCCATGGGATTCTCCAGGCAAGAATACTGGAGTGGGTTGCCATGCCCTCCTCCAGGGGATCTTCCCAACCCAGGGATCAAACCTGCGTCTCCTACAACTGCTGCATTGGCAGGTGAGTGCTTTACCACTAGCATGACCCGGGAAGTGAGAAGATGTGAACGGACCTGAAACAGGGCGTGACCAGCTCTGCATTAGCTGGACAGGTGAGATTGTTTTTTTTTTCTTCAAAACGTGGTCCCAGCCCCAGCAGGGCGAGCAGGGTCTTCAGGCTTGTGAGACATCAGAATCTCAGCCCTGCTCCCACCCCCATCTGAATGAGAACCTGGGCTGTCCCAGGACCAGCAGGTGATTGTCATGCTAATGGTAAGGACCGTGCAAAGGCCTGAAGTTCTGCCACCTGACTGCATTCCCAGGCAAGTCTCCCAGATCCAGATCCACCGGCCCTCCACGGTAAAAAGGAGACAGAAATAACGAACCTTGAAGAATTTAGCTGACTTTAGGACGCTGCATTGAACACGGTCCCACCCACACAGGCATCGCTCCGTGGAAACCTGTCCCATCTCCCCTAACATACGCGATTCTTAGAGACTTTTTGGAGTTACACTGGGTCTGTTTCAATTCTGATGAAATCTTCTGCTTTCAGCCTCCATATTCAGAGTTGAAATTTGACTTTCAGACCTGAAGACGCTCAGTTGGGTTTTTCTTAAACAAACGTGACCCAGGAAATCCAAAAATGTAGGCAAGCAGACTTACATATAGAGATGTTTAATGAGTCGCTGTGTCTGGACAGTCTTTAAAGCACGCTTTATAAGTGTGTGAAGTCAATGCTCACCAGCAATGAACTCTGACCGCCCCATAAACCAAGAGGGCAAGGGCCACTGGGCAATAGGTCACCCCCGTAATAAAACTATACTTCCGTGGGCTCCAGTCCTTTCCTGTGCTAGCTGAGAAGAGGAAGAAAGTGGCCATTCTGGTTTAATAGGATATGTTTACGAAAGCTTTTTCATAAAACCAGGTCAATATACACAGTGAACAGTCTGTCTATGTATACTCTCCAGGGTGAAGTCTAGGTTACTTTTATGGTAAACATATAGAAACTTACTGGGCTTAGATTTTTTTTTTTTCCCCTCCTAATGAAGTTTTTCATTAACCCAGGTTTCGACTTTGGCTAATCCACTTCTATTGTTATCCAGACCAGAAATGCAAGTTGGTGTCTAGACAAAACATCCCTACACTTTACTACAAACAGAAAAGTTAAAACACTGGCTGACAGCACTGAGATTGTACTTGAGTGAATCAAAGAAAACCAGAGGTAGAAACAAGGGTTTTTGAGATCCCCAGCAGGATAACCTTCTGAGTCATGGTGCATTTCTGGGACACAACCGAGCTGATTAAAAACTGCTGATACTTAAATTGCACACATAAAATTTGTTCTTCAGTCGTCTCTAAGCTTATGGTTGTTTGCACTGGGTTTTCATTGCTCTAACGTGAACTGTGCCGTATTCAGAAAATTTTCATAATACATATAGTACTACTATTCTGTAGATTAAAAATAATTCCACACTGTGCAGAACTTGTAAGGACAATGTCTTCTCCTTGCAAAGTTTTCAGTGGATTGCTGTTGTCTGGTCACTCAGTCATGTCCAACTCTTTGCGACCCCATGGACTGTATCCTGCCAGGCTCCTTTAGCCATAGGGTTATTCCAGCAGGAATACTGGAGTGGGTTGCCTTTTCCTTCTCCAAGGGGTTTTCCTGACCCAGGGGTCCAACTCGCATCTCTGGCATCTCCTACATTGCTGGTGGGTTATTTACTGCTGTGCTACCTGGGAAGCCTCTTTACTGGAGTGCGGTGCCGTTGCCTTCTCCTTTGAATGGATAATCCTGGTTAATGATACATTATTAAAAATCAAAGAACAGTGTCACGTATCTTATTCCTGTTACCTATGTTCTTTCAGTTAGTTGAGTCAAGTCTTGCAAAGAGATGAAAACACAAAAGTTGTCCAGGGAGTTATAATCTAGCTGCTTTCTCTGAAACAGAGAAAATTAATTGAACCTCTGCTTGATCTGTGGTGTGGATAAGGCCTGCCACGGGGTTCAGAATAAGCACAGGACACCGACTCCTGGATAAAGATGCTCCACAGTGCCCATCAGCCACTCCCATCAATGGGGCATTTCCCCCATGTGTGCTAAGTCACCTCAGTTGTGTCCGACTCTTTGCGACACCATGGACTGTAGCTGGCCAGGCTCCTCTGTCCATGGGATTCTCCAGGCAAGAGTACTGGAGTGGGTTGCCTTGCCCTCCTCCAGGGGATCTTCCCAACCAAGGGATCGAACCCAGATTCCTACGTCTCCTGCATTGGCAGGCAGGTTCTTTACCTCTAGCGCCACCTTAGAAAGCACATGTACCCCACCAGAAGCCAAAGTATGTCTCAAGATTCCAGTTAGAAATAAGGTCTGCGTTTGTTCTGTTCTTTGCTTTCATGTTGAGGAAATGCAGATATTGGATTAGAAAGCATGTTACTCAATAGACATTAAAAAAATTAAGATCATTTAGATCCAAAGATACTAGGGCTTCATAGCATTGATATTACCTAAACATTTGTTGAAATGATCAGGATTCCTTTGGGTATAAGTGACAGAAATTGAGAGTTCTGACTAACTTAAGCAAAAATAAATAAAATTTTTTTTAAAAATGAGGGGTCTTCAGGCCCCACTGGATCCGGGTCTCAGATGATGTCATCAGGGCTGCCTCCCTCTTCCCAGTTTCCCAGATCTTTATTTGAAATCCTATGTGCTTTCTTCCATAACACCTCTCCTGGTCATGGGTGGAGGAGATCTCACCCTGCCTCTGTTTCTGGGTCTTATAAGCCTGGGTGCTTCAGCTTTGTGGTTGTTTGGTCACTAAGTCATATCTGATTTTTTGTGACCCCATAGACTGCAGCATACCAGGCTCTTCTGTCCTCCACTATCTCCTGGAGTTTGCTCATATTCTTGTCCATTGAGTCAGTGATGCTATCCAACCATCTCATCCTCTGTCATCCCCTTCTCCTTCCACCTTCAATTTTTCCCAGGATCAGAGTCTTTTCCAATAAGTCAGTTCTTCACATTAGGAGGCCAAAATATTGGAGCTTCAGCTTCAACATCAGTCCTTCCAATGAATATTCAGGGTTGATTTCCTTTAAGATTGACTGACTTGATCTCCTTTCTGTCCAAGGGACTCTCAAGAGTCTTCTCCAACACCACAGTTCAAAAGCATCAATTCCATGGCACTTAGCCTTCTTCCTGGTCCCACTCTCACATCCGTACATGACTACTGGAGAAACCAGCGCTTTGACTGTATGGACCTTTGTCAGCAAAGGGATATCTTTGCTTTTTAACACACTAGGTTTGTCATAGAAATTGATCCTGGTTCTTCTGCCTTTTCTAAAGCCAGCTTGTACATCTGGAAGTTCTCGGTTCATATACAGCTAAAGCCTAGCTTCAAGTATTTTGAGCATTACCTTGCTGGCATGTGAAATGAGCACAAATGTACAGTAGTTTGAGCATTTTTTGGCGTTGCCTTTCTTTGGGGTTGGAGTAAAAATTGGCCTTTTCCAGTTCTGTGGCCACTGCTGAGTTTTCCTTATTTGTTGACATATTAATACGGCACTTCAACATCATCTTTCAGGGTGCTTCAGCTAGAGGTATAGAAATTGTTGATACTGGATTTAGGGTAATGGTCTCTATGAGGGGTGTTTGTGATTTTGCACCTAAAGGACATTTGGTGGGGTGTGGGGATATTTTTGGTTGTCATATCTTGGGGCGCTGATGGCTGAGCCACCTGGAGCCTTCCTGCTGCTTGGAACACAGATGCGGTAACTGGGGCACCGCCTGGACCGAGAGACAAGGCCCTAACCATAGGGGCGGCCAAGGGGAAGGATGATGGAGCTTGGGGGAGCTGAGCTAGATGGCTTCTACCGGGCTTTTCAGGAGAGGGATGCCCCCTTTCACTCTGTTTGAACCACTGTTACTTTAGCAGTGGGCTTCTCTGATGGCTCAGTGGTAATCTGCCTGCTAATGCAGGATGCGTGGGTTCGATCCCTGGGTCAGGAAGATCCTCTGGAGAAGGGAATGGGTACCCACTCCAGTATTCTTGCCTGGGAAATCCCATGGGCAGAGGGGCCTGTTGGGCTACAGTCCCTGGGGTCACAAAAGAGTCAGACACGACTCAGTAACTGAACACCACCAATCATAGCAAATCCTAACTGATAGATAGAACATGCTCATCCACTCTTTGACTTGCAGATTTTTAACATCTAAAACTCTGGGGGCTAAAATGGAGGCGAACTACCTGGAGGAGAGCGGCAGCCCACCCGCAAGATGCCCAGGATGCAGACACGCTAGGAAGGGCGGGGTCTCACCCAGACCCGGGTCCTCTGTCTCGCGTGTGTACCTTTGTCACAATCTGGAAAGGCCCATCTCTTGGATCACTCAGGAGAAACTCTTGACATGCATGGCGTGCCCGCCAGGTGTGAGGCACAGTCTGAGGCACCCCAGAGATGCTGTAAGGTGAGCACTGATGCTCGGTGTAACCTGGCCTGCAGGGGACTTAGGGATTCTTAGAAGGGGAGGGGACATCTCAAGTTAGAGGAGCAGGAAGAACACAAAAACAGAGGAGGGTCCTGGGACGCTTGCATCCTCGCAGTCTCAGGCTCTTAATGAACCAGGTCCTTGGTTGGCCCTGCAGACACGACGACAGTGCAGACATCTCCATGGTGGTCCAGGCTCACTCGGGTCCTGCTTTCCCCCTGAAGATCCTGGGGCATCTGTTCCCTCATCCCAGTGTCTCTGTTTCTGAAAGTCTTGGGAGGAGAGAGAGATGGAGGAGGGTGCTCTTGGCCCCTCTGAAGAGGTCTTGCTGCTCTGTAATTACAGTGTGCCCCCAGCCTCCACGCTCTGGCCCTTCCTCCCACGGGGGACCCCCAGCTGCAGCAAACAGGGCTGGCTCATCCTCTTCCCTGTGCCCTGGCCCCACCCGTGTGCTCCTGCACCCTGCTCATCACCCCTCCCCCACCTCAGCTCCCCTTTGCTTCTCCTTCTGAGAGGTCACGCCCTCCCAGTCCACAGAGGAGAGGCGGCCCCATCTCTGTGGTCCCAGCTGATCCCGGGAGGGTAAGGACCCCTCTCTAGACACAGTGTGTAGGCACGAGAAAGAACCAGGACTCAGACCCAAGCCTTCTGATTCCAGGACGCTCTATCCCTCCATGGACCACGGTTCCCTTGGACACAAAACATCTGATAGAAATATAGAAATACAGAAAATACCTATATAGAACAACCAAGCTTTCAGATGGCTTCATTATTTCTTTTTAGTGTAGAATAAAGTCTAGGTTTTATTTTTTTGGGGGGGTAATGACAGTATAATAAAATGCTATGACTAAGCACTGAGTCATACTCATTTAAAATAAGTTTCTTCAGCAGAGCTAATTAGCAATGCTAAAATTACCTGCCGTGTTCTCCTCAGTGACCAAGAGGTTGGAAACACCAAGTTCCCCAGCAGGAGTCCGAGACTTAATAAAATATCCTTTAAGAGGAAAAGTCCGTTCTCAAAAAAGTGTAGACCCAACAGCGGGGAAACAAAGACCAACTCTAAATGATAGAAGTGCTTCTCTGTGGGGCTGGGGAAACAGAAGACTCTGGAGTTTTCTTTAAAGACAGAAAGGAGCACTGTTTCTGCAGAGCTGGCAGAGGGCTGGCTGCGACGGTTACATAAGCAAAGGAATGCTCTGCCTGGGTGATTAGATGTATTACTTTGCTCTCGAGAAATAATGGGAATTACCCACTTAATGCCTGGCACACGGTGCTGCTAACATACCAATTAATGACTAATTAGGAAGATTTTTCAGACCATTAGGTTCTGGAAGAAAGCCCCTGTTTGAGATTCATCACTTAAGTCTCTTCTCTTTTCCTTCCTGCAGTTTTCAGCTCAGCGGGCTTCCCCAGTGAGTGTGGTCTGGTTTGCAAGGACCCCGTGGCTCCTTCATTCACTTATTTAGTTAAAGCAGCTGGTGTAAAGCAGGCTGCACTGACCCTGGTCATCTCCAAGCTGAGGGAGCAAAATGTTAATGCTGTCTCCCACTGTGAGAGGGACTTCCATCTAACCACCTCCCTTCCTGAATTCTTGAATGTGAAACACAAGTAAGCCAGGAAGGAAGAGGAGATGATGCCTCTTTTTGGAAGAGAGAGGAAAGGTCAGCTTGGGTTCCTTTGCTCCATTTCCTAGGACCCTGGGATCCCACCTACCTCCGCAGCTTCAGGTTGGAAGGATGGAGACCAGGGATCAGTCTAGGAGCCTTTGCGCAGTGATGAGGGGGCCCCTGTGGGCCCCAGGGGTGGAGGAGAAGCAGGAAAAGGGAAAATTGAAAGTGATTCCCAGTTTTCTGATGTTGAGAAAGGAAGAAATACTGATGGGTGACCAGCAACCAGCCAGTTATGGATGGGCAAGAATTTCCTGTGCTTTAGGGAGCAATCCTCAACATGTTCACTGAGTCCAAAACATCCACGAAGCACATTTCAGCCTGTGTCCTAGGCTCTGGGACACAGTGATGACTAGGAAATTGCTGTCCTCATGAAATTCATAGTTTTAGATAGGGCTTCTCCGTCTCAGCCTTATTGACACTTTGGACCTAATAGTTCTCTTATGGGGCTGTCTGTGCATCGTAGAATGTTTAGCAGCACCCCTGGCCTCTACCTGCTAGATGCCTGTAGCATCCTTGGTCATTCATGAGATTCAAGACGGTCTCCAGACCGGGACAACCGGCCCCTGGGAGGACATCAACCCCCGCTGAGAACAATTGGTCTAACAGAAAAGCCGGATGATAAACAAAACAAGTGAAAACACATGTGCTAAACTACAGAGAGAGATAAAACAAGGGTGGTTGGGGGAGGGGGCCTGGCAGATCTTACTGAGAAGTGACACTTGAACAAAGCCCTCAAGGAGGAGGAAGCAATGCTGGGCAACTGCTTTCAGGGTGAAGGGGCAAGGGATGTGCAGAGCGATTATCAGCAAAGGGAGGAGGTTGCTCAGCTGGAAGAGAGGGTGGTGAAGGAGCACGTGGAGACCAGACAGAGGCAACCGGCTTCATGGTGCTGGAGGGGTGGGACTTCACTGTGATGGATGGGGGCCTCAGCGAGGTCAGCAGAGGGAGGGATGGGACCAGCACTGATTGGATACAGGTCTGCAGCCAGACCACCTGACCTGCCTCTTGAGAAACCTGTATGCAGTTCAAGAAGCAACAGTTAGAACTGGACATGGAACAACAGACTGGTTCCAAAGAGGGAAAGGAGTACATCAAGGCTGTATATTGTCACCCTGGTTGTTTAACTTATATGCAGAGTACATCATGAGAAACATTGGGCTGGAAGATGCACAAGCTGGAATCAAGATTGCCGGGAGCAATACCAATAACCTCAGATATGCAGATGACACCACCCTTATGGCAGAAAGTGAAGAAGAACTAAAGAGCCTCTTGATAAAAGTGAAAGTGGAGAGTGAAAAAGTTGGCTTAAACTCAACATTCAGAAAACGAAGATCATGGCATCTGGTCCCATCACTTCATGGCAAATAGATGGGAAAACAGTGGAAACAGTGACACTTTATTTTGGGGGGCTCCGAAATCACTGCAGATGGTGACTGCAGCCATGAAATTAAAAGGCGCTTTCTCCTTGGAAGAAAAGTTATGACCAACCTAGACAGCGTATTAAAAGGCAGAGACATTACTTTCCTAACAAAGGTCTGTCTAGTAAAAGCTATGGTTTTTCCAGTGGTTATGTATGGATGTGAGAGTTGGACTATAAAGAAAGCTGAACGCCAAAGAATTGATGCTTTTGAACTGTGGTGTTGGAGAAGACTTTTGAGAGTCCCTTGGACTGCAAGGAGATCCAACCAGTCCATCCTAAAATAAATCAGTCCTGAAAATTCACTGGAAGGACTGATGTTGAAGCTGAAACTCCAATACTTTGGCCACCTGATGCAAAGAGCTGACTCATTTGAAAAGACCCTGATGCTGGGAAAGATTGAAGGCAAGAGGAGAAGGGGACAACAGTGGATGAGATGGTTGGATGGCATCACCGACTCCATGGACTTGAGTTTGAACAAGCTCCAGGAGATGGTGAAGGACAGGGAAGCCTGGTGTGCTGCAGTCCATGGGGTCACAAACAGTTGGACAAGTCTGAGCGACTGAACTGAACAGAGCCTGTTTCCTTGTGGTTGTAGAACTGAGGTCCGGTTTCCTCATATCCACCAGCAGGAGGCTGCCCAAGCTCCTAGAGGCCTGTCTCTGGTCATTGTATCTCAGAGACAAGAAAACCAGGATGAATCCTTCTCATTCTTGCACCTCTGACTCTCCATCTGTTGCATCTCTCCTCTGCTTCCAGTCGGAGAAAGTTCTCTGCTTTTGAGGACTCATGCAATTAGCCTGGGCTCACCCAGATAAGCCAGGATAATCTCTTTATTTTAAAATGTGAACCTTAATCACATCTCTTGTGCCACATAACATGACGTATGCACGAGTTCCAGGGATTACAATTATTCTGCCTATTGCATCTCTGAAACAAAGGGCATGGTTTTATTCATGTGATGAGGCGTTTATAAAGTGAACCCTGGGGAGGGCTTGGCTGGGTGTGCCTCGCTTAGCTCTTTTTTTTTTTGACATTGGCTTTTCCCCATGACAAGGTGTATGTTCACAACAGTGAACATCTATTGAGCACCCATGCTCTATGCAAGGCCAGGAGTTCAGGGTTCCCCTCACCGTCTCAGCCTAGGTTTCTGAAGAGGAAAATGGGAGAGCCAGGCTCAGTCTACACTTGGCCACACCAGGAGGCAAGTCCTGTTCTTCCCTGAGATCCTTCTCTTCCTGGGCAGCCCCCTCAGGCACCCAGAGTTTTTTGTTTACTTCCACTGGGAAACGCTGGCCTTGGGACATCCCGATGCCAGTGTTCTGCTGTTACGGAGATGCTGGCGTGTCAAGAGGAAGGAAGGAATTTCAACAATGAGCAGAGTGCCGGGGCCCGTGGAGGAGCCAGTGGTGGAAATGGTTCAAGTGAAGGGGATGCTGGACATCCGAGACAGGCCTCAGGATGCAGAGGTTGAGGGGGGACTGCAAGGCCCGGGAAAGGTGAGGGCTGAGAAGGGACGATGAGAAAAGGTGACATGAGCTGCCCTGGGCACCGAGGGCGACTCACTGTGTCATCTGTGAAGATGACGTGGATCAAACATTCCATAGCAACCAGGCTGAGAAAAGGCCAGGTGCACGTAGGTGTGGGGAGCGCCAAGTACTGAGCGGAGTGGAGCTCAGCACGGAGCCTCACTGTTTCATTTTAACAAGGCTCTCCCATCAGCAGCCATCCAGAGGGGTGGACCGTTTAGAGGGGAGAAGCACCTTCAGATAGCACTGATGTAATTATGCTCCTGACCTCTCTGGAGCCCAGTACGCTGTAAACACTCAGCAAACCTTGCATCCGGTTTCCATTTATAGGAAGTTTATATTTGATCTCATTCATCTAAGTTCTAGAAAAGGAAAGCCAAGCTTGCAGTGTCAGAGAGCCATTCAGCGGTTGCCTAGGGCCAGGAGTGGGATAGACTGCAAAGGCATATGAGAAAATTGGGGGGATTATCAGACCATTTCATACATTTACTGTGGTGCTGATTATGTGCTTCTATCTGCCAAAGCTCATTGAACTATACAAACAAAATACATACATTTGTTTGTAAATTACACATTCATAATATAGATTAAAGGGCTTCCCTGGTGGCTCAGTGGTAAACAGTACACCTGCTATGCAGAAGACAAGGGTTCAAGTCATGGATTCTCTTCCTGGGTCAGGAAGAGCCCTTGGAGAAGGGAATGGAAACCCAGTCTGGTATTCCTGCCTGGAAAATTCCATGGACAGAGGAGCCTGGTGGGTTACAGTCCATGAGGTTGCAAAGAGTCAGACACGACTGAGCGACTAAACAACAGCATTAATTGAACAGTCAAAGTGGAGAGTGCTTGGGAGAAGGAGCTTCACAGGATCGAGATGGATTTAGATCTTGCCACTGATGAGTGTGCTGGGCCTGAGGCACGTGCCTGGGCCTCCGTGGTCCTGCTTTTTCCCACTATTGGGAATTGATTGAATTTTTCCCACTGGGAAAAATGGGAAAAGATTGAAGCAGGATCTCACATCCCACCCCATGGGCTGTGCAGATGAACTCACTGGTCATCACGTGGCTCTTAGAACTGACGACCAAGGGTGGTGTAAGTGCTGAGTGGCAGACTTGCTTGTAATCATGGGCTCGTCAGGTCAGGTGGCTATTAAGTCACCACCCAAGTAAAGATGAAGGATTAGATGTGGTTTCTGGTGCTTTAATCTGATGCTGGTTGAGTGTGTGCACAACAGTTTTTCTTTGAAGGATGAAAAATAAGCAAAGTCAGGGAAACGCGAGTTTCTTTTTAGACTCCAATGGTTCATTTCCTCGCAATAATGGGCAGGGTGGTGAGCTACGCTGAGGGTTTCCTAAAGGGCCTTGGGCAGATCTGGCCAAGCTCCTTTTAATTTTCTGTTGCCTGTTTCCCCACGTGAACAATCAAAGAGCCAGTAGCCTGATTGTACACATGTGCTGAATGTAAGTTGGAGCATATCCTTCTTCGGTGTCTTTGCTTTGGCAGAATTAATTAAAACAGGATTAGATTTAAATAACAAGTGTAATGACTCTTGCGGTCTGTAGTGAGTTTTTGTGTTATCATCTCCATGACTTAGGTTTTATTCTTTAAATATGTGTTTTTTCCCCTTAGAAACTCCGAGTCAACGCCATCATTTCTCATTTACATGTAACTTGTGGCTCAGCTGGTAAAGAATCCACCTGCAATGTGGGAGACCTGGGTTCGGTTCCTGGGTCGGGAAGATCCCCTGGAGAAGGGAGAGGCTACCCACTCCAGTATTTCAGCCTGGAGAATTCGGTCCATGGGGTCACAAAGAGTCGGACACGCCTGATCACAGCACACACACATACATGCTCTATCATGACGGGACCCATGGCAGGACTAACTCCTAGGATCACTCTGAAGCACTGATGGGCAGTGATGTGTGGAGGCGTTGGCAGTAAACGTAACTTTGGGTAAAACAACAATCTGCAGTTTCTGTTGTCATTGTCGCGGGAACAGCACACAGCCCATGGCGGCTGCCTGCCTGCCTGTTGGGAGGAAAAGCTAATGACAATAAAAATGTCCTTTACTACTTAGGCCCTTGGGTCCCGGTAAGGAGCCGCACCTCCCTGACTTGGTCCATGACCTCTCCTCTGTGCCTCCCCGCCTTCTCGGGCCTCCATCCCTCCTCCTTCTGGGGTCCAGAAGATAGAGCTAGGCTTCCCTGGTCTTGGTCTCCCAGCCCTGGAACCCCAGGTGTGACAGCACTATAGCAGAGACACATCTAAGAGTGGCCGAATCGTCTTCTCAGAGACAGCGGTATTTACACCGTATGATGTGTCTCAGGAGATAAAGGGAACCTCGTGTCCTGTGGGAGGCCAAGGAGGCGGCTGCACCGGTGTCCTCAGCATCTCACTGAGTGCCACTGGGATATAAACTGCTTACAGCCCCAAATGTAAGAAGTGACTCACAGGCTGTCCTCTGCGAGGTGGCACAGGCAAGCACAGAGAGGGTGCTGGCCTTTGTCCCTGGAATGGTGCTGAAGCCCCAAAAGCAGACCAAAGCAGAGTCAACTAGGGCACTTTAATAACCCGAGGTCGCCGGGAGAAATGAAGGTGGTGCCTGATGAGGAGGCAGGCAGGATGCTGCAGCTGTGTTGCCCTGGCAACGGTGCCCCGGCCAATCCCAGGCCTAGCTCAGGCTCGCCTTCTGAATGAAGCGCTTTCTCTAACATCCTCCATGGTTTTGATACACCACCCATGTGAGCATCTATTTGTTGCAACAAATTTAAATAGAATCTCTTTTCTGAAGAAGGAGAGAGGTAATAACAGAGAAAGACAGACAGATGGAGAGAAGCACTTCCGGTAAAGTTGGTGACATTAGGAAAAGGCACATTTCTCTTGGGACAGATTTGCTGCTGGGAGTAGGCTGGCTTGTGTCTCTCCTGGCGCCTCTTCTGCTCCAAGCATGGCCTCAGCAGGTTTGACAAAACCAGCCCAGAGTTAAAGCTACCTCCCGCCCACTGCACCTGAGATGGTCTCCCCTCTGTCACAGGGCTACCATGTGCTACAGTTGTACAGGTTGCACACTGCACCAGGAAGCCAAAGGAGAGTTACAGGAGGCTGGGCTCAGGGGCTTGAGCCCATTTCACATGAGCCCCAATAAGCATCAGAGTCTCCCTGGAGAAAGGGGAACCTTCCCCAACTGGGGACAAAGGCACCAGCAGCAACCCATTCCCTCCTGCACTTTTCACTTTGCAATTAGGAGACTGGGGAGGCTCTTAAGAGCTATTTATATACCGTGGTGACTTCCCATCTTCCACCTCCTCCCTTTGAAGCAGAAGATGTGGTGATTCCAAGTGAATCTTGGGGTTTGTGTGGACACCAAGAGGGTCCTTGCCTGCCCTTTTTGCAGTTGATGTGCAAAGCTGCAGTGTCCTGTGGGTGATAAGGATATTAGAAGCTCAGCTCTGCCACCCTGAGCTGATGCCTCAGATAAAACTTCAGCCCCAGAGCCTCAGTTTAGTCATCTGTACAATGCGGGGAGGTGGTAATAATACCAACTTTAAAGGGTTGTTGCTGCTGCTGCTGCTAAGTCACTTCAGTTGTGTCCGATTCTGTGCGACCCCATAGATGGCAGCCCACCAGGCTCCCCCGTCCCTGGGATTCTCCAGGCAAGAACACTGGAGTGGGTTGCCATTTCCTTCTCCAATGCATGAAAGTGAAAAGTGAAAGTGAAGTCGCTCAGTCGTGTACGACACTTCTCGACCCCATGGACTGCAGCCTACCAGGCTCCGCCGTCCATGGGATTTTCCAGGCAAGAATACTGGAGTGGGGTGCCATAAAGGGTTGTTACGAGGGTTCAAAGAGATAAAATATATGAAGCGCATAAAAGTAAGTGAGTGTGTGTGTATGTGCTTATGTCTGTGAGTGTGTGTGCAGAGCCTGACTCCCCAGGGTGGGGTGAAGGTCCACATGCCATTGGGAGGCTGAGAGGAGCAAGATGAGGTCTCTCTCTGTCTCTGTGTTGTTGTTCAGTCACTAAATTGTGTCCAACTCTGCAACCCTACAGACTGCAACGCTTCAGGCTCCTCTATCCTTCACTCTCTCCTAGAGTTTGCTCAGAGTCATCCATTGAGTCGGTGATGCCATCCAACCATCTCATCCTCTGTCGTCCCCTTCTCCTCCTGCCCCCAATCTCCCAGCATCGGGTCTTTTTCAATGAGTCAGCTCTTCGAATTAGGTGGCCAAAGTATTGGCACTTCAGTTTTAGCATCAGTCCTTCCAATAAATATTCAGGGTTGGTTTCCTTTAGGATTTACTGGTTTGATTTAATTTATAGTGTATGCCTATTGTGTTTTAAGAAATCCTTCCACCCCCAAGTTAGAATATTCATCTCACTTTTCTAGTACAAACTTTGCTATTGGAATTTCAGACTCTAAGCTCTTTGGAGTGGTGTGGATAGTGTGAGAAAATGGCACAGTTTCTTTTCCTCCACATGGAAAAGCATTTTTTCTCTACCTCCATTCACACAATCCCTATTTTCTTCATCAGTAAAAGGATTAAGAAATTGCTCTTTGGGAAACCAGAACAGGCAGGGACCCTTTGAAAAATTTTCTCATCATCTCCTACAGTTGAACATTCACCCCAGGCACATATCAAGAAGAAACTCCTGCCTGAATTGATCAGAAACGTGCAGAAGAATCTTTTGAGTCAACACTGTTAGGAATAGCAAAAACCTAGAAATAACCCACTGCCCACCAGCCAGACAGTAGATGAACAAATTGTGGCAGAATCATATAACAGGATGTGATAGAATGGTGAGAAAGAGTTAACCACAACCCACCACCAGAGGAGTATATCTGGGCAACTTAAAACACTGAGTGAAAAATGTGAATCCCAGAAAACTCCGTTCAACTTGACAACCTTTGGTCAAAGTGAAGAACAACTAAAACTAGAAAGTATGTTTTCAGGAATATGAGTGTATAATACAATTATGTGTGTGCATGTGTTTTTAAGGTAAAAAACACCCACGGCTCTCAGGATTTATGCTCCTCTAAAGGGGGAGGGACATGTCAGTGGATGTGAGTTCTTTTTACTACTCTGAACCTCATGATCCGTGGGGAGCTCACTGGGGTTCATTATAATACCACACACGCTGTAGATCTATCCATGCATGTCCAATGTTGAGAGGCTGACAGCCCGTTTCTATGAAGCTGAGATTGGAGAGGGATTGAGGGAGAGAGAGAGAGACAGAGGGCGAAGTATCGGGGACTGGTTTTCTCTAAGTGATCCTTCCCGAATGGTCCCTCTCTGGTCCCGGCCTGGCCTGGGGACAGACAGGAAGGGAGAGCTGTCAGTTTCATAACCATCAGTGATAAACATAAGCCAAAGCCACTGTGTCCTGAGCAGAGTTTGTGGGCTAATCTTTGAGACAGGGCATTATAATTCTATAGAAAGAGGACATGCTGGGAAAGATTGCAGGTGGGAGGAGAAGGGGACGACAGAGGATGAGATGGTTGGATGGCATTGCCTACTCAACGGACACAAGTTTGAGTAACTCTGGGAGTTGGTGATGGACAGGGAGGCCTGCGGTCCATGGGGTCGCAAAGAGTCGGACACAACTGAATGACTGAACTGAACTGAACTGAGGAAGAGGACGTGGGGCCTCCAGGTGGCTCAGTGGTAAAGAATCTGCCCTCAAGGAAGGAAACGTAGGTACCATCCCTGGGTGGGGAAGATCCCCTGGAGGAGGGCATGGCAATTCACTCCATCCAGTATTCTTGCCTGGAGAATCCTATGGACAGAGGAGCCTGGTGGGCTGCAGTCTTTGGGGGTCACAAAGAGTCAGACACAAATGAAGCTACTAAGCACTCACAAACAAGAGGACACAAACAGCAGCTCAGAGGTTTCCTCAAGAGGAAAAGAAATATGGTTTTGAAAGAGTTCAGAACGTGCCACCCCAAAACATGCCACTGTATGATGCTTTTGAACTGTGGTGTTGGAGAAGACTCTGGAGAGTCCCTTGGGCTGTAAGGAGATCCAACCAGTCCATTCTAAAGGAGATCATGAATGTTCATTGGAAGGACTGATGTTGAAGCTGAAACTCCAATACTTTGGTCACCTAATGCAAAGAGCTGACTCACTGGAAAAGACCCTGATGCTGGGAAAGATTGAAGGCAGGATGAAAAGGGGACGACAGAGGATGAGATGGTTGGATGGCATCACCGACTCGATGGACTTGAGTTTGAACAAACTCCAGGAGATGGTGAAGGACAGGGAGGCCTGGTGTGCTGCAGTCCATGGGGTCGCAAAGAATCAGACAGGACTGAGCGACTGAACTGATCTGAACAGATCATACTGATGACTTTGAACTGCAACCACTGGGAAAACAGTCACCACAGGAAGAGACCTCCTCTGAACTCTCCGCGTCTGCCTAAAGAGAGATTCTCCGAAAAGAACTCAATTGTTCTATATCCCCTCCAGGAGCGCTATGAGCAGGGAAGATCCACCCTTATCCAGGGTGGAGACCAGGAGTCGGCACACGCCCCGACAGACGTCCTCAGTGACTCTCCCCTCTCCCATCTGCACCTCTCAGGGTGCCTTCACCTTTCCCGAGTCCTCTGCTGGTCTCTGAACCATGTCTTCCCCGGCTTCTTTTATTGAGATGGTATATAAGCACTCACATTGCATCAGTTTATTTAGTATTAGCCCCTACCCCCACCGTGATGCTCTCATGCATATAATAATAAAAATAAATATTAAACACCTTTTCTGCTCTCAGTCTGACTGCTTTGGATTGATTTCAGAGCCCCAGCTATCACACCTAGAAGGGTGGAGGGTAAGTTTTTCCTGCCTTATAGTTCATGGAGTATCACTGTATGACTACAATTCAAAGCTGCTTACTTCAAACACAAAAAAGCTCCCATTCAGTTAGGTTGGTTGGTGGTTTAGTTGCTAAGTTTTGTCTGACTCTTTGGGACCCTACGGACTGTAGCCCGCCAGGCCCTTCTGTCCATGGGATTCTCCAGGCAAGAATACTGAAGTGGTAGCTATCCCCTCCTCCAGGGGATCTTCTTGACCCAGGGATTGAACCTAGGTCTCCGGCATTGCAGGCTGATTCTTTACCAACGGAGCCACCAAGGAAGCCCCTTAGTAAAAGGAGAAAAATGAGTATTTCTGCTGCATTAACCTTGTACCTGCCTGGGACCACGCTGGGGGGTTTGGGAGGTTGTCCCACTTAAACCACAGGACAAGCTCCACCCTTATGACCCTCCTGGCTGGTATCCCCACTGTCTGTGTGTTCATCTCTAGTTTGAGTTGTACGATTGCAGGGGATGCTCAAAATTCATTCCTGGGGACACTTAACAATATTCAAACCATGGATGAATGGAAAGAAACTCTGAATACACACAGCTGAGACAGGAGAGAGGGGGGCAGGGCACAGGCCTTGAAAGGATGACTCAGCCTTTGAGCACATGACATAAACAGATTAGAACCAACTGGCCCCAAGACAGTGGAAGACTGGGCTTCCCGCGGACCTCGAGCCTCATCTTATGCTCACTGTAATACATCACTGCTGTAGTTCAGACACTAAGTGGTGTCGGACTCTTTGTGACCCATGGATTGCAGGACTCCAGGCTTCCCTGCCCTTCAGCATCTCCTGGAGTTTGCTCAAACTCAGCAATCAGCTGGACTCACAGACCCGGAAGAAGTGGTGACAACTTCTCGGTACCTACAAAATAGAGAAAATGACAAAATGTCCTCGATTGTTTTCTGAAACCAGCTATTGCCTGTTTGTGTGCCTGCTCGGTTGCTCAGTCATGTCCGACTCTGCGACCTAAGGACTCTAGCCCGCCAGGCTTCTCTGGCCATGGGATTCTCCAGGCAAGAATACTGGAGTGGGTTGCTATGCCCTCCTCCAGGGGATCTTCCTGACCCAGGATTCGAACCTGGACCTCCTTATGTCTCGAGCATTGACAGGCGGATTTTTTTTTTTTTTTTTTTTTTACCACTGAGCCACCTGGGATTGCCTATTTAGCCTCATTTAATTGAGAAAAGAAAAAAGAGAATCATCAACTTAGATCTTTATGACTTTTTTTTTTTTTGGCCTGGAGGCCATTTCGTCAAATGAGGGGTTTGTGGGGGGAGGGGGGTGGACAGTATGAGGGTGGTCTGAAAATAAATGCCTTAACTATCCTCTGCATCTGGATGGAATGTTCTGGAAGGAAGTCATATACGTTTAATGATGTGTTTGTTAGGATTTAAGTTCACTGGGACTGTTCGGAGGCCATTTCTTTAAAAGCATGCTTTTTTTTTTTTTTTTTAAAGGGGGAAAAAATCCCTGCTGGGTTGGAAGATGAAAATGAGCTCAGCCCAACCTCCACAAACACTTTGCAGATTGCATCCACCCTGCTGTGCTCTAGCAAAAGGGACAGAGGAATGGGTGACCTCACTTCCCATAAGCAAAGTATTGCACAAGCTCAGAAGGAAGGAGCTGTTAGTCTTGTGGATGGTGCCCCTTCGGGAGTTTTCAAGTCTCCCTCTGCTCGACTGTGGTTTGCCTCCTTTAACGGAGTGGGTGACCATGGCTCAACCCTAACTAGCTCGGCCCTTGTCATTTGACCTTCATTCCTTTAATCCCAAACTATCTTCAAAGATGGAAATGTCTCCAGGAAAATATTCTGGGCAGTCCTTGCAAGAGAGTCTACCACACCCCATGGAGTAGCCTCCCAACGCACAGGGTGCCAAATTGGCTTGTGTCCTGATTTAATGACCCTGACCACAACTAACGGAGCCTGTCCTCCAGGCTGGCTGATGACCAGTACAGTGGCCTGGTACCAGCCTTCTACCTTAAGGCATGTCATGGGCTGAATAATGTCCTTCCTGGAAGTATGTGCTTGGACCCCTGAATAGGTTACCTTACATGGCACATTGGGGCTTTCCTAATAGCTCAGTTGGTAAAGAATCCGCCTGCAATGCAAGAGACCTTGGTTCGATTCCTGGTTCAAGAAGATATGCTGGAGAAGGGACATGCTACCCACTCCAGTATTCTTAGGCTTCCCTTGTGGCTCAGCTGCAATGCGGGAGACCTGGGTTCGATCCATGGGTTAGGAAGATCCCCTGGAGAAGGGAAAGTCTACCCACTCTGGTATTCTGGCCTGGAGAATTCCATGGACTGTATAGTCCATGGGGTCACAAAGAGTCGGACACGACTGAGTGACTTTCACATGGCACAAGGGACTTTGTTGATGGGTTTAAGGATCTTGAGATGGGACATTATCCTGGATCACCTAGATGACTCCTAAATGCCTTCACGAGTGTTACAGAAGACAGAGGGAGCTTTTACACAGAAGAGAAGGCACCGTGATGATGAAAGCAAGATGCTGCACTGCTGGCTTCAAAGATGGAGGAAGGGACCACCAGCCAAGGAACCAAGGGACACAGGTCTAAATGCTGGAAAAGGCAAGGAAACAGATTCTCCTTGTAGCCCCAGGGAGAGCACAACCTCGTGAAACAGTTTGGATCTCTAGCCTCCAGAACTGAAAGATCAAACCAGCAAATCCTAAAGAAAATCAATCCTGAATATTCATTGGACTGACTGATGCTGAAGCTGAAGCTCCAATACTTTGGCCACCTGATGTGAAGAACTGGCTCATTGGAAAAGACCCTGATGCTGGGGAAGATTGAAGGAAGGAGAAGGGGATGGCAGAGGATGAGATGGATGGATGGCATCACTGACTCAATGGACATGAATTTGAGCAAGCTTCAAGAGTTGGTGATGGACAGGGAGGCCTGGCATGCTGCAGTCCAGGGGTTGCAAAGAGTCGGACACGACTGAGCGACTGAACAGTAACAGCAAGAAAGAGCTAAGAAAGCCCGCATTGCTGTCGTTTTAACTTCCAAGTTTTCACTAATTTGTCACAGCAGCAAAAGGAAAATAATACCTCTTTCTAAATAATTTCTCTGTGAAATAACAAGGCCCCATCCCTGACAATCATCAGAGACCAGACTGCTTCTCAGAGTGTGTCCATAAAGGAGAAGGTGGCTCTGGTGACATGGGAGGATTTTCGAACCCTTCCCAGCTCTAAGACTGGGCTTCCCTGGTAGCTCACCTTGAATCTGCCAGGAGTGCAGGAGACCCAGGTTTGATCCTTGGGTTGGGAAGATGTCCTGGAGGAAGGAATGGCAACCACTCCAGTATTCTTGCCTGGAGAATCCCCATGGACAGAGGAGCCTGGCAGGTTACAGTCCATGGAGTTAAAGGGGGAAAAACAATCTCAAAGTGAAAGCCCATGGTATCAGCAAATGCCTACAACTTTAAGCCGTGCATCCAGGCGCTTCGCTGGAGAAGGACCCAGCTGGGCGTGGTCCAGTTTCTGGGAGCTCCGAGCAGCCCCGGATCCTGGGGTGGTCTGTTGGCCTGTGCTTCTGGCTCCGGCCCATCCTGGGACTTCCCCTCATGATGCGCTGTGAACCACACTTAGTTGTCCATGGCACATCCGGCCTCTGCCAGAAAGCCTGCTAAACAGACAGAAAACCCACCCCACGGACTGAAATAGAAACTCATTTAAAATTTCTGATGTGTGACAAAGGAGGGAGGTGTTTAATTTGGGAAGGAGCTGAGCCAGCTTATGGGTCATTTTTTTTTTCTGGAAGAAAATCCTCCTTCACAGACTCCCTGGCAGGTCTTTTTCTCCATCCATCAGCATTTTGAATGGGATTATTCTCTATTCTCAGGGGAACACCCTGCCCACAGTAGGATGCTAAAGAGCATCCCTCCCCCTACTCTTCAGATGCCAGTAGCAACCTCCCCGCCACCCCGCCCTCCACCACCTTTGGTGCCAACCAAGAATGTCTCCAAATGTCCCCAGTGTCTCCTAGGGGATAAATCACCCCCAACAGAGAAGGAAAACAGAACGGGTGGAAAGAATGGCCTGTGTCCTGGCTTTGCCCTTTTGTTGAGGCTATGATAAGCTGTGTGAGGATAAAGGTTTGGACTGTTCCAGGTGGACGGAGGTACTAGCAGAGAAGATAAGAGCCCCAGAAGCTGTGGTAAGGGGCACAGGAGGCCAGCGTCCTTAGCTGTGGAATCAGACGGGTCCTCCACTGTCCCCCTGTGTGGTTCAGGGCTGCAGGTGAGAACAGTGCCCTCAGAGGACGAGAAGCCGTCCCCCTCCTCACTGATGCTCTGAGTGAGGGCCCTTCCCCACTTCTGTAAACTCAGCCCCGACAGGTCGCACTCTCACTTCACTCTGGCCACGTACTGGGCTGCTCCTCAAACACCTCAGTCTCCCAGGTCGCCCAGGGGTAAAGAGTCTGCCTGCCAGCACAGGAGATGTGGATTTGATCCCTCGGTTGAGAAGATCCCTGTGAGAAGGAAGTGGCCACCCACTCTGGTATTCTTGCCTGGGAAATCCCATGGACAGAGGAGCCTGGTGGGCTCCTCCCTGGGGTCACCAAAGAGCCAGACAGGACTGAGCACACACCCATGTAAACAATTCAGACCCTTCCTGCTCAGGACCTTTGCACCTGACGCTTCACCCCACACAGAGCTTTTCCTCCTGTGTCTTTGCTTCCCTTGGCATCCCTGAGATCTAAGCTTGGCTGTAGCTTGACCATCCATCTAAAACCACTGCCACAAACATATGGTTGCCAAGGGGGAAGGGTGGGGTGGTGGGAGATAGTTCAGAAGTTTGGGATTGACATGTGCACACTGCTATATTTAAAAGCAATAACCAGCAAGGACCTACTGAATAACATAGGGAACTCTGCTAATACTCTGTGATGACCTAAATAGGAAAAGGATTTGAAAAAGAATTGATTCATGTATAACTGAATCATCTTGCTGTACACCTGGAACTAATGCAACATTGCTACTCAACTATGCTAAAAAGTTAACAAAAAACAAAACCCCACTCCCAGCGCTCTTCAGCACATCACTTCACTTTCTTTTCTTCACAGCGCTGCCCTTATTTTCAGACGGAGAAATGGAGGCTCCAGCTCAAAGCTTCACCAGAGGCAGCCCCTGCCTGCCTGCTCCCTTCTGGTTCTTCACAGTTTACAGAGTTTCCGGAAAGTCTGGGACGAGCTTCTTCCAGCTGCCCTTCATTCCAGAGCAAGGGGCACCCCTCTGCTCCCCATTTCCACCCCCTCATTCAGCACACCAGGGAGGTCTTTGCCTGGGGTCCATATCGGGCTTGTTTATGTCTGTGCAGGGCTCCAACCACGCCTGCCTTCCAGGACCACAAAGTGTGGACACCATTGGGAAGGGCTCTCCCGTGGCTTATCCTAGGACTTCCAGAAGAAAGCACGTACTTCTTGCTGCCCAGGCTTTAAAGGAGGGCAGCAAAGAAATGTGGGCAAAGGCCAGCAGAGCAGAGTGGGAGATAACCACGCCTAAGTCATTTTCCTACTCTACTCTGAGCTAGTTGTCATGGCCGGTGCAATACGGCGCCCAGCCTGACATCTCAAGTGGTGACAACCAGGCCCAGCCAAGTCCCTAGCCCTAGGCACTGCATGTGCACTGTATTATATGGCTGCTCCCCCAGCCCTGGCCAGAAAGAGACCTTCCTAACTGTCCTGGAAACCAGTGGTAATTGAGTTCTTATCCGTCTTTCCCATCCCCTGTGCCCCTAGGGTACATCAACAACTCTGCCTAGAGGCGTGAAGGAGAGAGGTTACAGCCAACCAACAGTACATTTGAATCACTCCAAATTACCCCCAATTAAGAAATTGGGAATGATCTGCATGTGAAAACCATCTGGCAGGCTTTTTACTTGGAAAGTTTATCTGAGGACTGAGTATGTGGTCCACCCAATCCTTATTTAACCCAAATGCCTGTTAAAGACAGGAAGGCGATCCAACAAATAAGACGTTCAGAGCAAATCCAGCCAAAACAGAGGAAAACATACGTAACAGGGATTATTCTGGAATGTTATGACTGGTCACATTATGTAGATATCTCTTAATATGTCAATCTGAAATGTGTGACATGCTTTAAAGAGAAAGCAAGAAAATACATACAATGTGGGTGTTATGACCTCTGTGGTCATGCCAGAGACACTTTCAAAAACGAAGTTCTCAAAGACCTTTATTAGAGTGGGAAGAATAAAGATCTTTTTCTTTTTTTTAACCTCAAACAACAGAATACTTCTTCTGAGGTTTGTGGCTAGCCCAGTTAGTCGCCCTTAATGGGCAATCAAGAAGTCTGTTATTATGAGCCTCAACGCTTTATGGGACTTATCAAAAATTACCTCACACACAAAGGGCTTCAACACTTTGGCTGGCCACACAGTTGGAAATAAAACACAGAGCGAGTGGTCTGGAGATTAGGGTGAATTTTATGGCCAAGTTGGAGGGTTGCATGTCTTTGAACACTCCGTGGCGGCCCATTTATGACACAAGAACAAAGGATCTGTTAACTGATTGTAATGACTACAGTGACTTAGAACATGTCTCAGGAGCCATGAGATTTCATCGGTTGAGACATTTTTCCCCGGGAAGGCTGGCTTCACCTTCCTTCTGCCAAGACCATCCGGCAAAGAGTGTGAGAATACCACCTCCCTCAGCCAGAGTCGTACCCGTTCCAGATGAGGGGGGACTTAGGTTTATCATGTCTTAGCTCTGGAGAACCAGGAATGCGGCTATTTCTGGAATAGCAGAGTCGGGAAGATCAGAAACAAGCAGGGCGAAGTTGGGACACAGGTATTGCTCAATGTCGGCTCCAGAGAAAAGAGAAATTTCTGTGTTCGTTGGGGAGGGGCGGGGCGTGTAAAAGACACATAACAAAAATTGACCGCTTTAACCATTTTAAAATATTCTGTTCAATAGCATTAACAGCATTCACCCTTTGGCCACCTGATGCGAAGAACTGACTCACTGGAAGAGATTCTGATGCTGGGAAAGATTGAGGGCGGGAGGAGAAGGGGATGACTGAGGATGAGATGGTTGGATGGCATCACCGACTCAATGGACATGAGTTTGAGTAAACTCCGGGAGTTGGTGATGGACAGGGAGGCCTGGTGTGCTGCAGCCCATGGGGTTGCAAAGAGCTGGACACGACTTAGCATCTGAACAGCAACGAAATACCATGAT